>NC_089762.1:25360890-25678390 GCF_040412425.1 Macrobrachium rosenbergii
ATTCACTTGACATGCATTGTAATGCGCCCCGCCCCCCTATGTGTTTTACAGAGTAATGCGCCCTCCCCCGAGTCTTTTTTACAGATATTAATTTGGTCAGTTTCTTCAGCACCCACCTACGACACCATTCTCCTGTTAAAAGTCAGGCTGCTGAATCTCATACGTTATGTTTCAGAAATCACTTAACCCGTGTCATCACTTTGGACTGAAGAGCATTACGTTTTTTCTACAGACCAGTCTTGCTCTGAGGGCTTTGTCTTTTTGATCCCTACACTATATGATATCTTCCCTACTTTATAACTGAAAATAATACTAGCAACTATTCGGAGTGTTGAAGTTAATGTGAAGAAATTATTCCACTAAATGCAGTTTATGCATCTGATTTTTAATCGGATATTTCTTGATAATATACCCGCATTACTACATCAGCGGTTTCAGGGACTCAACGCTTGAATTATTATTATTATTATTATTATTATTATTATTATTATTATTATTATTATTATTATTATTATTATTATTATTATTATTATTATTGTTGTTATTGTTGTTGTTGTTGTTGTTGTTGTTGTTGTTGCTGTTGTCTGACATTGTCATGCATTCACATGCGGTACATGAGTGGCTGCATTTCGAATAAAAGAAAATTCGACGGCGGCCTGTTAATTTCCCCCGGACATTAAGTCACTTCGAGAAATAGGGTGAAGTATCGGGACGATTACCGTTAGTTCAGAGTTATTTTGATCGTTTACGCATCCCAGGGGAAACTCTGTACATGTTTTTCTTTTCCAAAAACAGGATGTGAAATCCACTCGGCCTCTTACTCGATCTTTTTGAAATCAGGCCTGACGAGAAAGGATGTGCTTTTGTGTTCAAAACATTGACAGTTGTGTTGTTCAGCGTTTTAGAGTGGCGATGATGTCATGATTAGGGTCATTGTTTTTGTCGCCGTAGTTAATATTAGCAGTCAAATGCCAAGCTATGTTCGAGAGGCGACGTATAATTCAAGCCAAGCTCAGCACAGATCTACATAATGGCTCCTTTTGTAAATAAACTACCATAGCTGCTCAGAGTGGAAAATCAAACTGAGTTTTAGAGTTTCAGAGAGAATTGAAAATAATGATTCAAGAGCTGATTTAGAATTTCAGAGAGAATTTAAATTGGTAAATCAAGAACTGATTTACGGGAAGTAACTCGAACTCCTCTTTCTTGGATCTAAGTACATTCACTATCCCACCAAGCATAGATAAGGATAGGAAACAATGAGAACAGAGCAGTGCCATTTAATGACGCCCTTGAGACTGAACACTCTTCCGTTAATGTGTTTGTTTCCAAAAGCAGTCATCCTGAACCCTTGGCACCAAATTTATTACCCGCTCTAAGGACGTCAAAAACAATCCCTAAACCATAAAGCATTTGGGATGGAAAGAATAAAATTTATCAAGAGTCACAGGACGTACAGTATAGCTCATGTTTGCACTTTTAATATGGAGTGTAGGTAATGGTTCCTTTTGTTATTTCTTGACGTTTTAACTGGTTGGTGAGTTTAACTCATTTTTCTGTAGGTATCGGAGAAGATTAGTAATCATTCCAGTGTTTTATACTCGTGAAACTTGCTTAGGGTTACAAGGTGCTTTGGACATGCAGAAAAATGTTTGCCTACTTGCTTTTAGATATAAACGCCCTTACTTTAGACATGCAGAGGAATGTTTGCCTGCATGTTTTTAGACTATACGCCCCTTTAAAAAAATCCATGGAATAAATTGGCATCAGAGTTGATCTTGATATCGCACCAGAAATGAATCTGTGTGGAGCTTATAGGCTTAACAAGGTCCCTTTTGTAAGCAGTAGTCTGGGAATTCATCATCTGTGGAATGCTTCTTGGCAGGTGTTGCTAGTCACTGGGATGAGTCTTTTACTGGGATGAGTCTTTCCGTTGCGAGGGACGAAGGTGATATGTTAATGAGTTAGAAGTGTTTCCTAAACTTAAACTTGGCTCCATCCTTAAATGTTTTTTTTTTTTGCCTTTGGGTGCCAAAATACTCGCGACTAGACATCTTGAAGGTTATTCATATCTATTTGTCTGCCTGAAATTGGATCGTATTTCCTTGTTGAAATTTAATCTGTTTTCCTTTTTCTATATACCTCATATCTCTCTTCCTCGCAGTATATATATATATATATATATATATATATATATATAATGTATATATGTGTGTATGTGTATATACACACACACGTATATATAATAATAGCTCGACAGATAACAACAGTAAGCATAAATCTATTTTTGACAATAGTCAATACAGCCCCATATCACTTCATAAAGAATGCTTTTTGAAATGAAATTCTCTCTCTCTCTCTCTCTCTCTCTCTCTCTCTCTCTCTCTCTCTCTCTCTCTCTCTCTCTCTCTCTCTCTCTCTCTCTCTCCTGTTTGATCCGAAGTTAATCTGCAGATTACTGTAGATATACGTAGGCTTCTTGGTTTTATACAGAATAAGTGTATTCATTTTCTTGATTCAGTTTCAAAATTCTGCTGAAAGAGAGAGAGAGCTAAACATTATAAATTTCGGTTTTTCTTTTGCAAAAAGAGGTTTGAAACTCGGGTTTTCTTTTTTTCTTTGGAATTATTTATCGTTTTTGTAACAAAAATCGTCAAAATCTGAAAGTTTGTCTTAAGTCTAAATAGTGATTGAATTATTTAAAGCTTTGTTATGCCTGGGAATAAAACGAAAGTTCAAGAACAAATACGAAGATGAAACTTTCATTGCGTGGAAGTTTTTCTGAATTATCAGCAAGATTTGTTTTCCAAATTAAGCGAGGCACGCTGAGATCTTGTGGTATTAAGAGAGGAAAACATCGCTTTATTAACTACATTATAGACAAATAGTAACATCTCTTCCGCGAGCATTATTGAGGCTTGTCTTTACAAAATGGCACTGTTGTTATTATTGCTCAGTATTTGCAGACGTGGACCAAGCGTAACAGGCAATTAACTTTCATAACAAGTGTACATCTGTGAAGAGGTGTTTCGTTACATAATTATCTAAAACTTTTTAGTACTTTACTTTTCTTTTCTCCGACAAGCCTTCTCTGAAAGATAGAAACATAACAGTAATTGCTTCCGCATTCCTCCCATGTCGATTGCATCAGAGATGAAGCCCCTGTGCAAAAACCTTCTGCGTTATTGTTATTGTTATTATTATTATTATTATTATTATTATTATTATTATTATTATTATTATTATGAAAAAGACCTTCTTTAATACAGGTTTTGTTAAACAAAACGGCAGTTTCAACAGCATGTATTTTATATAGTAAACGCAAGGAAAACAAAAAAAAAATTATTAAAACGAATTGAGCGTTTACTGTATAAAATAAATGCTGTTGAAACTGCCATTTTGTTTAACAAAACCTGTATTATTATTATTATTATTATTATTATTATTATTATTATTATTATTATTATTATTATTATTATTATTATTATTCCTCGCTCATTTTGAAGTTATATTATCATTGCTTATTTCTTTAGACTATATTTAAATGTACTGTAGAAAATAACGATAAGATACAAGAGGGTTAAAACGAAAAGTCCCGACCCTAGGAACGTTATGTACCGCAAAATATTTTCATTAAAAATTCTGGCTGCATCGGCGGGAGTTTAATTTATAATAAAATTTCCCTTTTTATCCAATAATTCCTTTATCTTGGAAAGGTCACGTCAGAATTGCCCTGTATACTATTGCGTATAAAGGCACAAGCAATGTAAAATATGACGGTAACTATTCGCTTTCTACTTACGCAGAAGTGGCAGACGTAAAATTGGTTTTTAGACTTAATACGACCAGAAACTGCTTTATAATCCAATATTTGTCCAACTTTCGTTGAGACCAGGACCCACTCATGCTGTGTTAAATTGCAGCCAAACGTTAACAGGCGTATTTAACATTTCCTATGCCTTGAAATTAACTGTATATGTATATTAGTAAAGTGGACGTTCCCGAGTGCATGTTTATCCTCATGTGATGAAATGAACACAGGACAGTTATTACGCTATATTTCCCTTAAAGAGAAAGGAATTACCAGAAGAGTAGAAAAACGTCATTTTACATACTTGCAAAGGAGCCAAGGGTTACAGAGGCTGCTCCTGGCTGGACGATGCCGAGTGTAATTGTAGAGTTTTTGTCCGTAGGCCCTCGTTGTTGCACACCAAAGAATCAGTCGATGTCGATGAACATATGTCGTTGTATTGTATAGCGATTTTTGTTCTTTTCCGATATTTGGACCTTGGACACACCATTGCAATTTAAGTCACGTTGCCAGTGTACCTCGAGTTGACCTCTCGAACACTTGACTCTGTTATTTGAATACATTAGCTGATCAAGAGTTCTTATACATGTAATTATTATTCAAATTGTTTATTATTTAATTTCTTTCCGAAGAATACTTAGTATTTTCGAATAAAGGAAGCGATCAGAATTATATGTTCTTTTGTCGTGAAATGAAACTTGAAGAAGTGGCGACCGGTATTGTGATTTTCTTTGGTTTAAAGGTAAAGTTTTGAATGAAATCTCATAATCTATATTTGACGGAAAATATTCATGTTCACAAGCTGTAGATCTCATCTTTAAATTTTCACAACAGTACATGTAAATCTTCAGAAATTCAAGAACTGTAATGAATTCCACGGGATGAGCTGACAATTACAGTTCGAGGTGATGTGTCACGAGCAATTTGTGATGATGATCCTGATGATGATGATGATTACTTTTATTATAATTATCGTTATCATTGTTTGTGTGTCCTCTCTTTCGTATGTAAGAAGATAAACAGAGAAATAGAATTCCATAAGTGAAAAAGAGAAAACGCCGAAGAGAAATGTAGCAAAATACTAACAAAAAGAAGAATGAAAAATAATATGAATATATTAGAAGAATCAAGAGAAAACATTCCACCAACACCACGAGTGTTCTGAACAGTCGTTTTATTGTAGTATAAAAAAATATGCCATGTACCCGCGACCTTTGAAAAGAGCCGGATATGAAATATCCTGTTGTAAAAGTTCAAATACTAATACTGAGCAGTGCTATTAGATTTAGTAGCATCACGAATTAGCGACAAAAAGGGGAGAATTATATATATATATATATATATATATATATATATATATATATATATATATATATATTCCATAATGACATTATCTAAGATACACATACATACACATATGTATGTATATATATATACATATATATGAGTGTGTATGTGTGTGTATACTTAGTTAATCTCGTTATGGAAACTTTAACTTTCGCCATTGAGTCTATCACCGCCTGTTGTAAATTTAGTTAACTTTCTAGTAATATTACTTTCTTCCATCCACCGGCTCAGAGAAAATTGAAAGGATTATTCAAATATCTTTGAATTTTTCTTCATAGGCCCTTATTCCTGGCTTAAAGAAAATTGAAAGGATTATTCAAATATTTTTGAATTTTTCTTCATAGGCCCTTATTCCTGTCGTAAATAGGCCTGGCCGCTCGAAAATTTCCATCCGCGGCCATAAGTTGAATTCGATTATCGGTAGACTGACACTTGCAAAAAAGACTCGCCAAGATTTTAATTGTTTCACCAACTAGAAACCACTGACTGATACTACCCGCTCTAAAAGAGCTAGTGTTGGCATAAGTGAAACGGCACATCTTGCTAGTGCACTGGTGTCCTGCCTTGCTGTGACGAAAGAGCTTCCATTTGGTAGATGGCTCATTGGGTGGCCACTTCCCCTTGAATCAGTGAAGGATTACTGCGGTTTAAAGCAAGAAGAGTTGTCACTTGCGTGTGGGGGGTCTCAAGGAGCCAAGAGTTTACCTCAGGACGTTGTCACTTCCCAGTCTCTAAAAGACGTGTGGGTGAAGAGACAGTTTTAGTTTGTTTCAAGTAAATGTGTTCCTCCTTGGCTGGACACGCGCGTCTTAACATGGCCAGTACTTATTTGTCAGATCTTTTACGTCCTTACCGAAACATTTACTTTTACCCTCAGATATAGAGGTCATTTTTAAACTTTTACATCTTTGCCTGAACTATAGACTGCTTTACCTGACATTTTACGCGGTTTCCTCAACCTTTGCTTCTTTAACTGAACATTTTCGTCTTTTCACAATCGTGTAGTTCTTTTTCTCAACTGGAATATATTTACATTGAAATTAATTAAATGTTCCCTGAATTATTCTTTGTGTTTCTCACCTTTGATATAACAGCGTCAGGGAACTTTAAAATACTCTCTCTCTCTCTCTCTCTCTCTCTCTCTCTCTCTCTCTCTCTCTCTCTCTCTCTCTCTCTCTCTCTCTCTCTCATGATGTTTGTAAATGTAGTAGCGCAGTGTGGTAAATTTGGACATTTGTTCGAATGTGTCTTAAGGCAGACGGGCTTAGGTCTTGTATATATTACGATATCAAGTAATGAACTACAATTTATTCATTGTGTGTTTCGTAATAATTTTTTCTATTCACAATAATATTCGTGATCTGCAAATGTTGAGCTTTTCTAGCCGGTAGCAGCTCAGTGGAATCCACGCATTAAAAAAATGGGGAATTTCAACAAAGTAAGAGAAAGTGAAATTAAGATGCCTTGCCATAAAACCAGTATGCATTCATTTATATTTTTCTGTGTGTAACGATAGGCAGCATCTGTTCCTTGGTGAACCTACCTCACCGCCAGATCCTTTTATAATTACGCAGGATGAAGGTACCTTGGTCCGAGCTGGGGAGGGGAGTGGTGTCCTAGGTTCTCATAATCAGTAATTTGTGTCCCGACCCTTTCTTATGTCAATGTACTTTTTCGTCATGGCAATGCTAGCACGATAAATAAGTTAAAGTTAAGTGTATCTTAGTTTAACCAGACCACTGGGCTGATTAACAGCTCTCCTAGGGCTGGCCCGAAGGATTAGATTTATTTTACGTGGCTAAGAACCAACTGGTTACCTAGCATCGGGACCTACAGCTTATTGTGGAATCCAAACCACATTATGACGAGAAATGAATTTATAAACACCAGAAATAAATTCCTCTAATTCTTCATTGGCCGGTCGGAGAGTCGAACAGTAAAGAAAATGGTAAACACGAAAACAGGCAAATACGTGAATACATAAAAACCTAGACCAGTGTAGTCAGCAAATCCACCATATATGTCTCATTCTGTGCAGTCACAGGAAGTCTATGAAATTTTTGTCAGTGTCTGCCATGCCGTGTCCTGTAATATCTGAATAGTCCTCATTCCGTCACAGTGATGTTGGGATGACTGACCACCTTTGGGAAAGGAAATGCCTTCTGTATAATGAGGATGAGGACCATTTCCCCGATCCGATGTCAATGGTATTTACTCCTGCTCTGTAGGATAGAGCAGTGAATAGAGCCACTAGGTCGCGATGATGTGTGACGCGCTCGCACGCAAACGCTGATACGCTTCCTGGAATTGAAACTTGAAGTAGAGCGGAGCCGAGGATTTTTATCTGTTGTTTTGAAGAGAGAGAGAGAGAGAGATTCTCTTTATATTGTATCACAGCTCACTCTTTAAATTTCGCTGAGTTCCTTAATTGTAATATATATTTTATTGTATATAATTGATAATAATTTTCCCCACTATTATTATTATTATTATTATTATTATTATTATTATTATTATTATTATATGTTACAGGTTATATTCAGTATTTTCTTCATAAGGTTTTTAAAAATATGATCAGAAAATCGTTACGTATCAACTACTGCATTTATCTTGTGTTTCGTAAATGTGGTCAGCATCATTCGTATGTTCTCCTTTTCATTCTTTGTATTACTTGTATAATTTTTTATTTTTAATTTACGGTGGTATAGTGGTTAGCGCCGCAGATTTGGTGAATTGGTTCGTTTGTGCTGAAAGTGAGAGAAATATTTAAGTGCTGGAAAAAAAAAAACACTGATATCCGTGCCACGACGTCTTGGAAAGACCCATTTAGTCGACTTGGAAAACATACTTGCGTAATATATCATAGATATAAACTTGCAGTCGTTTATATGTGTCATGTGTTTCATTTTAGTTGTTTTATACCCATTCGTTAACAAATGCGTTAAAGCGACTTTTCTTTTTGTTTAAAATTATATTCCTTGCCTCGTGTTTGCTGTTTGTTTGTAGCGTACGTCAGCCACGTGTCACGTGTTGGCAGTTTACCCAGCCATTGCTTCCTGTCCGACATCCTTAGGAATGTTCTGGTGGCTGGTACACTACCTGCTGTCTGGGGCTTTAGAAGGGCCGTGTTTCCGTGGGGTGGAGGGAAAAGGCGGTTAAAGGTGTCTGTTTCGCGGAAGTCTGAAGTGTTCCGGTGGAAATTCATCTCTCGACACGGTAAATATTCGCAGTTTGCAACGCAGATTTTGTGCAAAACAGGTTATGTTTCTGTAATGCATCTACGGCCGTCTAGAATGCATCTAGTTTATGCTTTTTATGCGATTATAACGCTGATTGTCTTTATGCATTTTTAGATACTCGGCTCACTGGCCAGAAAACTGGGTTCGTTGGGGGAGTCGGTAGAGCTGTGGACTGGAACTCGCCAGGCCCGAGTTCGAGTCTCCGGCCGGCTGATGAAGAGTTAGAGGAATTTATTTCTGGTGATAGAAATTCATTTCTCGCTATAATATGGTTCCGATTCCACAATAAGCTGTAGGTCCCGTTGTTAAGTAACCAATTGGTTCTTAGCCACGTAAAATAAGTCTAATCCTTTGGGCCAGCCCTAGGAGAGCTGTTAATCAGCTCAGTGGTCTGGTAAAACTAAGGTACACTTAACTTCTTTTTTTCGAATCCCAAACGAGAACTTAAAGAAGGGGTTGAGCCTTGCCGCCTCTCCTAAAATACTTTTTGAGAACCGGAAGAGTAACACCTGGAGACAACTTCTCAGTAGGGGGGAGTGTGAATAGATTGAGTAGCCCTGTGCCCTACCGTCAAAATTGGTGGCAAAATTAAATACTTTTCATATCGCATTCTACCATACTTACAATGCATTTAGCACATTATCTGCATAACTTTTATTGTCGTGCTCCCTGGAATGTAATTATTTGAGGGGGAAATTATGTACTGTAAAAATGACCCCTTGACTTAGCCCACGCCGTAAATAAAAGTAATTCCTGATACTGAAAATTAGTATGGTAACGATATCATGAAAAGTTGTTGTAATATGCTGTGGTTGGAAAAGCAGATTCGCACTATAGTAAAAATTATATTCTGATACCTTATTATTGGAAATTATTTTTCACAATATATACATATATATATATATATATATATATATATATATATATATATATATATATATATATATATATATATATTTTATTTTGCAAAATCCAGTACATATTCGAGACCTGTTTTTATTACGTAATGCTGGAAATTCAAACTTTTCAGCTTTAAAATGACACTGAAATGAGAATACTACAGTAGTATGAAAACTAACCCAGACCATTCAAAAAGAAATACCGTATCACGTAGCGCAGGGCCAGTTAGTGAGATATGACTGGATCCAGATCACGTTTTATATAGTATATGACGTATAATCTTCACTTTAACATATACTGTAATTTTAATAGGCTCAGTAAAACCTTGTAATTTCTTAATATCTTAACCCTCTTTTGAGTGTGCATTCCACTACAAGCCTTGAATCCAAAATAAAAAATGAATGAAGAAACCGTCCTTACCCGAGTTGGATTCGAACCCACACATTCATTAGAAGAGGGAAATGAGAAATATTAGAATACACGGTTTATCCAAAAATTTAGAAATCAGGTGATTAAGAGGTTATTGTGATATATATAAATATATATATATATATATATATATATATATATATATATATATATATATATATATATATATATATATATATGTTCGTCAGTACTGTTCTTGTAGTATATATATTTGTGACTTCTCATACTCTGTATCAGTCCTTCGTCAATGGCTTGGAAATAAAGTCGAAACCGGTCAGGACCTACACCCCGTTTCTTTTTTTTCACCTGTGGTAATGTGTGATAAATGAATCACGTACAAAGTGATAATAATCATATATATATATATATATATATATATATATATATATATATATATATATATATATATATATATATGTTTGTATGTGTGTGTTTGTGCATTCTTATGGTAAGCATTAAGTTGCAGAATCACAATTAAGAAAAATTGTATTAAAATTCATGAAGATTTGGGTAAGCTTAAGTACACCTTTATCAAAGCTTAAAAATAAAGAAGCTTATGAGGGCCTGGTAAAGAGACTAGTGTACATCCCAAGTAACTAAATGTGACGTGTGAGAAAACCCAGCTGCCACTTATAGAGGCACGGATACTTCAGGCAGTTATGCAAAACTTTAACGTGGTAGAATAATTTTTCCTTTGCATTATTGCAGTTTAATACATTTTTATCAGTTTATTAATTTATTTTTTTCTGTTTTAGTAAGTGAGGTCTATTCTTTCTGTATTTTCCATTCCCTCCTCTTACTTCTTCCTAATGAACACCATATTCTTCGGAAGCTTGAATTTCAAGTCATTGGCCCTTGTGGGCATGTTTCGTATGAATAGGGTTCATAATAATAATAATAATAATAATAATAGTAGTAGTAGTAGTAGTAGTAGTAGTAGTAGTAGTAGTAGTAGTAGTAGTAGTCATGTTCCGATGTTGGTCTTGTTCCCGTTACGTCGTGAAGCTTCTCTCTGCAGAGGTCTATAGCAATTCTCGCAGTTCCAAATGAGAATCGTAACCCGCTCTAATATCTCCCAGAGCCTCTGCGAGCTTCCGGTTTATTAAAAGAGCACGTATGGAGCTCTAGGAAATCCTGAATGCGCATCGTACTCGTTTTTATCTGTCAGAAGGGCACTGTGCCTCACCCTCACAGGCGTGACGCAAATCCTTTTGCAGGTCCGCGAAGGCAGGGATAAATTTGCTTAAAGGTTAGGCCTCCCGTCAGACCATTTTCTCCTCGAAATGACCTGATGCAACTCTGTGGTTTTAGACGTCAGTGAGATACCCAGTATTGTTAAATGGCAATGCATATTTTCCATATTTCGTGTTAAAGGAGAAATGCGTTAGGAGAAAATGCCAGCGAAGATTTAAAATCACCCTTTTTGGATAATTCGTGTCGGAAAGGAATTGCTTCAAACGAGATGGAAGGGAATTTACGCTTTTACCGATAAGAGTTTATCATTGGTCGCTCTATTGTTAAAACGGAGGTATAATCGTCGATAGAATATTGGGGCGCTGAAATGTTTATTTATGGAGATAAGTTCATTTTGTGAAATTCATACCGTAGTTGGAATTTGAACAATACACACAGACATGCACTATGTATATAAACATATACACATATGTATGTGTATATACAATACATACATACATATATATATATATATATATATATATATATATATATATATATATATATATATATATATATATATATATATATATAATGTAGTGTAACTGACGGAGCAAGCAATAAACAATTATTTTACCTAAATGCATTATTTAACTGAATAAAAAGTAAATACATAATAGCGAAAGGGATCGGTAAATTGGATTTCCTGATGGTAAATAAATTGGTTCTGTAAAGAAAATATTCAATTTACATTTAAATTAGTTTTGCAGCCCAAGCATTTGTGGGAACAACAAAATACCAGCAGTAGAAACGAAGTAGCTCTCTCGTGGGTGAAATTTAATACTTAGTATCAACCCAAATCCCAGTGGCCCTTGCAAGGAAAGGACGTGGATTCTTTCACCTCACGCACAGGTCTCGTAGATACTTTCCGTATTCTGTGATAATCAACTGAAGGGTTCATTTGATTCGCAGTTAACCTGGCGCTTTTAACTGCACGCTTCTTATCCTGATGGAAGATTTAATTTGGGCAACCTTGTATTTCCCAATATGAGCTTTAAACGGAGATGTTATTCTCGCAAGCAGACATTATTACCCTTTTGTATCGTTATTTGTCACAAAAAGAACCGTATGTTGTGTTTTATTGTGATGGATAACATATATATATATATATATATATATATATATATATATATATATATATATATATATATATATATATATATATATATATATACTTCTATAACATTTGTAATTATGACACTCAGTAGCTTCGTATGGTTGCCAACATCTGAAAACTACTGTGTGTTAGATATATATATATATATATATATATATATATATATATATATATATATATATATATGTGTGTGTGTGTGTGTGTGTGTGTGTGTGTGTGTGTGTGTGTGTGTGTATCTGTGTGTGTGTGTGATCGTACATATTTGTATTTAATCCATTTAACTCTTAAGTAGTTATATTTTAACGTCATTGTCTTTATTTACCCCGCTCGAAGGGAAAGAGCAAAAAGTTCAGTCATAATGTATCAAAGTTAAGTATACCTTAGTTTTACCAGACCACTGAGCTGATTAACAGCTAACACAGCATATTGCCACTAATTATACCATTTCGTAGTAATGAGGCAAAACCGGTTCCATGTCCACGTGGCAGGAAAATGTATGTAAAACTGGAAATAGTAAGACATATAATGAATACATACACTCACTGTCGAATGTAGTTAAATTTCTAAAAGAAACAAAAAATGCGCCGAAGTTTCTTCGGCGCAATCGAGTTTTCTATACAGCCGATATAGCATATAATCAAGGCCACCGAAACTAGATCTATCTTTCGGTGGTCTCGGTATAATGCTGTATGAACCGCGGCCCATCAAACTTTAACCACGACCCGGTGGTGGCCTATCCTACTGAGGGTAGAGGGCTGCAGTTTGGTGTGTTTGATGATTGGAGGGTGGATGATCGACATGCCAATTTGCAGCCCTCTAGCCTCAGTAGTTTTTAAGATCTGAGGGCGGACAGAAAAAGTGCGGGCAGAAAAAAGTGCGGACGGACAGACAAAGCCGACACAATAGTTTTCTTTTACAGAAAGCTAAGACAAAAGGCTTCAGACGTCCTTGTCGATTAAATGCACGATAAACAAAAAAGGGAGAATTGTTTTACAGCCTTGTTACATTTGTGGTTCTCAGGGACGGTTATTTAAAGTTTTGTTCGTTGAACACTTGAAGATATTAATAATATGTTTGAATGAATTATAGCCGTGATTCGCAGCAGGTGTGTTTTCAGGGTTATACTTAGCACGGATGATTTTCCATTAACATTATCCAGCGAGCAGAGAAACTGTTTTACAAAAATCAGGAAATTAGATGTATTTATATATGTATATGTATATTGCACACACACACACACACACACACACACACACACATATATATATATATATATATATATATATATATATATATATAAATGGATGTATAAATAAAGGCAAATGCCACGGAGGAAAATTGAAACAACAGGATGGTTGCTAGGCCTTTCGACACACGGTCTTTTACTAGCAGACTGCTAATAAAGGACCGTGTGTCGAAAGGCCTAGCAACCTCTCCGTTGTTTCAATTTTCCTCCGTGGCATTTGCCTTGTGTGTGTGTATATATATATATATATATATATATATTTAATAAGTGATTTAATAAGTGACCTCTTCTTTCTGTACTTCCCAATACCTTCTGTTACGTCTTTCTAATGAACATATTCTTTAGAAGCTTGAGTTTAAATTCAAGTCATAGGCGGCCCTGTGGGTTTGTTCCATATGAATATGGTTCATATCTCTCTCTCTCTCTATATGTAGAGAGAGAGAGAGAGAGAGAGAGAGAGAGAGAGAGAGAGAGAGAGAGTGGAGTGGAGGGATGGGGGTCGAGCGTGAACAGATGTAAATGTGGTCGGTACATAATCCCTTGACCATGAAGTGCCAGATGCCTTCACTATAACCGTGGAGTAAACGTATGGAGAGAACAACCTCTTCTCAGATTAATTTCCTAGGCAGGGAAGGGTAAATCTGGAATCACACTCTTCTCTATTATATTTTCCTTCAAGGAATTGGCCTCTTTATTAAAACACACGTTACAGTGTATGTGTGTATGTTTGCAGTATTACGTGTACTTGCGTCCGTACGTGCACACGTGTTCATCCTACCAGTTTTATGCTTCAAAAATAGAGAAAAGGTGATGGTTAAACACACACACACATATATAATTATGTATGTATGTATGTATGTATATGTATATATATATATATATATATATATATATATATATATATATATATAGTATATGTTTACCTATACACATTATATATATATATATATATATATATATATATATATATATATATATATATATATATATATATATATATATATATAGATTTACAGAGATTAAATCACTTGGATGTATGCCTGTATCTAGCCACACTGTAAACCTTGTTAGTAAGTTTTTATTAAAATTCAATAATGATTTTCTTATTTTTCATATAGAGAGAGACTGAAGGAGCAAATTAGGCATTTAGAAGAGCAAGCTGCGCTTCAGGATTGTGGGCCCATGCATTATGCGTGCATGCGCGCCTCACTTCCGAAATGAGCAGCCCAACAGTAGCTGCTTGTAAGGCTCTGCTGGTTTTTTTCGGTCCTATCAGGATGATTCCATGTGCCCGAATTGTCGAGTTTCTTTCTTAAAAGTGATGCAAGTCTGTGTTCTGGAAACTAAGGAATAACTTCCTTTAAAACAGAAAGGTGCTTTCTATCTCGTCTTGTATTACTTCCGTTTCATATTACTGGCTGAATGAGCTATCGGGAAAAGCGTCAGGATAATTCGCTTGGACATAACTGTAAAATACGATGTAGCCTTTAGACGTCTGCTATCTCTGGGGTTGTGTGTGTGTTGAGGGGGCTCTCTGGTGGTTGGGGGGTGGGGTTGTTGCTTGGTCAATTGCACACATTGTATACCATCTCCCGTCATCGGTATATTTGTGGACCACGCCGTTCTGTCCCTGGGATAACCCTTCCCCCCTCGACGTTGTATATAATTGTTTTCCTTCTCTTTGCCACAATTCTTCCAGTAGATTTAGAAGAGTTTTTTTTTGTGTGTTTTTTATGAATTCTTTTTTAATGTGAAACAGAATTAGTAAAATATATTGTCGCCATCACAAGACTTTTGATAGTTTCCTTTTATCGTCGTATCAGTCATTTTAGTAATGATGTCATTGAGAAGAAATCATTTGGTGGGGAAACAGAACTGTGTTAAGTATTGCACACTCAAAATTTATCCTACCGTCACGATGTTTTTCTTGTCTCTCTTTTTTGGTTTGCACTCATTTGTAATACTTTACTCATTTTTTTAGAATGCGAATTTCCTCTGAATTTAATGAAAGAACCTCGACTTTACCGAGGGTTGATACCTAGCTCGTTGCTTCAGTTACTGTAATATATGTTTAACTTTAAAGACGACGTCGGTACAACTGTGGTCTTTCCACAGTACCTTAAGATTTGTTTTTTTTTTTTTTTTTTGCTGTTTTCCTCTGTCAGTTTTCCCCAAAAGATGTAAAATAATATTTAGTCAGTAGAACAACTTTAAGAGGTCTTTGCAAATTTTTGAAAAGTAGTACATGTTTTGTTGCTTAAGCATTACTGTTGATGATTTTTGTATAGTAACAGTAGGTCTTCGAGATATATATATATATATATATATATATATATATATATATATATATATATATATATATATATGTATGTATGTATGTATGTATGTGTGTATATTAGTCGCCAATAATTTGTTCCCCGAAAAAGGGGTTGCTCTAGAAAGAAAGCAACGCATCATTCGCTCAATTTGTATTTGAAGCAAATTAAATAAGAATAACCTACAGCGTTAATAGCAACCAGCAAAACCTGACAGTGCTATCTCAGGAAGTGCCAGTAACTTGGGACACTAATTCACCGAGTAGCAGAGAGCTATGGATCCCTTGGTGAGGGGGAATGCTCTCCAAATAGCGTAAGAGTAGTCTCTTTCGTGGCCAACCTCAGTGACCCCTTGTGCTTGTATAGGGGATACTGGAAATGTAACAGCATTCTCGTTACTGTGCAGTGTAGATATGTCACCTGGTGACTTGGGCCTTAATGTTCGCTGCTTCATAACGTATATTCAAGTTGTAAAATGCTGTATAAAAAAAAATTCCTAGAGGATTAAAACTTTTTATGCTCTAGCAAAAGAAACTATGTCTCCAGTTTTTTTTTTTTTATCTGTCCGAATAGTTTTGGTTCAGAACGAAGACATGTTAAATTAACTCTTGTGCCTTCCCAGTAAGTGGATTGACTGGTTTATTTGCTCATTCATTTCAACTTATGACTAAGCCTTCTCGGTTTCTTGAGGCGTAGACCCGTGTAATGAGATATCAAGGTTGTTGCTTCCGCGTTACACCTAGTGTTTTGTTATCGCTGCGAAGATTGTTGGTGTTTTTCAAACCGTTATTTATTACTCTTTTAAGGAGGCTACGTATTGCCTTCTTTTCTCTATGTCCGTTAACAGGAGTGATTTCGTGGAGCAGCCGTTTAGGTTTTGACGCGGATTAAAGTGCAGTTCTGGATCCCAAAATTTATGTAGTTTTGTTATTGTTATTGTCGCTGGCGTGTCATTAAAAAATTCAGCAATTTCCTGTTTTTTATGGAAAACTTAAAGACTATAATCATTGGATCATTATGTTAATTACATCCTTTTAGCCTTGAGAGAAAACATAAATGCATGAGTAATTGGGTTACTATGGTAATAACTTCGACGGAAGCTTGCTGTCTGATTGCTCCTTCTAGTTAGTTACGGCTGTGTATATTGATAAGGAAGGTTTCTTTGGTTTGAGTTCATTGTTTATGCTTTGAAAAACCGTCTCTTTCCTAATATGAGTTATTTTCACCAAATGGATAAAGCTTATCTGTAAGTAACCAAGTATGAGGGGAGTTTTGCCAGTAACACAATCCTATCCTGTTGTAAAATCTTACTCTGTGGCCGACAAAACTCTCTGATCCAGGGAGGAGTCTCACGCCATCTTCTAATGGTTCTCTGAGCAACTTCATTCCAGTGGCTAATTTGAATGATCTGATGAAATCAGCTTTATTTCAATGTCATTTTAAAGTCTACTTTGAATTCAGTGAAATTTTATGTGCCCTTTGATTCCTGTGATTTTCTCCGCAAGGGGCTTTTTGTGGATCAACTTCTTCACGGCAACTTTTTAGGAGGTTATTACAATAGGCTTTATTCCAATTTTGTTTTTAGTTCAGCTTTTTTCCACTGTATATAAGAAAGTTATTGAATCATATTTAAGCTTATACCAGTTGATATTAGAGATCAAAAGTAAGTAATTGTAATTCTGTTAGCATTATGTTATGAGGGTAACAAACTTACAGAGGTGGCGTCCATGATGCAAAATATTCAGTCTTTGAAGCCCTTTTTATGCAGTAATTTGAATCAGCAAATATATATATATATATATATATATATATATATATATATATATATATATATATATATATATATATATATATATATATATAGGATTGCAGGTCTACTTGGTTATTTCCGTAAACACGAAAGAGTGAGAGTTTTCTAAAAATCCAGATTTAAATATTACTAAAAATCCAGATTTAAATATTGCTAAAAATTCAGATTTAATTATTACTAAAAATCCAGATTTAAATATTACTAAAAATCCATATTTAAATATTGCTAAAAATCCAGATTTAAGAATGACTAAAAATCCAGACTTAAATATTACTAAAAATCCAGATTTAATTATTACTAAAAATTCAGGTTTAAATATTGCTAAAAATCCAGATGTAATTATTACTAAAAATCCAGATTTAATTATTACTAAAAATCCAGATTTAAATATTACTAAAAATCCAGATTTAATTGTTACTAAAATCCAGATTTAATTATTACTAAAAAATCAGATTTAGTAATTACTAAAAATCCAGATTTAAATATTGCTAAAAATCCAGATTTAAATATTGCTAAAAGTCCAGATTTGAATATTACTAAAATTCCAGATTTAAATATTATTAAAAATCCGATTTAATTATTACTAAAAATCCAGATTTAATTATTAATAATCCAGATTTAATTATTACTAAAAATCCAGATTTAAATATTACTAAAAATCCAGATTTAAATATTGCTAAAAATCCAGATTTAAATATTGCTAATAATCCAGATTTAAATATTACTAAAAATCCTGATTTAAATATTATTAAAAATCCTGATTTAATTATTACTAAAAATCCAGATTTAATTATTACTAAAAATAAAGATTTAAATACTCCAAAGCCAGATGGAATGAAAACTCTCTCTCTCTCTCTCTCTCTCTCTCTCTCTCTCTCTCTCTCTCTCTCTCTCTCTCTCTCTCTCTCTCTCTGGCTTATACACTGAAGTCACGTGCATCTACTGTGATTTTTAAGCATATATATATATATATATATATATATATATATATATATATATATATATATATATATATATATATATATATATACATATATATATATATATAATATAATATATATATATATATATATATATATATATATATATATATATATATACATCCATATATATAAGCTGAGAAAAACTTTTTGATAACCAGAGTAGTGAGTAAAAAGGCCACAATAATATAATTGATAAATTGTAATTTTTAAGATACAAAAAAAAAAAATACAATTTATCAGTTATATTATTGTGGCTTTTTTACTCATTATTTTCGATCATAATATAGTGATTGTCCACAGATAACCAGAGTAGTGTTACGCAAAATAATATACAGTCACTCAGTCAAATCAGTAAGGGAATGTCACAATCAGAAATATTAATGATAGCATTTTTTATGACTTCAGATCTGAAGGAAAATAGACGAGACACTTTTGCTATTTGTAATACCACATAATACATTTTCAGTCATGATTAACGATTTAGCCGTTGTTGTTAATAAATATCCAAGGCTTCCTATTTTATCTCTGGGAGGTTTTATAGCATAAAACCTTATTCCTTTCCTGAAACAAGAAACAAGAATTTATGCTGTTTTAGAAATTACTCAAATAGGTTTTAAATGTATTGGTCGAGACATTTTAGTAAAAATCCCAAGTTACGGCCCTTTTTTTTTTCAAAATTTAAGCTTATAGTTTTTATTTAATTTTTTTAGTCACGTGGGATTTAGTAAATTTAATTAACATTGAAAGTTCCTCCCGTCCATCTAAATGCATTTTAAAAAGGTTTTCAAAGGTTTCAGTGGCAGCGGTAATTTTATGGAACATACTTTATGACTTAAACTTATATTCGCGAATAACCTTTCAACCCTTCTGGAGGTAGGAACATTTGAATTATTGCCTTGTGACCTAACAATAGTGCAATCTTTGCAACTTCCGGTGAATAACGTTCCTAAAACTTTCAAAATATCTTTGGAAGTTCTAAATGAGGACGTTAAGTATTTAGTGAAATATTTATTGAGTATGAAGAATTTTCATTTTCATAAGAGGTAATAAAATGGAAGAAATGAGACAATTAGTTGCAGCAGAGAGAGAGAGAGAGAGAGAGAGAGAGAGAGAGAGTAGGGAAGCAGGCTGCCTTTCTTTTAATATCTGGTTTCAATTTCACGTCAGGTTTTAAAGGCCATCTGTGAGGGGCCGATGGGCTAGGTGGGTTTTGTTGGGTTGTCACTGTGTCTCTCATATTTCATATGTGATTCAGGTCCTGTGGAGTGATTATGCTGCGTTGCCACGTGTACCATTTTCCCCATCGTTTAACTCCCTTTTCCAACCCCTGTGTGAGAAGTGTGGCAACAGCGGCACACCACTTGCCTCAGCGTATATAAACTCATCTACCTCTCTCTCCGGTGCCAGTTTAAAAGGCGCTCTTCCGATACGTTGACACTCCATAATGTCTCAGTGTCGACATCTTTTGTCTTCCGCCACGTGTCTTTGTTTATAAACAAGTGCCCTCTGTGCTTAATTAACGTAGTATTTTCGTTTTTTGCTTGTTTAGGGCTGCAACAGAAAAAAAAACCCTAACCATGGATTAAGTTGACGAAAACTTTGATCTGAAGTGTACAGGCTCCCACCGCTAACGATGGCCTTCAGTTGACCTGAAGATTTCACTCGCCGGCAATCCGTTGAATTGATACCAAAACACACAAGAAGTGTTCCTGATTTCTCTCACTTTCTGTGCGTGTGTGTGCGAGTGTAAAGTACCCCTCTGGCCCTCCGTGAGATGAGAGAGAGGGAGAGCGAGGGGAAGGAAGTAGTAGCTCGTGCCCACGCAGGGAGTGAGTCTGTCAGTGTATATATAATAGGAGACAACGTTACCGTGTCTCCCCTCCCCTCGGCGAGCGTCTTCTACTTGCCCAGACAGAAAGAGAGAGAAGTTCATGCGACCCTTCTCATGTGAATTTTGTGGTTGGAAAGTCTCTGACGGTTTTTTAGTTGCGAAAGGTGAAAACATTCAGTAAATCAGTAACTATAGGAGGAGGTTGTCTCGTAAACATATATAGCAGTAATTCGTGATATTAAAGACAATCCCAAATATCACATTTCTGTGTTCAAGGAAAATACTGGAAATCGTCTCGTAAAAGCATTTACAGATTAACAATAATTCTGGGCAAGACAGCCTCCAATACCACATTTGTGTGTTCAGAGAACACTGGAAATCGTCGTTGCTTAAAACATTAACGGAGAAATAAGAAAGAGAGAATTTTCGTTAGGTGCCTAATTACCCGTAATCCTGCCGCTCCCGAAAATCTTCTCATTTTTCGCCATGTCTACCAAGTGTACAGTCGCTCGAAGGAAAGGGCGGCAGTTGCGGCAGCGGCAGATACCCATCTCTGCCCCGCCGCTGTCGTCCACGAAGTCCGTCTGCTCTGGCAGCGCCGGGGAGACGACATCGTCGTCATCGTCATCATCATCAGCGTCGTCGACGTGTTCTTCTTCTTCGTCTGTTGCGTCAAGCATCAGCGGGTCGTCGGGTGTCCAAGAAATCACGCCTCCCAGACAGCGTCGTCGGCGACCACATCGCATCAGTAAGGATTATAATGAATTTTTCTTTTATGTTGTTTTATCAATTATTTTCTTTTAGTAGATTTGCTTAGAACACAGATCTTCTTTCATATAAGTGATTTCTTCTTTCTATGTTTCCCATTACCTTCTGTTACTCTTTTCTAATGAACACCATATTCTTTGGAAGCATGAATTTCAAGTCAGTGGCACCTGTGGTGGGCTTGTTCCATATGAATAGGGCCCATCTTCTGAATAATAATAATAATAATAATAATAATAATAATAATAATGAAAAACCCACACTCCGAGGAAATAGTCAGCCTGCATAATTACGCCCTGTGGAACACCAAGGTTATTATGCGGAGTGGGTCATGCACCAAAGAACTGACGGGGATGGGAACAGTGTGGTTCGAAGGTAAACATGCCTTTTAAAACTGTCTTGAAATGCCAAGCAGCAGAATAAACACACTCTTAGTATCTTGAAAAGCCCATTAGGTATGATAGAAGGATGGGAGGTAGTGATATGCTTGAGTGGCTGTGAGGTTTTTCGAAAATACTCGGGGTGTCTTCGCTTATTCTTCCTCTGATCACAGTTTTCAGAAGTATTATCGGACCAGTAGTAATTAGGAGTTTTATTATTATCTTAATAAATTCACAGATAAGGTGTTTGTGATTATCTTGAAAGCCAGCGAAGTGACTGACAGCGGAAGCTCATGAAAGAGACCCGAGGAAATTGATTGACAGCCACCCACCCAAGAACAACAAAAGAACAGATTGCTTTCATGCGAGTCCCTAGGGATGGAAATGGTGCGAATAAGGGAGGGAATTTCACCCTAGCTTGCTTGCCTAGGAACTCCGGGAACGGAGGACGGAAGGTCAGGGTTGCCGGGATCACAGGCATTCCTCCAAAGGATTCTCAAATGTCAAGGTCTGCCTTTTTGTCCGTCATTTAATGATCTGCCATGCTTAGATAAACTCGTATCTCTCTCTCTCTCTCTCTCTCTCTCTCTCTCTCTCTCTCTCTCTCTCTCTCTCTCTTTTATATATAACACGAACGACTTATTTTACGCGCACGTTCGCTAACTCTTGAAGTTTGCTTACCATAATAAATTCTGTTATGTTTAACATTTATGATATTTTCTTGAATAGGATTAAAGTGTGCACGGCCGTCATTGTAAAAGTCACGTAATTCTTCGCTTAAAGTTTTTTCTCATGATCTTGTGACGCAACTATGAGTATATATGACCTTGTATTCAGTACCTGAAAATATGCTGCGTTTAAGATTCATGCCCATGCGCATTTTGCTATAGTTTATATATATAATATATATGTATTAGAAATATATTTATATATATATAGGCCTATGTATGTATAGATTTATATTTAAATATATATGTATAGATGTATATTTTATATTATATATATATATATATATATATATATATATATATATATATATATATTAAATAAATAATATATATATATATATATAATATATATATATATATATATATATATATATATATATATACACACACTATTGTGCGTTCAGACACAGAGGTACCCTTGTTTGTACATCCTTCTCCTCATCCTGTTAGTCCTAAGGAGGGGCAGATGGGTAGTTTGGTGATAGGGGGCTGTATAAGTTATCCTTTAAAACATGGTCGATGACGCCCACAAAGGGTTAAAGAGAGGAAGGAGAAATATTTATGGACTGTTCTGCCTTCCTCATGTTCGTGTCTTTCTTCGGCTGTCTCTCTCTCTCTCTCTCTCTCTCTCTCTCAAACAAACACACACACACACACACACACACACACACACACACACACACACACACACACACATATATATATATATATATATATATATATATATATATATATATATATATATATATATATAATTATATATATATACATATATATAGATAGGTAGATAGATATGTGTATTCTTTGTTTGTATGTATGTATTCGATGTAAGCCGAATTATGTTAGATTTTATAAGCATCCGAAATTTGTGTTTTGCATTCTGTAAAATCCTCTGAATACGCCGCCATTTTCTAGGAATACTTTAGGATGTTTAAGTAACTTTTACTGGATGACGTTTCATTTTCGAAAGGACCATCGATGTCAGATAAAAATAAGAAAAAACCTGCCACATATCAGGGTCAACGCGCTTAAAACTAACGTATAAAGCGAAGTTTATTCAAAGAAGTAAAAAAAAAAAAAAAACGTACTGAAGAGGATGCGATATCACTTTTACAGGAACTCGTAAATAATGACCAAAACGCTCACTGTACACACACACACACACACACACACACACACACACACACACATATATATATATATATATATATATATATATATATATATATATATATATATATATATATATATATATATATATGTGTGTGTGTGTGTGTGTGTGTGTCTGTATACACAATTATTATTTATTTATAGCTTACAGGAATTAGAAATGCTCACGAACTCAGTGACAGTTTGAAATATTCGTGCATATATTATGTTGGTCTATTAAAACATCAGTGGTAGGAGAATTTGTTAATGAGCAGATGTTAATGGACCCTAAAGTAATTCTGTCTCACTTAATTTAGGGATTCAGTTTAATCATCCTGTAAATGATTTCTGTCTTGCATTTTTCTTGGTGTTTCTTCGTGAATCGTAGAATGCTTCTTAATATCTGATGTTGAAATTTGATGTTGTTTTGGGGACTAGAAAAAGATGGCACCTTTATATAGGTTACCAGAATAAATCTTTGTAATCCCATTAATACATTTCATGTAAAAACATGGCAACTTTGTCTGGGTTATCAGAATAAATCTTTGTATTGACATTAATACAGTTCGTCTGAATTTTAATCTAGAGCTGGACACTGTCCGCAGAAAATCTCTCTCTCTCTCTCTCTCTCTCTCTCTCTCTCTCTCTCTCTCTCTCTCTCTCTCTCTCTCCCCGAAGATGGATTTTAAGGTAGAACCCTTCACATGAGCGGAGGTAGAGCACTCAGGAGCGAAGAGGGAGCCCGGTATAATGGATGGTAAGGGGCTTTCGACCTTGGCTCGATTTTGTTTCTGGTGAGTGATGTCATAGGCGGCCGGGGTGGGTTGGGTGGGATGGGATGGAGTGGGGTGGAACAGTGGTACCGATTATGTCATGTTGTAACATTCCCCGCTTCTGTTAACTCGAGACCAGGCGGTTATTACCATTAGTATTTATTGCTTTTGTGTCGTATTACATAAATGTTGTCTTAGGAATAATGTAAAATCGTTAAGAGACTTGTTTAAGCCAAGGGTACAGGATATTGAAAACCTGTCAGTCTTGTTTTTCACGCCAATTTTAAAGCTCAGATCAGTCAGTCTGCCACACAATTACACACTTCGATTTATGAACGTAGAAACAAATGTACCAGTCTGCGTCACTCACTAGCGTCATCGAGTGAGTTCAGCTGCCAAAATTTAAGATAAATTTTGTAATTTCGCCACAAGACGGACCTTAGGAAGTGGTCAAGTGACACGAAGAAAAAGCCAGTTACTTCCTCGACAGTGTCCACATTGTGTGTGTGTGTGTGTGTGTGTGTGTGTGTGTGTGTGTGCGAGTTTTGAAGAAGGTCGTGTCTCTGAGAGAAAGAGGGTGAAATTTGGGACTGAGGACGTTTCAGACACAGGGTCCGCTTTTTCCCCCCTTTGCCTTTGAACTGTAGAGGACACCACTTTCTTTCTTTGTTATTCGAGCCGATGAAAGCTTGGAAATTGTTCGCGTGAAACACACGCACTCTTGTTTTTGTTTGTTTGTGAAAATGGCGTACATTATTAACACTGTCTTTAGTCGTGAGTGAAATAACTGATTTCTTAAGAGGCTGTCTGTAGCCAGCGTTCCTTCTGTTTGTGTGTGCGCGCGGGTGCGGGTGCACTCGTGTAAGTAACGGAACGGTCGACTCCACAGTGATGTCACTTCGTTAAAATGTCACGCTTTCATCTCCCTCTTTGTTCCCCCTTTACTTCTTCTCTACTCTCTTCTCTCTCTGTCCAAATCCTTCCTCTTTTAATGTTTAAGGATGCGGTTCGGTGGGAGACGCTGCCTTGTTGCAAGTTTTGTGTTCGGGAAGAACAGAAAACTTCGGTTTGGATACAAGAAACTTTTTTTTATGTCTATTTATATCTGTCTAAACTGTCAAGAGGTTCCTCAACAAATTCTCGCCTCCGTCACATGACGTCGTAATGGAAACAGTTTCTTGTAAATTCAGATTTTTTTTGCATTGGTTTCTCTTTCATATTATTTGTCTTCGTCGCAGCCTAGTTTTTCAAATAAAATGTGTCACTGCACTCGGTCAGACATTTGTTTGTTTGACATTTTACTGCTACGGCTGGTAGTGTTGGTCACTGTGGCAGTGTAAATTTCAGATTATCAAAGCTCTTTGAAAAACCCCGCATGCAGAAAAATATACATGTACTCGTATAAGAACTTTCTCATTTGAAAACTTTATACAAAGCAGTATATCAGAGAGTTGGATGCACCTGTGAAGTCTGTGTAGTCACGAACCCGCATAGAATGACCGTGGTCCACTTAGCTATTTGATTCAGCTATCCATGATGTGTTTCTGCAGCACAGAAGACGATAGGATTCACTCGGAACATTTGTTGGGTGTCCTTTTAAAAGTGGCGTTGCCTTGGGCTGGGAAGTGCTCGAATCCAAATGCCCAAAGGAACTCGTGGTACATAAAGCATAATGATCTTGCAAGGGCAATGAAATGCCAGGGTTACATTTAGATTAAACAGGCTGACAGTTCCCGCATTCTTTTTAGATAATACATTCCCCGTATTTTCTTAGGAGTTTCGACTACAAATGAAGGTTAGAAACAAATATTCTGTTCTCTTTCAGTGTTTATCATTTGCCAAAAGGCCCTTGGGAATAAACTTGATTGCAGTGAATTTCTTTAAGTATCATTTTCTGTGCTGAGGAGAAAAGCAGCTCTCGTAAAACTTTACTGCGTCCTTGCGGTTTTTATGAGAGCATTTATTTGAAACGTGAGTTACTTCTGAAATTCATGCTACTACGTAATTGTCGGAGGTTCTTTAGATAAACCGATGATATGCAAGAACATGATTATTTATATTTGAATTTAGCAGGATTCTGTTTATGTTAGCAACATTGGCTCGTGTGTAATCGTAATATTTTTACTTATTTATTTGTCTTACAGATTTATTTGTTGTCTGAGTGAGATGTATAAAATCAATTCTAGAATGGTTATATCTTTGAGTAAATCATCATTAACGATTTAGTAATGGTATACCTTGTCAGACGTGTTAGTAACAAAGACGTTAATTGTAGAAAAACATGTGATTTGCAACACGAAAGTAGTTTTCATACCAGGACAGTTAGCTGACAAATGATGTGGCGCAAAAAGGGCTCAAGTCGAGCAGAAGCAGATGTTCTGTCGGTCCCTGATTGTGCGGTTGAAGTTGTTTAAAGGGATTGATAAGTAGTTTCCTCAGTTAGTCCAATAAAATCCTTCTTTGTATGTAGGGAAGAGGAGTCCCCATAGGTTAATATTTTCATCCTTTCCTCCCCCTACCCTTTATCATCCTCTCTTCTTCCAATCCATCCACACATCCCCCCCTCTCATCCTTTTTTCCGGTCAACCCACTGCTTCCTCTCTCTCTCTCTCTCTCTCTCTCTCTCTCTCTCTCTCTCTCTCTCTCTCTCTCTCTCTCTCTCTACGCACTTCCGTATCTTAGTATACTTAAAGTTCTCAGATAAACTCTTGTCTGTCAAACGGACGCACTGATGTCAGTTAAAAGCTTATTTATTTTTTACGGAAGGGATAGGATAGAGACAGTTCCCCACATGAGTTAGATGCCACTACCCTAAAGAGGAAAGAGAGGAAGTCAATACATCGAGAGGGATTGGTCCACTTGCTCCTTTGATGGCCGTTAAGACCTTTTTTTTTTTTTTTAACCTTCAACAAGCACATCAATACTTGGAGAACATCTTGGAGATGTGGCCCTCCTCCTCCTCCTCCTCCTCCTCCTCCTCCTCTTGCTCATCGTCCTCTTTGCTCAAGAGATGTTAACCTTATTGGCTCTTCTTCACGTGCATAATTCATCCATCCTGCGGATGCTGCGCTGGCACCTGTCAGCTCCAATACAGAGTTACTTCGTCATACAAGGCTGGTGTGGAGGACTGAGGGAACAATAATTAAAAATATCTTTTTGTAAATAATGTCATTGCATTTGCACTTTGTCTATTATATTATAAACTATTAACTCGCAACGTGAGCTCTCTTAGTGCACATGTAGAACTATATAACTAATGGCAATTTAAGTACGGTCTGTTCTGTGTATTTTTAAAATCTCCGATCTCACTTTATGATTTTTACTCGTGTTTGTCCTTCGTATGCAAAATGATTTGAATGACCCAGTTGCCTGTGCTTGATGAATGCTTTTTTGACAGACGGTTGGCTGTCATAAATGCCCCACGGTCAATACCTTCCCTATTACCCGTCAGTCATGATTTCCTCAAGGTGTCTTCAGAGCCTAACGGAGGCTCTCTGTCTCGGTCACTTTGCTGACTTGTTTGTCAGAGGAGGTATTATGATGGACAGCGCAAAATATAGGTCAAGGTGCCATTCGTCACAAAGAGTTCCTTGTACTTCCGGACGACGAGTAAGTGATACGAAGAAGGTCGAGGAATGAACTTGTTTTCTTGGCGTGATCTACTTATTTTTCATCATATTATGACCCAAAGACCTGGGAATGTGTAGGTTGTCGTGGAATGAATGTGGAAAGTAAAGAAGAAAATCTTATGAAGATTTCTCCCAAAGTTAAAGTGAAATGTATTGACGAAGACAGATTTCGTGCTTCGATGGAAGGAAAAATTCAAAACAAAGAACAACTTTTGAGATTCTTTTCTGTAAAAAGTAAGTCAGCCAATTGGTTATCAACTTGTCTTGCTAACGCTAACTAATGATTAGTGACGTTATGCTCGGATACAATTTATGTGCTTAGGCAGAATAGCTAAAATCATTTAATTAAAAGCATTATCTCTCTATCTGTCTATCTATCTGTCTGTCTATCTACCTATCTATATATATTTTATGTATATATACACACACACACACACACACACACACACACATACATATATATATATATATATATATATATATATATATATATATATATATATATATATATATATATAATTATCTGCAGATAATCATATTTTCTCGCATATTACCCATTGTCAATTCACAACGCTGCTGTGCAATTTTTTTTTTTAAATACCATGGGATTTATCATTTCTTGCTCTAGTTGCTAGGGTTTCATAAAGCTCTGTTTTGTAAAATTGAACGTGTATCGGAATAATAATGAAGCTCTTATTATTATACTTCAAATGCTTGAGATTATAGACAGAAATTCTAGTTAGGATCAATTTTAAGCACATGAACGGTTATTGACTACACATTATGACCCAATTTTTTTATTTTTTTTTTTATTTGTTTATTTTTTTTTTTTATATTCAGATATGCACGACTCATCTTTTTGATGATGAGATGTTTCGCATAGGAAGGAGTAATAAAAGATTAAAACGCCAGATATTATTTCCCGTCCACTCCAGCCCCAAACTTTCTCCGGCACTGACGGATCTTGAATCAGCAGATGAGATCATATGTTTACTTGGCCTTTCTACCGTAAATACAAATATGTCAGAGGTGCTTACATAAGATTTAGTGTCGCTGCTTACGTTTACATTTTCGTCGTCTCCTTCAAAGAGAAGTTTAATTTTGCCTGTCAGTGAAACTGGAAGAGTAGCCTTTTACAGAGGTGCCATGTATTTCCACAATTCACATATATACTGTGTATATATGTGTGTATGTGTGTGTGTTTGTATGTATGTATATGTATATATACATATACATATACAGTATATATATATTTGTATATATATATATATATATATATATATATATATATATATATATATATATATAACTGTATATATATATATATATATATATATATATATATATATATATATATATATATATATATATATATATATATATATATATTGTTTGTGTATGCGTATAAGTTGTGTGTATGCAGGTGTGTGTGTTTCATACGTATGATTATTGCGGATTGGGTTATGTTTTGGTCTGTGTGTGTCTGTCTGTCTGTCAGAAAAGATGACTGGGTAACCAAAGGAGGTATATTGCAGTTTCTCCCAAAGTGTTATTAAGTTTATAGTATAAACTGTGTTTTGAATATGTTGATATAAGATTTTTATTACCTCTTTTATTCTTTGTCTGTGATGTGTACTAAAACAAAACTGCAACTTCCTAATGTTGGTAAATAATGAAAAGAGAGAATGCAATGTAAAACTTTTTGAATAACAGTGTTAGTCTTATTTTTGTATTCGTGAAAGAAAACATAAACGGCGCAGAGTATTTGTGTAGCTATGCCCAGCGCTTTGGCGGAGCTTTGCAATCTTTGTTTGTCCTTCCAGGTATTATTTGGTTTTGTGTAACTGCATGAAGAAAAGTTAAGTATACCTTCGTTTAACCAGACCACTGAGCTGATCAACAGCTCTCCTAGGGCTGGCCCGAAGGATTAGACTTATTCTACGTGGCTAAGAACCAGTTGGTTACCAACTGGTTACCTAGCAACGGGACCTACAGCTTATTGTGGAATCCGAACCACATTATACCGTGAAAATAATTTCTATCACCAGAAATAAATTCCTCTTATTCTTCATTGACCGGCCGGAGACTCGAACTCGGGCCTAGCAGAGTGCTAGCCGAGAACTATACCGACTTGTCCAACAAGGAATTATTTGTAACTGCAGGAATTTGTAAGAAGACGCACCCTTTAAAGAAAAAAGAAAGTACAATAAATTTCATTAACTTTCTCGGAATGAATAGTCTTTAATATACTAAGCGTTAACAAGTTCATATACTCTAAATACCTTACAGTATCCTTGCTACCCTTTACGCAGTTCCATTGTGTTAAATGATACGCACTTCGTATGCGCTTGTAGCTTGTGTAATCCTAATTGACAGGATGAGTATATTAATCATCAATTATGACTTCTCATTTCCTTCATCAAAGAGAGCGCCGGAAAGGGAAGAAGAAGGTCTCTCGTTGTGCTTTATATCAAACCGATGTTCTTTTTTTTGTCAACTGAGGACTGTAGTTGTTTTCAACTCGTTAACCAGCCCAGAATTTTTATGACAAAACACTTTTAGCTTATCAAGAGTTTTGTGGTTGAATCTCAGATGTAAATTCAATCCCAGATGTGGTCGGAGTGAATGTTCGTGAGTTGCTGCTGCTTTCCTAAGTAGCCTCATATAAGAGATTCTCTTGGGCAGTTACCGAAGGATTGTCGGAAATAGTTAGAATTCTCTCTCTCTCTCTCTCTCTCTCTCTCTCTCTCTCTCTCTCTCTCTCTCTCTCTCTCTCTCTCTCCTGTAGAGGTTGTTTTGTCTTGTTATGTAAGAATCTGCAAACGTTAAAAATATTACAGTAAAATAGCAATAAAGTATAAATTATTTCTTGCATAAATGGTAATACTGAGTAATAATTAGAACCTAATTAAAACAGGAAATTACAGTCAATTTTTGTTAGGCATCCCCACTGTCCGCATTGGGTAGAATAGAGAGAGAGAGAGAGAGAGAGAGAAAGAGAGAGAGAGAGAGAGAGAAACGGATGGGGCAAGCACCCTTGCTCTTCATAACCACATAATGTCTCTGTTCCAATAACCACTCAAGGTCCTCTTTTTGGAGATCACTAAAAAGGTTCTGTTCAGAGACTACTTATAATTCCAAGCTTATTGCGTGATGCTTGTGAAATGTGTCCATATAGCGGATTCAGTTTGGGTTCCATCTAGGACGCTGTTTGTGAGGAAAGGCCCCTTTGTATTTTCTTTTCTACATCGAATGTGTTATGTAGCCGTTCATTAATTTTTCTTTCCAGTTATCTTAGTTGTTATTTTTGCTTTCATGTGATTTGATTGCCATTCCGGTAACTTATTTCGACGTGAATGTTTGATAATAAATAAGTAAATATCTTGCTTAAGAAAACATGTAGATGAATTAATACAAATTTAAATAAAGTATATTTTATCGAACTCAGTTTAAGACATAGCTTTTACTAGCGCGCGCGCGCACACACACACACACACACACACACACACACACACACACACACAGTGTGTGTGAGGTTTTGTGACATTATTGCATAGTAATTTTTTGTCATGCGAAGAAGCACATTATCTGATGCCGGCAAACTTGTAGCTAGCGCCTATGACGTCATGCGCAGATATATAGATGGGACATCAAACGTGCGTATGTAATGATTATTTAGTTTCAGATTCATAGTATCTTACAAGTATAAATGCATAAATTTTGTCATCTCTTTTCGGAATGTTGAATTTTTGTTACAAGGTATGTGTAAATAAAGTTTTCAATTAATGAAGATTTCGTACTCAGATTGCCATGACATTACCGTTTTTTATGTATTTATTTTTTTGACAAGGCTATTTTGTACATTTGAGGTCTCCCTCGTTAGTCTTAGCTTTCCTCTTCTCCTGCAGCCCTTGAACCACGGGAGTGATATAGACCGAGGCATTCAGTTTAGGCTCCGAGATGCTTTATCCTTCAATGCTCGTGACTTGCGATTTTCTCTTCAGCATGCATTATCCCTGCTCCCCTTCATATCATTCCCCCCCCCCTTACCCCCGCCCTTCAGGTGACTGTACCTGAAAGTGAACGTCGAGGGGGGTTGGGCGGAGGTGGAGGGGGATGAATAGGTGGTGGAGGGGGAGGTGTCTGATCAAAGGCCGGATGTTCAGTAGCTGAAGGCGTCAGTGTGTCTGCAAGAGCCGAGAGGCAGCGGATGCCAGAAGGACTTTGACTCCCTCACGTGTTCACTTCGGTAGAATTTCCTTTTATTTATTTACTTGTTTGCACCTTTTACTTACGGCTGTTGTTGTACAAGGAAGGTGAACAAAGGTTCCGTTGTTCTGTCAGCGTTAGTTGGTGGTGATATCGTTTGGGATCAAAGGCGCGATGCTCTCTTTGCGGTTTGTGCTTTGTGCAGGGCTTTCTCGTTACAGGTATTGCTGCTCTCTATGACCAATAAAAAAAAAAGGATGTACAGCCATAGGGAATATTCGTGTTCTCAGAGTTTGATCTTTTCCTCCTCTTGTTCATTTGATTAAATCTAGTAAATTGCTAGAGCGGCATTGCAGATACAAAAGGCTTATTCTGGCGCTTCTCCGCCCGGAGCGGTTTGGGCCGGAATAGGATACCCACGAAAGAAATGTAACGAAAGGGTCGCGTGTTGTCAGGATTTCTAGGAGTTTCGGAGGAGTGATTTAGCAGGGAACCGAACGACACTCACCCCTTTTACGCAGAATGTGTTGACGAGTCACACGGTGACAGCGCAGTAGTTTTCTGTTTCGATTATGGTGAAATTGACAAGGAGGGAGACACGTGGTCCCCCCGTGCTTTGTGATGTGCCTTCTTTCCCCTTTGTCAGAGACCGCTCCTTCTGTTGGAGCATATGGACATTTTTCTCATTCTTATTTCAACTTAGTTTTTATATCTTTTCAGTAAAACTAATTGAGATCAACACATTGCTTAGCCAGATTCATCGATTTTTCTAGCCTGATTTTTATGTTATGCGACTAGCAAGAAAATTGTCATGGAATCGACTGAAAAAAAATTATGATTTTATTTTACATTTTTGTATTAATTTCAACTAATGTACCATTACTTGTAGATTTACATGTAAATGGGGAGCTTTATTTGGAATTTCTCTCTCTCTCAATGAAATGTTTCTATTTTTAGTTCAGTGTCCTGATAAGAAGAACTCACTCAATGGCTATGAACTAGTCCCTCATTCCAAGTTAAAACGAAGTCACGTGCATCACGGCTTTGTTGTCTGCCGTCTGCCGAAGAGACCCCACATCCTTATCAGAACGTGGCTTTGAGCCCATTACAGTTTTTCTTTAAGAAAAATGAGCTTCTGAATTTGCTTGTTCTGTATTCTCGTGCTGCATGAGTCCTAACATATTGTCTAATTTCGGTGTTTTATTTACAATAATTGAAGAAAAAAGGGAGTAATACTAATGTCGACTATCTTCGTGGCACGGAAAATAGACATTTTAAGGATACCAGTTACAGTTAAAATATCTGTATTAACTGTAACTGGCATTTTTTCCTTTGCCGTTTCCACAGTTTTTTTTTTTTTTTTTTTTTTTTTTTTTTTTACCGAAATGAATGTAGTCTCAGCATCGGATGTTTATGTTATGTTTGTTGATGAACATTTTGCGAGGCATTCAGTCACATAGGGCTGCTCTGTGAGCAAGAGCCCGTGTTGGCATAAGGCCAGCTTAATGATAAACAATAACAACAACAGGTGTTCTCTGGCTTCCCTGTAACTTTGCTGCTAACTCCTTGGAAAGTTTGCTACAAGCTCCTATATCAAATATTTTCATACAAGTTCAACCCCTACTCTTTTATCCACGTTAGGGGCGGCTTTAGGTGATGCAAGATCTGAAGGCTGTTACTCCATAGATCTTTGGGCTATAATTGGCTGTTAATTGGGAAGCTAATTACACACTAGTGTTTGTTTTTCTTCGGTACTTGAGTGCGCATATGGGAGCGTGTGTGTGTGTATTGCCGCTTTACATAACATTATTAAATCTTAAAGTAAGAGAAAATGAATGAAAAAATTGCTGCACTGTGAACATTGTCATAAATACTGGTCGGAGGAGAGCAAGTGATAACTCTTCAGAGAAAACATTGAAACAACAGAGAGAGAGAGAGAGAGAGAGAGAGAGAGAGAGAGAGAGAGAGAGAATGAAGTCACGATCCTATATGGAACCTTCAGTAATGGGAGTCCTGCAGTCACATTCTCAGCCTCATGCTGTTTGGCCAGTGGCCCCTCATGCCCATGTGTAGAGACTCGGAGACAAGGGATAGGGGCTGAGGTACGTGGCTGGGGGGGCGGTTGGTAGGGGTGATGCCCGTTCGCTGTTGTTATTTATGCTCGATTCTTTTTCTGTTGGTTTATGTGATCTTGTACTATGTTTTGTTTCATTTTTATTTGTATTAAGAAGTATTAAAACTTATTTTTCTGTTCTATTTTCACTATAAGATTAGTCCTTGTTTATTATCGTAGTCCTTGTTTATTATTGTAGCTCAAGAAAAGCCGAGTAGACCTGAGAACTCAACATTATACTTAAAAAGCAACTTGCCACTCTTCAGCTAAGGAGAACATTACGTACTTGATCGCTAGGTGACTGTTGTGAGTTTCAGCAATAGTTGGAGATAAAGATAGAGGGAATTGAGACGTAAGTGTGCGGTGATTCGGCAAAGTAATTCTCACCCACCGGAGTGAGACTAGTGAGACCTCTCTCTCTCTCTCTCTCTCTCTCTCTCTCTCTCTCTCTCTCTCTCTCTCTCACATTTTATATATATTTTTATATATTATATATATTGGGATGCTTTTGCTAGCCTTACACCCAGGCCCGCTGGTTTTTATAGGGCATATGTGCCGATGGAGTCTGGCCTTGATAGGTGGTCACCCATCCAGCTACTAGCCAAATCCTGCGGTACTTCAATTCAATGGTCGAACGACCGGCTTCATAGCGAATGGATTATTGCTCCTTTGAAATCATACTGCACATGGAAATTTTTATTTAAAAATTATTGTAGAGTATTGCTTTTAAATAGTTGAAATAGCATAGCCTTATTTTCAAAAACAATCAGTTAAAAAAAAGGATCGACAGGGAATCTCATCGTCGAGATGAACCTTCGGGAAATGTTGTTAAGGTCAAGGACTCCTCCCCTTTCCAGCTTATGTCACTTGATAGACTACGTAACACTTGAGAGAGAGAGAGAGAAAGGGAGAGAGCGCAGGCTATTCACTCCCTTAATTGAGGAGAATTTAAGGTTCGTTAAAGGCCGTTTTACGACTTCATCGTGCTCCATGACTTCTTCTTCTTCTTTCGCCAACAAGAGGAGGGTCGTACCAAGTCATTAGAGGTATATTTTTGCGGTCGGTGACACCTCAAAGGGGTTGCCTTTTTCCCACGAACGACTCGTTGTGTCATCTGCGAGAATATTACGCGCTGAGAAGATGATCCAGCGTGAGTAAGGGATTGAATAGACAGCAGCCTCCAATTTCCACTTTGTTGGTGAAAGGGTACAAGAAGTACAAATTTAGACAAGAGGAAGGGCGTCATAAAGTAAACTATATAAATCCAATTAAATTCATTTGATTGAAAGACAAAATTATATTTATCAGTTATATGTTTACTGAATGCCAATTGATATCAGTTTGTTACAAATCTTTAAGGCCTGTTGACATAATAAGCATGATGTAACGGGAAAATAAGAAGAAACGTATGCTTATTTTCATTTTAAATCGTTGCTCGTTCACCCATTTCTTCCTCCAAACACCCCTTCCACCGACCTCCCACCCCAGACTGACCATGATCGAATTGTTCTCTCTTTATGGCGACGGAAATGAAGACAGGCGCCAAATATCGGTTTCAGTAACGGGAAAAAAAACAAAAGCGGCGGGATACTTCGTAAATGATATCATGACAGACATTCGGAGACAGCAAGCCCCCGCCAAGACTGAAGATTTCCCCTTCCCCTTAAAAAAAGTCCCTTATTAGTGGGTAGAGCTCTCGGATAGCACGCTGATGGCCCGGCGTTCGACTCTCCGACCGGCCAATGAAGAATTAGAGGAATTTATTTCTGGTGATAGAAATTCATTTCTCGTCATAATGTGGTTCGGATTCCACAATAAACTGTAGGTCCTGTTGCTAGGTAACCAGTTGGTTCTTAGCCACGTAAAAATAAATCTAATCCTTCGGGCCAGCCCTAGGAGAGCTGTTAATCAGCTCGGTGGTTTGGTTAAACTAAGATATAATTAACTTTAACTGAAAGTTACATTTCTGCTACATCCTAAATGTAATAATTTTGTTGCCAGTTTATTGGTAAAATTTTATTGTAGAAATCCACGCATAGCATTTTGCGGAATCCTGCTAACGAGCAGACAGACTGAGAAAAAAAAAATCAGTGGGAGGTAATTGCTCTTAGCATCAAGTTCTTCAAGGAAGACAGTAACTGATAAATGCTTTGATTTGGAAATTTGAAAAATGTGATTTGGAAGGAATGGTTTTTAACATTGCAAGTGAGTGTAGTGTTTTCACAGCAGTACAATTTACGGCTTTTAATGGTTTTACCTGAAATGTCATTCTTGCATACGTCACACAAGATGTGAACGTGGAAATTATAAATAATTATAAAAGTAATTGAAATGATCTCTTCAGCAAATCAGCACAGAAGCTCTTCGACGCAAAAAGCAAACAGGGGTATGTCGACGTTGGTGGTCGAATGTGAAGTCGATCGAGAAGACTTGACAGAGACGTCAGGTGTCGTAGACACCTGGCGTTGGGAAGACCAACAGTATGCGGTATGGCCGCATCTCTTTTGTACTGTAGAGAGGTCGCGTCCTTTTGTACGCATGCTTTTTTCATCCACGATGAATTTGTGTCTTGTCATATATATTGTTGTATTAATATTTTAACGGTTGTTATTGCTTTCAAGTAGGTGTAGTAATTGTATGACTGAGATTATTTCCTTAACCCTCAAAGAAGGTCTGTTGCTTAACAATGAGGTACATGAATAAACATGAAAGTTACAGGTAAGCTTAAATTATGCAAACAGATGTTTGTTTGCATTTAATGAGACTTTTAGATTGCAATTTAGTGGATATTTTATTTTGGGAGGAAAGGCGACGAGCCTTGAATTTTTGTTCGTGAATGCACTTTCATTTTAGCGAGGATCATCCGCTGAAGAAATACAGGATACAAAGCTTATTCGGATAAAGAAGGAGAAAGAGCGACTTTGGAATCATTGGAAGAAGCAATAGTCGTTTAAAGAAGGAAAGCGCTCGTTGAGGGGGGAGAGAGAATTGCATAGGAGCCGTACCATTGAAAAATGACATTGTTAGTTAGAGATAACAGTTATTTTGATGAATAGAAGATCTTTTTTCAACATGATTTTTTCCCTTTTGTAAAAAACTAGAGAAGAGTGTTCATTTTAAGATTTTATTTTTCAGATTAATAGCAACAGGGTTACATTTCTCTGGGATTCATTGTTATGATTCATTTCTACAGGATTTTATTATTTTGATTAACAACAATAGCCTTTTAATTCTCCAGAATGTTATTTTTTCCCTTATAATGAACAGTGTATTAAGTTCTTCATGATTTGTTCGCCTAATAAAGAGGGAGAAAGTTGTACCTAGAATTTTAGTTTTATCTTCTCACCGTGATTCTGGTTTCCTTTCCACATACGCGCGTGTTCTTCGTCGGTGCTATTTTCGTTACGGACGCAGAATAGGATGTTATTCCCATTAAGCTACAATGCGCTAAGCTTGAAGGGATTTAATAAAATCAAAATCGAATTTGCCCTTTGAAGAAAATAAGTTTCGCTCAATGGTAGCTTTAGTACACATAGCCGAGTCTATAGTAGTGTACTTTTCCCGTATTTGTGTATCGAAAGCTCTATAGGATAATTGCATCATTCGATGCGCAATTCCATTTTGACGTCATCTTGGAGTCCGCCATGACACCTGTAGTCACTAATCATTTCCCCCCATAACGTAAATCGCTCTCAGCGTATTCTAAAGAATTTCACCTCCTGAATACGTAACGCCTTGTTTCCGGGTGGAGCGCACTGACTGTTTCAGTGATTAGGAGTTATATTTTCCTTTACAAAGGTTGGGCTACTTACTCAGAGATCGGAAATAAGTGAATCATTTTCTCGTCACTTTCGGCTTGTCCTTTCATTCCACTTTCGAAGTGAAACCGGTTATGCTTAGGTGCACTTTCAACAGAGATGGAAGTCGTTTAAAAAAATAAATAGTATGTTTTCCAGTGCTGTTGTATATAGGACTTAGATGTATTGCCGCAAGCAAATACCTCTTGTCTGTTTGTGAAGGAGTCATCTGACTTGTGTTGCTATCACGTCTGAAGTTTTTATTGCGATATAATTCCAGTCTTTGTATTCTTTTTTCTTTGCCTTTTTTTTTCCAGCGAGCATTAACATTCCTTCTCATTGTGGAAGCCTCTTGCTGGGAAATGTTGATTGACGTGTGCTTGTACGTGTTAATAGACGTTTCATAAAGTGACCATTTCCTATAGCACATCGCAATCTGACCCGAAGGGTTTATTTGCGGTTAGTCGCCTCGTCTAAAACAGTCCTTCTGTGGAAAGGGATTGCCGCTTATGAGACATTTTTGTGGAAGGCCGTTTAATATCTGGGAAGGAGGGAAACGTTACGTAATTTCGAATTAGTTTTTTGGGAGACTGCGACGCAATTCATTCCAGAATGGAATAGAAGTTGCTCGAAACTTGGTAAGATATTATAGCTATGGGGGAGGGGGGAGATCTTTTGTTTGATTACAAAAGGTCATAGTTATTATCACCTCTTAAGCTTCAAGTATCATTCATTTATATCAATTTGTAAAGCAATCACCGCTTCATTGCGGTTCTAATTCAAGTGATGAGGTTAGTTAGGTTAAGCGTCGTCATTTGTGCTACTGGCTCGTGGCAACTCACATAAACAAACAGACGGATATAGAGACAAGATGGGTGGGGAGAGGACTTTCCGAGGAAGATGGCAATATTTTCCGATATTCAGAAACCACTGCAGTATTTCGTGGGCGTGCTGACGTCATGTACATATCCCAGATGCGTAAAATGTCAAGAACTGAATTTTTTATATTTAAAATTATATGTATAATATGAGGACATAACCATTTGATGCCGCCAAACTGACATCAAATGAAAGCTTCTCATTACGGTATTACCGTTATGTGTAATTTCAACATCCGGAGGACTGGTTGCAGTATTTCCTAGTTCTATTTTTAGTTCGTTGTCTCGTGTTGCGAAATTGCTCATGGGTTCGGACACTCTGTGTGTGTTTTGTGTTTAGGAGGAAGAGGCGGAGAGGAGTTATCAAAACCCAACAAGGAAAGAATAATTACTTTTGTCGGTTGGTACCTTGATTTCATGGAAGTCGCGATTGAGACTTGGATCAGCCACAATGCATCGAAATAAACACAATTCTTTGTGAATACACGACACGAGTAGACAGTCTCCCTTGCGCAAGAGCTCCGCCCACCTCGATCTTCATACCTTGTCTCTGCTACTCCATTCTTGGGCATTCCCCAGCAGTACCAACCCCGCACCCGCTTACCCAAACTCCCAGGCGCCAGTACCATGGCCCCGGGGACGGGTCAGGAATGAACCGCTGAGCCTGAGAACGCGCGTAGGCGTCGGGCATTTTGTCCCTGTGTCATCCTGCAACGTTTACTCCCGTCCATGAGACTGGGCACGTGCCTCTACCACAGGTTTCACGTGATGTTTTGGAAGCATTTATTCTCTGTCAAAATGAAATCGTAGGATATTTAACTTGTATTTTGTTATTATTTCCATTTTCGTCCTTGACGTATATTGACATCATTCCCATAAACGTAGGCGTGAAACATTTTCCTAAAAAGCTGAAGGGCAGTTCAGTTGTAAGATTAGAATTTAGAAATGTGAAGAAAAAGATCGATTACACAAACGTTAGTGACGATGGCCTGTCAGTACATCCTGAATTACAAGTCAGAATCATCGATAAAAATAACACATAAATTCAGTTGACCTGAATGTGTCTTATAACTCCGTTTGAATGAATAGATTCGAGAAGATCTGAGCAGCTTCTATGAAACATTGAGACGATTGCGTTTCTGAATAGATAGATGCATTTCCTCAATCAGCGTGCTTGTGGAGCATTTCCATGTCGTCATAACAGAAAACGGACTTTTTGAAGTAGTGCCCCACACAGGAAGGCGTGAGTAGACTGGACTTGGCATTGTGTGATGACGAGGTTTCCTGTCGGAGTCAGCCTTTATAGAGCCACGCATACTGGAGAGTGCCAGAATCGCCCCAGACCTCCTCGCGTTGACACTCACGTCCATCCGTCATCAAGAGTGCCTACAAGCACGCCTGTGTGTTGAAGTGTGCCAGCCACTATCAGTTTCGTCGGAATTCTCTAGAAATTAGCTCGAACTCTTATGCATTTGGGCTGAAGCTCTCGGCTTTTTCACAGCCAGTGTAGTGTTAGACGGTATGTTGTGTTTCATTCGACTGAAGAGAGGAATCTGTGACACCATTAAAAAGAGAGAAAGGCAAAAACATTTCCATAAGTCATGGTTGGGCACAACCTGCTAGTCTTGGACATATTGCAGCGAAGTTCAGCCAATATGACGGGTGAGTTTGGTCCCGTATTCTGTTTTCCACTTGTTTATTTCATGTGATCGAAACAGGTATTCGTGGACGCTGAGCAGGAACATTAAACAATTGTTGGAGGAAAAATACCCTCTGTTGATGCTGACAGCGCAGTGGAGTATAACTGAAGGAAAATATGATCGGTAAATCAAGTGAGAAGTAAAATATCTTGAGCAGAAGACTGATCAGTGATACGAATGTGCTTTCCTTTATTATTTCCAAAAATGGGCGCGCACGTTAGGAGAGTTCAGCATTGTAACAGTATGTGATTTCGCGACGATGGTGACAGCATTGATATGTTAAAAAAACATCCATTTGAGTAAATTCTTCTGCCCAAGAATTAATCGTTCGTTCATTACGTATCTGCTGTTAACATCCAAGCAGATTTCCCTCTCACCATAGTCTTTCCTTGTGTTGTTAGTTATTTTGTTTTTTTGCACATTTCTAAGACCCATTTTACTCGCAGCCATGCAAATGCCTGACAAATCGCCCGCAGGTGGTACATATATCTGAGAAAGTGCCACACCTTCGCAATAACTTAGAATATATTGGAAGACTTTATTGTGTACAATTATTAAAGAACAAACAAAAATGAAAGGTAAACATTATGGTAGCATGACACAACTCTTTAGGTACGGCAACCAGATTTGTGTCTTTTCATTGTTGTTATGAAAATATGGGGAGGCATTTCTCGATTAAAAAAAAATTGTTCGTTTTTAGTTTTCTGTAAAAGAAAACTATTGAGGTGGCTATTCGTCTGTCCGTCCTCACTTTATCTGTCCGCCCTCAGATCTTAAAAACTACTGAGGCTAGAGGGCTGCAAATTGATATGTTGATCATCCACCCTCCAATCATCAAACACCAAATTGCAGCCCTCTAGCCTCAGTAGCTTTTATTTTATTTAAGGTTAAAGTTAGCCATGGTCGTGCGTCTGGCACCGCTATAGGTGCTAACAACACAGGCCACCACCGGGCCGTCGGTGAAAGTTTCACGTGCCGCGGCTGAGAGTTTCATGGGCCGTGGCTGAGAGTTTCATAGAGCATTATACGCTGTACACAAAACTTGTTTATTTACTTGTCTGGAACATGGCAGCGTGTAATGCCCAGGAGAATTACGACGGGCCAGAGGTTATGAATTACAGTTCACTCTTGGGCCAGGGGTACCTGGAAGGGATGGGACACAAGGAGACGAGGAGTAATACTTTATAAAGGTACTGATGCGGAACCAAGTACTGCGATGATGTGGGAGAGAAGTCACGTTCGTCGTCCTGGTTCGTGTAACAGTAAGCTTCTATGGTCACGTGACATCACCCGTCACGTGTACAGAGTCGAGGAATGCCCTCTTCCTTTTCTCGCTCTCACAGGACATCCTGTCTTCACATACTGTATATCATTGTTGTTTTGAAAAGCAGTAGGGCCCGCAACTCTCAAATTTAGCTCTTCGATCGCATGTGTAAAGGCCTTTGTAAATTGAACTTATTTGTGTTTGTTAGTTACGGCAAAAAAAGATTTTAGTACTTGTAAATTCGATAAAATGACCTGTAAAGAACGGTTCAATTTTATGTAGCAATTTGTGTGATAGTAACGAAGTTGATGGTAATAACACTTTTGACTATTAAATAGATTAAATCAAATCGGTTAATCTTAAATGAAATAAAACTGCCGCGTGAGGTTATGGTGCATTGCATTATCTCTTAGACACTGACTGTATCACCGAGTTCATCGATCATGTCAGCCCTCCTGACCCGAGTGGACTTCCAGAATTTGCATTCGCATGACCTGAAAATTGAAGAGATAATGATGCTAATCGATGATGGCATTGTAATGAACTGAAGCTTGTGTCGTCACACTGCTGTCGTCATAATGAAACAGGCCTTGGGCACTGAAATGATATTTTTGATCGGCCTTCTTTTGAATTTTTTAGGCAGGGATGGAAACCTTCATCTTGCCATTAGCGTCATTTAGAGATTAGATATTCAAGTAACTTGTCTGAGGCATCGCCCACAAGGAAGGCTACCTTGTGTGATGTACGGTATGTGTGTGTGTGTGTGTGTGTGTGTGTGTGTGTGTGTGTGTGTGTGTGTGTGTGTGTGTGGGGACCGAGATCTAGAAGAGAGAAGGAACAGACCAGTTGGGATGAGTAGGTGTGGATATCCTATTGCCTTCCTCCAATCTCAAGAATGTAAACTTGCGGGCAGGTTAGTTGTAGTAGACGTAGTAATAGTAGGCGCGTAGAGGCGTAGGCGGGCGAAGTGAGAGAGAGAGAGAGAGAGAGAGAGAGAGAGAGAGAGAGAGAGAGAGAGAGAGAGGGTCGTGGGGGCGTCCGCCAGCATGTGTTTAAGAGAAGTTTCACCTGAGGAAGGAAGCCGCCATCAACCACTACCACGAGGATTTGCCTCTCACAACCTGCGAAGAGTTTGACCTTGTAGGGTGCTTCTTCGTGGTGTCTTGACTCGTTCTTGGGTCCTTCGTCTGTCTCCCTCTTTCCGTCTCGTGTGTGAACTCTGATCTCGTCAGAAAACAGTGTCCATCCCAGCCAGAAGATCTCTTCGAGAACTGACCGTCAGGACTGTTGTTCTCTGCAAACTTTTATTTCAGATTGTGATCGAGGACACAAGAAAGACACCGACGAGGAATCCGTTTACTGTTGGAAGGTTAATAAGAATTTCTATTGATGTTTCGTTTTGACTAATTTGACTCTTAATATGATTGATTTCTGTCAACTATTTTTATTGTGATGTAAGTGGTTCAGCTAGTTGTTTACCCTGTTGCATCATTACTCTCGTAGGATTAATAAGTATAGTGTTTTTTTAATTCGGTGATTTATTCATAAATAGAAAAAATACTTCTTTCTTGTGTTGTTTCTGTTGATGTTTTTCCTCGTTTGTAGAGAAATATTATGCCGGTAATGTTTTTTGAGTTTTAGGAAGTCCTTTGGTGTAACTGGAAAGATAATGAATTAGTTTCATATTTCTTCAGTTAACAGTGAGAGATCACGGCGATATACCCTCGTCATCATTGTTACTCCAGATCTAAGCTTTGGGCAACAAACATTATGTAGCTTAGGGTACCGGGGCGATCAAGAAATGGTTTTCCATTCGCATGTGGATACAGAGTTCAGTAGGTAATTAAGAGATGTGTGTAAGAAATTGTTTCGATACAAAGTATTCGAATGTGCCCTGTATTGAAAGTTGATGGGGTTGCCGTGTCTGAAAACTAGATCCAATCTTGCTTAGGAAATTTATTATCGATTCACCTTTTTATTTTTCGTCGTTTTGCCAGTAGATTTGTTTGCTTTCTCGTGTATTTTTTCAGCTGGGTAACACGCGACCAAAGAAGCTGAATCACGAAAGACTCAGTTCTTAAAACCGAGATATATTGTGGAATTGAGATTAAAGGCGTATCTTTCTTTGTGTACAGCAATAGTCCACCCGTTCGTTATTGAATATAAGTGCTAATGGTGTTATGGGGATTACGGCTGACTGTATGTGCTGTTGTCCAGGGCATTGCAATGCGAGTGTAGGATTATGGGCTTTGAGACAGGAATGAAGACAGGACCAGTCAGGATGTGGGTGGAGGAGCCAGTAGGAGCGAGGTCAACAGCTGCTGGCCTGGTGTGGCTGGGTGTATGGGAGTACCAAGAGTACCTTTGGTCTGCCGCCCTCAGCCATCACCTGCCACCCTCCCCTTCTGCTCTCTTGTGTTCAGGTGTGTGTGTATATGTATGTATGTATGTTTATATTTATGTATGTATGTTTATATGTATGTATGCATGTATGTTTATATGTATATGTATTTATATGTATGTATATATGTACACACATATACATAAGTATATATGTATATGTATGTATATATATACATACATACATACATATATACATACATATATATCGGGTGTCGATGTCATGAACGTGAATGGTCGAAGCCTCCGAGGGGCACTGTACGCGGAAGCTGAAGGATTCAAAACTTTGGACTCTTCTTGGAAACGGAAAGCTACAAATCAACGTTAAAATGAACCACACACAAACGAAGACACCCCTCCCCATCTCCATGGTCACCTTGAGAGAGAGAGAGAGAGAGAGAGAGAGAGAGAGAGAGAGAGAGAGAGAGTTACGCTTATACTCATTTTAATATTGTCCGAAATGTTATGTAACACTGTTTATTGTTTCTGTCCGTTGGGCAACAAGTTAGTAGGCTGCGTGTTTGTGGAGTATCTCTCTCTCTCTCTCTCTCTGTGGAGTATTTTTTATGAAGAATTTTCACGATGTTATATAACTATATTCATTCATGACATTCTTATATATACAGTATATGTATATATATATATATATATATATATATATATATATATATATATATATATATATATATATATATATATTATGCGTGCATATTTCACTTTGAATTTTTGTCATTAATGTATCCAATTTCCTTTGAAAAAGGTAAATTGCTGTCTATTAATGCATCTGTGTTATAATCAGTTGCATTACTACTACTACAAAACGCGCGCGCGCGCTCGAGAGAGAGAGAGAGAGAGAGAGAGAGAGTATTCCAGTTTTTTGGATTGTCACTCCAATGATTTCTCTTGGCGCCGAGAATTTGTATTAGTATTAGTGCATTAGAAAGTCCAAATCGCTGTATAGTTAGCAACCCTTACCCTTATTAAAAACGCATTCTTCAACCGGCCTATGTAAAGGTGATACTATACATCTAATATATATTTCGCAAAGGAATTATTTTCAAGATCGCACCTTCCCTTGTCAAGTATTCCGTGGTAGTTTGTATGTGCGTGCGTGTTCAGCAAATGTTGTTGTAAAGTGTTGTCGGCACAGTCTATTGACATGACGTCATGTCCCAGTTTAGACGTTAGCGCCATTGGAAGAAGCATATTGACGACTGTCTTATTCTTCCTTATTCCGGTCGTGTAAGGCCGTAGGTTGCTTGTCCCCAACAGTAAGTGGACGTCTAAGATCTGTCCAACAGAATGCTTGGTATTTGTGACAAGGGAGAATGTACGAAGAGCGTGAGGGACGGGTCCCTTTGGGATGGTACCTGGTGGATAGCATGGGAAGGAAGAGGGATGTAGATGTAGGGGCGGGGCCTAGCCCCTGAGAGCTCGGCGTTGCGTTGCTCGGTCTGCCCTGGCCACCATCACGCTCACAGATATTGAGAGTGTGTGTGCGCCTGTTGGGAAGTGCAGTTGCGGATCCCGCAGTGGAGGAGATAGTAGTGTGATGGTGGTAGTAACGTCGGGCGTATTTTCGTAAAAGCATCAACCCTTATCACGTGCGTTTGCCTGTGTGAAAGTTGATACCTCCGTCCACTGAACTGCCGCGTATCACAGTCATTGAAAACATGATTTTCTCAGAGTAAGACGTTGCATTGACTTGCATTTCCACCGTGAGCACTCCAGATTAAACCAAAGGAACTTGTAGCTTTAGAGTATTGATGTAGAGCGCTTGCAGTACTATCATTCGAGGACGAGTGTTAGTGGCGAAGGCTCCAGCAAACCTTCCTCTGTGGATAACTGAGAGATAACCCGACAGAGAGACGGTTTAATCTTTTGCTGAAGGGTCCTTATCTTTTTGCTTGATAAAAAAGCTGCTGATAACAAACACATTAGGGGCTACTGCCAGTATGGTGATTAGAGTGCCACCAAAACAAAGGAAGCCCTACTAGACAACAAGAAAACTGGACAACAATCCGAACGTGTAGACTTTACGCAGACTTCGGATCTGTTTTGGCATTCATTTTGACCAGTAAGTAAAATTATTTTTGAGTGAGCAAAGGCTGTCAAATGCATTGCATGAAATTCATCGCGCCCTCCATTGTTTATCACGTAGATCATTGTGTAAATTATTTGCTGTAGGAGTTCACAGTTGAGTTAACCTGAAGCGTGTGCTCTAGTCTACAGTAGGCTGAGGGTGCCATGCATTTGGGGAAAAAATCGAACTGCGCCAACCTATACATTTTTTTTATCGATGTTAGAAAAACAGAGGCCTTTCATGAATTAGAATTGTGCATTTGAACAAAACTTTGGAAAGCTTCATAATTTTGTTGCCCAGCATCAGTGGTGTATTATTATATATTGTTTACGTTTATCCTTGTGGCTTACGGGAGAGATAGTGTGTGTGATAAATAATTATTAGTATTATTTGAAATAATTATTAGTATTATTTGACGCATTGAGGGAATAATTGGTGGTGATTATATCAGTGTCACATGCTTCAGATCTCTAGTGATTCAGTTAATGGAACGGCTACATAATGCGATCTGTACCTTCTGGACAAAATTGCTCGCTGTGGTGGTATTCTGTTTCTGGACAGTGATGATAAAAATTGAGACAATCGTCCAAAAGAATAGTTAGTGCATTTTCTGTAGCCTTTGTGTTATTAGAGAACATATGCAGAAGTTTAAATTGAATGACAGCGCTCTTAGAATGAGTGCTCGCTTCCATACGCTTCGAAGGCGCCGCGATTTCACTCCAGCCCAGCCTCTCATTATCTCTACGGTAAAACTCTGGAGCAGTTAACTTTTAGAGTAACTAGGAGGACATTCAAAACCGTCGCGTCGTGCTCCCTTGCTTCAAATTTGAATTAGATAATAATTTCTAAACTTTTATGTATGTGAATGTTTACATATTTGGGTTTATCATCTTTCTGTATTTGCAGCGTAAAGACGATCTCGCATTTTAGAACGAAGTTACTAGAAATGCACTAAACCCCTAGAAAAAAAAAGTGAAGCTGCCACACGCGGCACCATGAAAATGTGATTTCTCAGAGAACGCGTTTTCTCCCTAGTGCTCCTCGACATGTGGCCGTTACTTTCTTCTTTTACTAAAATTCCCTTCGTTAGTACATTTTCCTCGATTTTTCACGTGAGGGCACTCTACCAAGTAAAAGGCCCTTCATCGTTTTGGAAGAGTTGAATAATAATAATAATTATTATTATTATTATTATTATTATTATTATTATTATTATTATTATTATTATTATTATTTGACAGTTGTGGTGGTGGACATAATCTGGATAGTGTGTACGCGCTTGCTTTCAGATGCAGTGGACAATTAGTTCGTGCGTACATATTCTGTTATCTTGAACGCGTGTAATGTCCAATCGCATCTAAACAGACAGTGTTATTGTGTAAACAATATAAAAGCGTAACACACACACACACTCTCTCTCTCTTTATGTTGCTTATATTATTCCGATATAACTGATGTGCTTGTATAAAGATATAAAAATCCCAACAAATTTAACGTAAAGATTCTGAGAAATAGACGAATGTAGGACAAGGAGACTACTCCAAAGGGCTTAGTTTGCTGATGGGTAATTAGAGAGAGAGAGAGAGATCTTTCATATCTCTGTCGTTCCCTTTTTACCCCTCCTTCCCCCTCAGTTGCAGAAATAAATGTGATGCACACAATTGAATATTTAATCTCTATTCCAATCATTGTGTCGTGGATGTGTGCCATGGCCAAGCTGTTGTAGGTGGTAGAGAAGCTAGTTTGAACAACGGTTCGTTTTCGTATTTTCCCTCACCATTTGCTTTCGATTGTTTTGGCAGGAGGGTATGCTGATGAGGATATGCATGTGCGTCTATTACTGTACGTCATTAACTGATGTATCTTGTATAATAGCCTACTGTGTTATTCGTTTCATCTGATGGCATTACGACACTTACGTGAGTCAGAAATGGTGTTGGCCTTGTTACCTATTGTGTTGCATTCATTTCGTGATGATGTATATGCGATCTGTGAACGAGAGGGGTTGTAGCGTTTTCGTGAGACGTATGTGTTGATATATGATATGCATAGCCAGAGAGAGAGAGAGAGAGAGATAGAGATGAAATTCCTTGTCTCATGGGTGGGCCACCCAGTCGTATAAATATCACCTCCCTCTTGGATACATAGGAGGACGGGCGTGCAACACTAATATTAGTCTTAGGTGGGCGTTCGCGTAGGGAGAAGAGCTGCGCTCGCCAGACACAGCACGTGGGGATGATGGGGAAGGAAAAACTGCCTTTTTTCCCTTCTCACCTATGGGAGGAACGAAGGGTGGATTCTTCGGTCATCCCACACGCAAAATAGCAGGCTGTGTCCTTATTCTGTTTAATAATGCCAATCATTGTGTTAATTTCTAACGTAACCAGTGGGGACATATTGCACATCCACCCACACACACACTATATATGTATATTATATATATATATATATATATATATATATATATATATATATATATATATATATGTGTGTGTGTGTGTGTGTGTGTGTGTGTGTGTGTGTGTGTGTGTGGCGTCGCCCATTCAAAGGTATAGAGACGTATAGAGAAAAAATAATAAACAAATATAGAAAGTAGGTATATGTTGGTTCGTGTGATTTGAATGTAGTATGAGTGTTCATTGTATTTTGAACAACTGAGAAATCCTGGGTTAACGTAGTAATATCCGATATACCTTACCAGTGTTTCATTTCAAGCTACGATGTGAGTCGCAGGTAATTGGGGAAATTGCATCAATTACCAACCTGTCCGTGAAACTGACTGTGGCTGTGCTCGTTATTTTGACCCAAGGTCATATGTCTGTAACGAATAGACAGCCAGAACAACAGATGTCTGTAATGAAAGTATTGTTTTGTGATTTTGGCCCCTGGTGTGTGTGTGTGTGTGTGTGTGTTCTGCTGTGACGACTCCCCGATTCTCTCCCCACCCCTTCCCCTCCCCCCGGAAGTCCTCTTGCATGGCACCCTGGCAGTATTAGTATGTTTTCCAACGTCATCGATATTTTTAGAGGTGTTCTCGTAGTATCAGTGATAGGGCTGATCTGGGGCTGTAAACACAAGATTCTGCCAGCATTAACGTGGATTAATGGGATAGCTAATACGGCAGGAGCGACGTGCCTTTGACTAAGTAGCATTGCGTCTTTCGTGTCAGGGGAAGCGTGTTCCTGATTTTATTCGTTTTGTTACCATTCCTAGTATTGTCTTGACGAAGGGCTTCATTGCAACAGTTGTATTTCACCAGTAAAATGCAGCTCCGTAAAATGCGACGCATGTACATTACGGTATACGTATTTTGGGTAAGATTCCATAATTATGGAAAAAATGACGTTATCACTTATCGTCGCTATCGCTTTTAACTTGATGTGATTGTGAATTACAGTATTCTTTGTTGAGTAGACGTGATTGTCAAGGAGTAGGTTCTTTTTTTAATACATTTTAAAATAGATGTACAATAGCAAGTCTTAGTGGCCATGTCGAAAGAAATTGTGGACTAAAGAGAAAGTTTTCAGGCATGTTACATAATCGAACCTAGGCTTCTGCATTCTTTTTTTCTTGTGTAGTAATGAATTTTAAAAGATACCTGAACATATTTACTCTTATTAATGAGAGAGAGAGAGAGAGAGAGAGAGAGAGAGAGAGAGAGAGAGAGAGAGAGAGAGAGAGAGAGATGATAGGCCTACTCAAGCGTGCTTGATTTCGAATCCGTTTAAGGCAAGTAAAGGGTCCATCCGGAACAGCACCAGTTGTTCTTGTAGGCGTCAGTTAATCTGTTTTAGGGCGTCAACCCAAACGGGGCATGGGCGAGACACGTCACACGCCCTCGCAAAAATGTAACCCCGCCCACTGCCCAAGTGAAGATTACGTCCACTAGAATACGAATCTCCTTACAGGGCTCTGCAAAGGTTTTGCTTTGGGGGAAACTAACAAACCTTTAATATAGGACTTCCTCCCACGCACGTGTGTTTGCTTATGATAGAGACAGGGTTTGCGCAGTGATTTGCGCATTGCCTAATACACAATTTGAAATGGATTATGGACATCGTTTACTTTTACAGTTTATCATTATATCTTAAATGCGGGAGGGGTTGGGTGTTGTGGTTGCCAGTCAGAGATACGGTACATAAATTGAGCGTTTCCATATTAACTGACAATTAGGTCTTGGTACACAATCTACATGACCTTAGTTCACCACCAACTGTTTGCCCTTGTAACTGATCTCGCTTCCACTGACCTTGCGGAGGAGAGAGGGGGACGGAATCTCGGGCACAAAGAGCAGGGTATCAGGCCTGTAGTTGACTGAATAAGGGTTGGACCTTGGAAGGATCTTCTCTAGGCGCTGGTCAGGGCACCAAGTCACCGTGAAGTGGTGTATGAGATGTTTATCGTTCTTTGATTATTAATTATCCATTAAATGTAGAATTTCGATGGTATATTCCTTACATTTTTAACCAAAGTGGAAAAATGTTAGTGTTACTGGTTTTTGGATAAGCCATAGTGGGAGGCGGTAGCTACTGTAGGAACCACGTTTTGTGACACGTTGATTTGCAGCGTCCTTGGTAGGTCGGTCACTCTTCCTCTCGGACGAATCCTAGTAAAAAGTAAACTTGAGATTTGATGGGACCTTAAATGGACAAAATAAAGTGAAGCTCGGTTACCGTTGAATTTGGCTACATCCTCAATTTATCTGCAAACAAACACATGACATGTGTTCCTACACAAATAAAAACCTTCGTTCTTTACGTAGGATTTAGTTGCGAACGCGAGCTAAATCTTATTTAAAGAACTTCAGGTTTATATGTTATGAAAAATACAAATTACTTTTTAAAATTTGTTATTTTGGGTAGATTTTAAATGTTATATTGAACCATTTGAATAGTGATGCAAAATGATTCAAGAGATATTGAAAATGATTAGGCAGTATTATGTTTAACACGATCTGTTATTACCGCCTACGGTAGGAAACTGGTTCTCTATAAACAAACATTAAAGTTGAGAAGTGGCAGGGTACCAGTCAGAACACTTTTAAATGGCGTTATATATGTTATTCAAGTTTCACATGCTTGACCCATTTGGTTTATTGAAATGCTCTTTTTTTTTTCCCCTCAGTGCATGAGATGCTGCACGTCGCTCGGGAGTGCTCGAACAGGGAAAGTGGTGGTCCTCTCCTCACCTTTGGGGAGTTCTGTCTTTTCACAACGGAACTGAGACAATGTTACGACAAAGAGTGAGTAGTTTTTTCTCGTTTTATATGTATATGATGTGTTATTTCTTTATTTTGTTAAATTCGGCACTCATGGTTTTGGGAAAGGGTTGATATTGATCCAGGAATTTTTTGTGAAAAATCATTTCAGCAAGTTATAACTGACCAGATATACTTAAAATTTTTCGTTTTTATTCAGGACGCCACGACCAGCACTCTTATCCAAACTCTCAGACAAGAACAATGGGGAGAAGAAAAGAAGTGAACGGAAGATGTCAAGTAAGTATTAACACAAAGCATCTCTTCTACTTTTGGAAAAGCAATCTAGTCATCCATTTACAGTATAATTCCCGTTGAGACTCTCCTCAATACAAGCACAATTTTAGGATGATTTAGAAGATAAATTATAAAATGTAAATTTTGTGAAAATCAAGTGCTTTCTAACACGTCTTCAACTTTTACCTGAACAGAATCATCGCCAAAATATGAGGTCTTCTTAGGTGGGTCTTGTAATCCCACTACATGGCGACAGAACGTAGCCATTCCCATGTTGAAGGACCAGGGCATATCATTTTATAATCCTGTGAGTACTTAAGATTTTTATTCTTGTTCTTAGTTGTTGAGATAGTCAATTGGCATTTGATGCACTATGTTCATTGGAAAAAAATATTTTTAATTTATTCATGATTGCGGAGGCTGTTTTATTTTTCAAAGTAAATAACAGTTATTATCTGTAAAGAAAAATGAGGTCGTAATATTTCTTTTGTTGTACAATAATTGCACACTGCTACTGTAGCCTTGATACTCATGCGTATGTACGTACTGTAATTTTTCATTGAAATTGAAACTATTTTTTTACTATAAACTTGTAATGCATATGTATTTTGCATACATGTGTACAGTATATACAAAATATATGAAAGTTGTTTTCATTAATTTTGCAGCAAGTATCTCATTGGGAGGAAGCCTTGGTAGAACTAGAATATCAAGCAAAGCAAACAGCCTCTGTCCTTTTCTTCGTCTTGGATCGTTCCACCCGAAATGTTGCCTCTATGGTTGAAGCAGCATATATGGCTGGTTGCCGCCGTAAGTTAGTGGTGGTCATGGATTCCTACACTGGACCTGGACAGCTTATTTGTGGAGAGCCAATTTCTGAATCGTAAGTAAAGTGTTTTTTCTCACTGAAAACCTAATTTTATCAGATATTGAGTTTACATTTGCCATTGCAGATCTGGAAGGTCATTACAGCAATTTATTGAGTTTGGGGAAAACAATATTTACTTTAACATGTAAGAAGTAGTGAAGTTGTGTTAAAATTATATGGTAATTGGCCTTGAAATGACAGGGTGAATATTACTGAATGATTATTCAGCTGTCAGTTCTGACTTTATGTGGGATTATTCCATGAAATTTAAAATTTGTCTTGTGACTTTTTGTTACAAATTAATTCCACTTCATCTGATTCATTAACCTTACTAAATAACAATATAATTTCAGAGAATATCAAGACTTGACAGATGGCCTCCAGACAGTCCAAGATCTGGTTGAGAGGCAGGGAATTCCTGTCTTTGGGGAGATCAATCATGCTCTGAACTGTACAGCAAAGGTATGTTGAAATGCCAACAGATGTTTGTCATTCCAAGCATGTATTTGTTATAGCAGTTTCCTCAGTAACTAGAAGTACGTTCAAAAGTTATCTTTATCAGTTAAAACAACTGATACATAAGTACAGTAATGTACATAGTTTCGTGTCAAAATTTTATAATTGTGAGATAGTATTTGACAAGATTTGAGAATTATGTAATTGCATACTGTACAGTATATTAAAATGTATTTAGCTGGACTCACGTATTGATGATAATTACTTTTTGCAGATATTACGGGAGAATCTTCGACCTCAAGATTTAGGTGTTGAAGATCATGTACAACCTGTTAAATATCCCTACCTCCAGTTAGGAGATAAGTTAATGTAAGTATCACATATAAATTTTTATACACCATTTTCAGGATTTTGTTTATAATTAAAGAATTATATTAGATTTCAGTGAAAGGAAGTGATATAAATTTTATGTGTTAAAGAGTGAGTCTAATGTATGTACTTTTATCTTCCAGAAAACTTCATGATGCCTTTGTGAACACTAATTCCGAGCACATAACTTTAGCCGATGTAAGTAGGGTTTCTTTAACATGTGATGTTAGTATTTCTTATTTACTTTCATATGGATTGAAATGAATTTACCCTTTTTTAATTTGTCAGTTTAATTTGAAAGCTAGTTATATTTAAAGTTTATTTTGAAAGATAGTTATATTTAAAGAGGCATAATTTACATCAAAGCGCTGTACATTTTGTATTGGATGATGTTTTTATTTTATTCTACTTTCCTCAGGCCCGTGTTATTTACAAGGTGGTAACCAACAAAGAGCTTAGTACAGAGGAATTGAAAGAAATAGTTGCCGCAAAAAAAGGTAATTCTTTTTTTATAAATAATACCTATTGATTACATAAAGTAGTCTGAATGTAATACTGTATTGTATATTGGTAATATGGTATATGAACTTTATTTTCAGCACGTCCCCCCTTTTTTTTAAGTAATTTTTATGAAGGTTTGTGTAGTACTTACCTTTATTATTGAAGAATATTTATCATCTTTTGCATGATATTGCAGGCATGGATGTCCAGGATTTAAATGGTGCAGAATTACCTTTGAATGAAGTGCATTTGACTTTTGATGAATTTTGCTGTATTGTAGCTGAGTTCAAAAATCAACGGCTAGAAAGCAGAAGACTTTGGGATGTCTTCACTCATTCAGTGATGTCACCAATCCAGAAAGTCATAGGTAGGTAAACAGGTATTTTATGTATAGGAATTTATCACTTTTTTTTTTTTTTTTTTTTTTTTTAAAAATGAGATTCATAAGCGGTCAGAAAATGTTGATCCTTTTGGCACATTTATGGTAACAGATGACATGAAAAGCTAATTTTCTAATAATATACTGTTGTTCTAGGTTGGGCATTACCCAGAAGACCGTTACGACCACTAAATAGTACTGGTGGGCGAGATGTTTATCTTGGTGGTTCAATAGGCAATAGAGTCACGTGGAGAGAAGATATTGCCATTCCTATGTTATTAAAACATGGCTTGTCCTACTTCAATCCCGCTGCTAGTGCGTGCTCAGGACGGCTTTTGCCTATGGAAGCGGTATTAATGGATCACTCTAGGGTTTTGCTTTTCGTCATCACAAACAACACGCGGGGAATTTCAGCAATGGCACTGGTAAGTTAAATAATGTTAACTTTTAAATAATTTCTTAACAAATTATAGTTGTGATTATAGTACTTAATCATATTGCTCAGCATACTGTAGTTTTTTCTTGGTTACTTTATTGAAAATCATCAAATTTTTACCTGAAACTAATGTGGTACTGTAATTGAATTGCAGGCTTCACACTACATTGGGCTTGGTTGTAATGTTGTTTTGTGTGTGCAGACTTTAACAGAAGACAGTGTTGTAAATGGTGAACAGGTTAGTATTTATTGATCTTAATATCATTGTATATGCTGTTACACTATAAATATTTCCATTTTCTCAGTGAATTATGACCTTTTGAAGATACAAAGAATAATAAACAGTTTACATTGTGCTGGAAGTATCCACTGTGTTTTTAACTATCTTGTATTTTGAATTCACAGCTATCTCAGTTGGCTATAAAGGATTACAACAGAGGGAGACATTACCTTACAGACCAAGCAAATAAAGATGGAATTCCAGTTTTTATTAATATTCAAGAAGCTGTTGAGTGCGTAATTAACAAGTGCCGTGCAAGATAGTATGACTTCGATGGATCTGGGGAATTTATCATTTTGAAGAGAAGTCCTAAGTGATGGGTATCATGAAGGCACCCTCTACACATTGTAGATATTTTATCTACATTGGGCTTTACTTTTGGATTTTGGTCCAGTTTATTATACGATTTGCTGTACGCAGTTTGTTATAGAAAGCTGACAGAGCTCGTCACTAATTTGGCTAAATATGCAAGTGATACAACAGAAGTTGAAGCTGTCCAGCCATGGAACCTGTGAAGCAACTGCAGTAAGTAAATTTCAATTTGTTCAGCAGTCCTAGTTCCAGAGAACGTCAGCCAGTAAAGTGAACTTGATAAAATTTGATACAGTGAGTGGATTGTTTTCATATTCGAGGTTTCAGTTTCACATGTGTAATCAGATACTGAAGCAGATGAAAGACATCACAGAGTATCAGAAATGCAGCTTCTGTGCAGCAAATACAGGCAGCAATAGACATGATGTGCAGTTCATTGAGTTGTGATGTGCTGATCAAAATATATACCTGTACATGAGCAACATACAATGTTATGCTTTAAAACTTTATGTATTTATTTAAGGTCTTCATAGAAAATATGAAATTATTCAGTGCTTCACAGGAATTTTCATAGAAAATGTGCATTCTACAGTGATTTGCTGTGAAGTGAACATGGGAATGACAGCTAAGTGTAACCTTTGCTTTGAAGTACAGGTGTATTTCCTTTAGTTGAAGTGACTATTTTGCACACTTACCGGCTTGCTAATGGATTACAGTGTGAACTTTGAGCAAGAGGTAGAAAGAATACTCATACTTCCGTACTGAACTTAAGCAAATATAAGTAGTTTTTAATGTGTACAATAATATTGAATATCGGAAACTAAAAAAGTGTACCAAAAACCCACTGGCAGATATTCATACAAATATTTTGAAAATATTTTTCCTACAGTTTCATTTATTCTACCATTTTTTTCATTTTGAAAACTATGCAACAGTTTTGATTGCTGGGAAAAGAGATCATGATCAAAGCCATTAAGAGCACAGGTGTTTTGCATAAATGGCATCTCAGGGTAAAGGAAGACATGTAATGAAAGATGTTGATTAATTACGGTAGATCTCTGCTCAACTGAAAATCAGAGGACAAGCAATTTTATGGCAGAAATACATAGTAACAAGGCACAGGAGTTGAAGTACAACAGTATTCAAGGAACAGTTTTATTGTCCTTGGATGGGTTATGCAATAAACTGAATAGTTTGTTTTCTTGACATGAATGTGCATGGCACCCAGTGAGTTGCATATCAGTAAAGCGGGAGGATTCTCACTAGGTTGTACAATGTATGGCATGTCACTTACAAATACATTCCTGTTGTTGAGTGTTTTCAATGGTGCTTGTTGTGTATATGGAGGGTCACTGTTATATGGCAGCTTAACTGAAAGATGCAAAATAAAAATACAGCTTCAAGCTCACTGGTTCAGCTAAATCACTGTCATTCCATTTCCTTATAGATTATGTAGCTGTTGACAGTGTTGGTAGTCTACAACCCACCGTATGCTAGAAAGAATTTATCTTGCAGTAGCAAGTTACCATTTGCAGATCCATGAATCTTTTTATTGATCCATGGGCTGCCAAATATACTTATACTGCAGTATTGTGTCGTAAAGCCTTGAAAGTGGCCATGGTATTTATGGTGTAGCTAATTTAATATATGAAATGCTTTTTGTTTTGCTTTGATCCAGATTGGGCTGCTTTTCAAGTGTCAGAGGAGGAGAAGGATATTAAACTCAAAAAGCCTAATTCTCATATAATAAAAGGCAGTAGTCATCATTATCCATTACTTTGAATAGTCATTAGCAGATATTTTTGTATCTTTGTAAGACAGACGTAATCATAAATTACATTAGTAAATTAAAGACACAATAAAAGAAATTCAGTCACTTTTGAATATGAAAGACTGAAACATGTGAAAGCTTAAAAGCTAAAAATTGTACTTATTCAATATTGAACAAATTTTTGGTTTTGAGTAGCATCCAGTGATGTTTCTAAAGATGACAAATATATCAAACTCATTTTATGATCTTGAAAGTTAGAATTATGTGTCATTCATACAAATAAAATGTGCAGATGGTATGACCAGCCAGGTGTGAGAATTGTTACTGAAATTTGATTGGAATGTCATGGTGTTACTTTTTAAATTGCAACTGTATGTCCATACTTAATATTATTGTATTGTAGATATTTTAAAAGGCATACGGGATATTCGCTTTGTAAAATGTGTAAGGCATATTTTTTATAGTTTCTTACTTGAAAATTTGATCAGTTTTCTTTCCTTACAAAAACTTGAAATTGCTCTTACAGTGAATATGTGTAGTACATAGCATAATACTTGTTTGATGCACTTAAAGATTGTTTTTATTTATTCACAAGACAAGATAACATGATTGCATCATATATTAAAGTGATCAGTATTGTGCTCTTATTGGTGGGAAGGTAGCTAGATGAAAATTTCATTTCTAAAACAAAAGACTTAATGACATCTTGCCATCTCTTCATTATAACATACAAAAAGACATAAAAAAGCCAAGTGAGGTGTTTTTCAAATAGATGACTTTTCATACTGAAGCCATTTTCCATTGTAATTTGATGGTATTGATATTCTTATTCATGAAAATGTAATTTTTTTGCCTTTACTTCAGTTAATTTTAATAATAGAAATATGAGTAGACAATTACATGACTTTCATTATTAGTATTCATATTTCCTGTGGTAAAATTCTACCTAGTATGGTTATAAAGTAGTAAATTTTCAAGATGGTAATTTCTTAGATCAGGTTCTAAGTATAGGTATCTTATTTATTTTTTATATGTAATTTTTGTAAGGACACATAAGCAAGCCCATGTTGGAGCCCTCATTTTATATATAAAATTGTGATTGTTAGCAATAATTTACATATGTCATTTCAGTGATAGACCTTGTCATATTTTGTTGCATTCGTTATACATAATAATCTTGTATATATAATTATGTATAGATTATTTTTACAAGAATCAGTATCTTGCATTATACAGTTTGTTTAATTTACCTATTCAGTAAGGCTTTCAACTTTTTGAAGCATTTCATACCTGTTCCAAGCAACTGGCAGATCTAAACATGCCATAGTATATTAGGCAAACAGGAGCATTAACATATCCTTAGAGGCCTTAAAAACTTATTAAGATCAAAAGTGGGCTGAGAAGATTGCATGAACTTGCCAGCCTCAAGAAGACTGGCGCAAATTAGGATAGATAAATAAAGCCAGTCCCTGCCAGAGGCAGAGAAGTATGGAGTAATATTATACAGTACCGAAATGATCTTAGGACTAACCAGCGGTCAGAATTGAATTGGATTTTGTTGGCAGAATCATGGATAATTTATTATCTTGAAATTCTTGCAATCAAAGCTTAAAACTAAGATGCACAAAGCTTTGTGCTGTAGAAAGAGGGTAAATTCTCATTATTACCTCTAATCATAACTCTTCAATAACCCACCTGATCCCTGAAGTTTTTGTAGTGAAGGTAAAATCAGCTTCTTTAAGGGAGAGAAGTTGGTGGCTTGTGCATGCTTGAAGCAAGAAATTTATGTAGCTGTCACTGATTCTAACAAAATTCAATTAAATAACTGATATTAACAGCAGCAGACAGACCTGGGATAGTGTCCCTTCTAGCATTAAGAAGTAGGTGTTACATCTAACAATAAACAGCTGTCAACAGAAGGAATATCCTTGCTGGTAACAAATGAGACATGGGTATGTACAGAGGCAGAGGTGTGGCCACACACTGCCAACCCCACAAGTAACTCGAGCCAAGTGTACAACTGTATCTAGCTGGATCACTTAGAATTATGGTAGGTCCATGATTAAGTCCAGGGGCAAGTTCAGCCATGACTACCTTGTAAAGCTGCAAACACCAGTAACAATGGGTGCAAGAATAACCATGGTAGAACCATGCTCCAAAACAGTATCTCTAGTGTGCACAACCAAGGTGTATGATACTATACAGATAAGTGGTGCACACCACTTATTTCAGAGGTAGAGCACACAGGTGGCTGGCATAACTGCTATCAAGTAAGTCATGAGAATGGGCAGAGAGAGGTACAAGACTGCCTCATAATAAGTCTTAAAAATATAAAGGTAAATGCTAAGTTCTTCCCAAAGACCCAAGAACAGCTGTGGTAGCACAGCTAGAGAGTGCTGCCAGTCCAGAAGTGTTTTAGGGGTCGGATCTAAATTTCATAATAAATCAATAAGTGTGGCATGAAGAGGGAGTAGGTCCAGGATTTGCAAAGTCACGTAATCATGAAGATCTGTTAGTGCCAGGTGTGAAGCTAAGCAGAGGAGTCTCAACATACCAGAAGAGTTTGTAACAGATCTTCAGTCCCAATTGAGAAGCAAGGACATTTCTGGTTGGATATGCACTAGCCAACCACAGAAGTACCAAGGAAAGAAATACTTACGCACACTTGATGATTTGGCCAGGAGACAAAATCAACACAACTGGGCAGCAATCCTCTTGTACTAGAGGAGAGAGAAAGACAAGAGGCATAGCTAAGGCCGTGATGTGCAGCAGGTTCCTTAAAATTGATGATAAAAGTGTCACAAACACTCGTAAACACTTTGAAATACATAAAGAGATAATGTTATCAAAGGTACATGAGCATCACTGTAAGAATGGGAGACTAGGTAAGCCACTGGAGTGAGACAGGAGGGGCGTATGATTTATTTCATTTTACAACTGATGTGAAAGCGAAACATTCTTCAGCCTGAGACAGGCAAAGTTTAGAAAAGGACAATCAGTTCATCTTGAGAAGTGAAGCTGCATTCTTTAGATTTGTAAGGATCATCGTATGTTCTAAATTATCCAGCAACTTGTTGAAAATTTACTACCTGTTGATACAGTATACATTATACAGTTCATAAGAACACCTCTGCCCCAATAATATATATGAAAAGTAGTTCCTTATTTACCTGCCAAAAACTGCAATAAGTTTTCAGAAATTATGAATTATATGAAAAGAATAGTACTGTACTTTTTAGGTGACAAAGACACATAAAAAGTTAAACTTTTACAAACATGACTTAATAGTTAGGACATAAATAGTGAATGGCCAAAAATAAAAATATGTACTGCACTTACACCAGATTTAGGAAATATAATTTTTACACAAACAAGACAATTGATCCAGAGGAAGTCATAACACATATGCAGAAACTGTGAAGTGATGAAGGCAGGACCTTACTGAACCTACAACTAGTGAAGAAATGTTACTTGTAGAAGAAATAGAGGCACTGCATTCTTATTTGAGACCTTCCATAAAGAAGTTGCTTGAGTGATTTAAATGACAAAAAATTATCATGGTAAAAAAATATGTAACAGAATACAATAACTGATATTGGAACATAGTTTGCTGAGTGTTTACAACATGGAAGACACACAATAACAAAGTGAAGCCCTGATACATACTGCACACTTGAACTGGACGATTTGTTTTTCTCCTGTTAAGTGTCTGAAAGTTTTCAGAAACACTATTGTCAAGTAATGGACATATAGTGAAACAAATGTTCTGTCTTGGTATCTGAGTTATTCTTCTTGAAATAACCCTTTACACAAACAACACCTACCAATCCTCTTAACTCATACATTTGTATCTGTGTAGCTTTTTTCATAGAACTGAATTTCTCTTGGACCCACGGTTAAGCCATGCAACAAAAACAAAGGACAAAATGGAATAATGAAAATGAATAAAAATGCAAAATTAAACAAATTAAGAGGTACAACATACAACAAAGTAAAAATGAAACTGAAATACAATCATTCCAAATCCAATGCAAAGAAAAGCCAAGTGTTACACCCTTATCAATCACTCTAGTGTTGGAAATATGGTATTGACTCTAAGTGGAGAACCTGAATTCAACATGAATTTGCACAGCAGAGTCCATCTCAACTTACCTCTCTTGGTAGCTGGGTGGTCAGAGTCACTGTCTATCAGTGTTTCTAACCCACGTCATAGTTCGAATCCTGGCTTGTGCAGAAGGACTTATTAATTATAATCAAAAACCCATTGTTACTGGTGTTCCCAGCTTTATAAGATAGTGTATTTTGGGTAGGCTGTTCATGGTCAATTTGGAAGCAACTCACCTCTTGACTTCATACTACAAAGGATACTATTTCAGGGCTGTCTGCTGCTTTTAATTTCGGCAACGAGTAATTATTCCTTTGGTATAGTGAGATTCATTTTAAACAATACTTGTGGCATAATATTTGTTAATATTTCTTATATATATATATATATATATATATATATATATATATATATATATATATATATATATATATATATATATATATATATATATATTATTAAGCCACAAGTATTGGTTAATATTAATCTCACTTTTACCATGGAAGTAACTTAGTTATTGCGAAATTAAAAGCAGGAGTCAGGCTTGGAATAGCATTCTGTCTAGTCTCAAGAAGAAGTTAGAGTTTTCATGTTCTTTCAATGCATTTGTGCTGAAAAAAACGAAAGTGCTTAGTACTTTCTTCTTCTATTCCATTCTTGTGGCCCTGCGAAGAACAGAAAAGTGTTCAGTACTTTCTTATTTTATGTTTCTTGTTGCTCCTCTCTCTCTCTCTCTCTATGCACGTCTAAAATTTCCTTACCGTCTATTCCACTTCTTTCTTTTCTGATTTCTGTTTTTCTCATCATGCACAAGCTTTGTTTCATAACTAATTATTGTTTTCTTTTAGCTTGTTCCCAAAGAATGTGGCCACATGACAACACTAGGACACTTGATGTGTCCTTATGAAGCCTATTATCATTAGCCTATAGTTTTGACTCTACATTCGGATTCGAAAAAAAACGAAAATTGGAAATTCTTCTTTTGGCCCCCATTTGCTCCATTTTGTGGGCCTAATTTATTTGTCAGTTCCACTTTATGGATTTACTGAGTATTTTTTCTTCCACAACTTCACCGGTTCTGAATAGACAGGGCTTTGTTTTTTGTTGATGCCTGAGTGTTCACATCTTGTTAATACTCGGAAGAAAATTGTGTTTGTTGCCTATGTATCCCTAATCCTGTTTTTAACGTTTTATTTGCAATTTACTGAATAATCTTGGTGCAGATTTTTCTTAATTCTCATTTGCCCATCTGCAAGGTAGGACACGCCTGACATCCTCCACCCTATACAGCTCAGCAGACTGTATCCCTCAATAGCTGCTTTCAACTGAAATTTCTTTAAAATTTCTCTTATATAACTTGGTTTTCCATAATTAGTAGCTTAAAACGTTAGGAAGAGTACCTTGTAGCCCGCATAATTCCCATCTCGATGGATATAATAGCCAATGCAGTTCCATGAGTACTATTGTTAATCTTTCATCTTCTTCTTCTTCTTTTAACGTGCTTTTTTATCGAGCTTTATTCATAATAAATCGTGTTTTCTGTTCAGCTGGTAATACGGTAGGCCACGGTAAATCGAATCACAAGTAATTTAATCCATCAAAGACAATATTGAATGAACTTTTGGTATTTGAATTCGGTGCATTAATTAAATCTAAAATACCGTGTTGCTTTATGTACAACTTTACATTGCTCTAATATTTTTTTTACATAGTGCTTGAATGATGTTATTGTGAACCGTTTATTGTGGCTTTAAGAATAATTATTCAGGTTGGTGAATGAAATGTTTCTGCGTCTATGTGAAGAATTTATTCTCGTGAAGAGATAATAAAAGAAAATAAAAATAAAATTTCCATTTTCAAAGAACGTGACAGCTTTTACAGGCTGAGAATATAAGGCTAAATTAGTTTACTGAATTATTACGTATAGAGAAGTGCCACAAAAAAAAAAATGCCGGTGTTATGTAGTCGAGGGAACAAGTTTCATATATGTTTAGTTTAAAATACACAACTTTCTTTAAGATGTAGTGGCACATTAGGCAATACGAGATCATGAGGACTCGAAGTCGGCAAGAGCAGTAGCGTGAATAGTTCGAACAAGTGAGTCGTGGCTGCTTTTATAGAAACTAATTGCTGTTGAATTTTCGTTGTTGGGTGGTGAACTGAACAAAAGTGAACACAGGCTAGGCTAATCGCATTGTAGAATGTAGGCTAGATAAACAAGATTCTATTAGGTTATGTTAACCAACTGTAGGTTAAGCGGCCACCGTAACCGACCTGTTCCCAGTTATGAAAAAGTAAATATATGGAGCGGATGCAGAGTTGGGAGAGACAGGATTGGGCTTGAAAAATCCGATTGTGGAAAAGGGGCCAAACCCAGCCTAACCTTTCCTAGAATGTCGAATCCGAACCCAACCAGACTTAGCCTAGGGTGCCATGCCCTGACCTTAATAGGGAGGGGGATGGCTTACCTCCCCCAAGACACCCCACAGTTACACCGAATATGAGAAACATTGGCGGGACAAAATTTCCGGGTAGAGCTAGCCAATGGAACAGCTCCGCATTGGGTGTTACCTTGGAAATTTTGTTTTTCTATTGTATATATTTTGGTTGCTTATCAAAGATTTCACGCACCTAAAACCCTGTATTCCCAAATGGTCCCCAACCATGTTGGATAGAGATATGAGGTTAATCGTAATTGACCGACAACAAACAACACCACCTCCTTCATCAGCAACACTGAAAATATAGGGAAAATCGGTATTATTTCATTATGGACATTAATTTTTCAACATAAAAATATAGGTTTTTCTGTTGTATTATGATGTGATTTACATGATTTTGAGGTTTATTTCCATTGCAAATGAATACTTATCCTTCCCGCAAAATGATATACTGTATACAAAATTAATAAAATTACGACTTGTCAGAATACAGCACCCCCTTCCTCATAGCTAATACGGCAAAACTGTAATCAGTAAACACAGTTTTGCCGTATTAGCTATGGAGAGGGGTGCAGATTCTGACAAGTCGTAATTTTATTAATTTTGTATACAGTATATTATTTGCCGGGAAGGATAAGTATTCATTTGCGATGGAAATAAACCTCAAAATCATTCAAATCACATCATAATACAACAGAAAAACCTATATTTTATGTTGAAAGCAATTAATGTCCATAAGTGAAATAATACCGGAAAATCAATTTCCAAGGTAACAGTTCGTGCTGAGCTGTTCTATAGTTTTACCTGAAGCTTTTCCAGAGCGTTGTGCCTTGACATAACCAGAACTTACTTTCCTAACCTGATTTAGGATGCTGTGCCTTGATGCCCATCCCAAGAGTAGAGAGACTGGTAGGTATCGGTATCTTGAATCTACTGCCACAAAGGAGTAGCCTAGGCCAATCCATGTGCTCAGTGTTGAATGTTACTTGGGGTGGGTCCAGGGAAAGTGAAGCCCAGGTAAAACTATAGAACAGCTCTGGATGAACTATTACCTTGGAAATTGATTTTTCCTATACATTTTAGTGTTGCTGATGAAGGAGGCGGTATTGCTTATTTTCGGTCAATTATTATTAACCTCATATCACTATCCAGCATGGTTAGGGACCCTTTGGGAATGCAGGGTTTTGGGTGGGGGAAATCATTGGGAGAAAGACCGGACTGCCATGTTGTTATGGAATGGTTCTGCCGTTGCGCATGCGCAAGTCATTAGGGAGCCATATGTTCAAGAAGGGATTAGCTAAGGAAACCTATAATAAAAGGAACTATACTAACCTAATCTAGTAGGCCATGTTACTTAGCAGGGGCTGGACACCCCTCCTTGTGAAGGAAACTCTGACTCTTTACTAAAAGTTCCACTATAACACTGCTCATGCACGATAGCATTCCAGGACGGCTAGCATACAATAACATATCAGTTCTGAGTTTAATTACAGGTTAATTATAGTCGACCGCCAAAAATGATGGTAAATTCTTGATAAGCAACCAAAATACTACTGAAGCCCCCCGAGCCTAGTCAAGGTGGTAGCCTACAGCATAGGAAGGTAGCATCTGGTTAGGTCCAGATTTGGCATTCTAGGAAAGGTTAGGTTTGGCCTGTTTTCACATGGTTGGATCTCTCACCACATGTCCAAACAGGGATTTAGTCACGCCAGTCTGTTTCTGATTATAGTGTTACTTGGGCGTAGTGGTCTAGGCAGGGAAAAGCCCCCTCGGTGAGGTCGGGTACAGTGCCCAAGTCAGGTTATAGGAAGGTAAGGTTTGGTTAGGTAGGGGCACAGCATTCTAGGAAAGGTTAGGTTTGGCCTGTTTTCATGGTCATAGTTCTCATGCCTAACCCTACCTCCCTACTTTGCATCTGCTCTGAGATAGCTTTCCATTAGCAGAGCAGTGTAAATGTAGAGGTTCACATGGTTTGTCTAGGCTTCCCTTTGACTGTAGTAGGCATTTCTGAGGGGATATAACCTGACTTTTACCTAACCTAACCTAGGATGTTGTGCCCTTAGACCACCTGGTCGAAGGAGCTTCACTCCCTCAGACCCCTCATAAGTAAGCCACAACCCCTCCATCTGCATTCTACCAATGTAGACAGGGGGGTCACATGGCTAGGCTAATAGTATGGTAAATATAAAGATAAATTTTTACTTTAATACCAGGCCCACTTGCATGAATGCCATGTTTAGCCAAGTACCAGCCCCAAGGGTATGAACATTGAAACATAAACGGACTATAATTATCTCGGTAATGGCAAATTTTAATTAAATTTTAGTATGCTTTTTGTATCAAGCATAGTAGCCTAAAGGGAACTTGAGAACAAAACAAAAATTATCCAGTATTGAGAATGGTATTAAAGTAAAATAATACTAGTTTTTTTTTTTTTTTGCTTTAGTACGAGCTCACAATATTGGAGTTATTTTTCTGTTATTATGTCTCATTAATATGCATAGTTTAGGCCTAATGCAAAAGGCTTACTGAAATCTACACTATTGCAAATTCAGTATTATTGAGGATTTTACTGAGGAATACTGTTACCCATTTGGACTTTTTCTAATTTATTTGGGCGCTAGTTGAGAACGACGGACAAAGTTTCCACCAATGGAAAAGCCTAACCTTTCCTAGAATTCCTTACTTGACCAGACCTTATGTTCCTAAGCTGACTTAGGCTGCCATGCCCTGACCTGGCTGTGGAGCAGGGGGTTGGTGTTCTGCCTCCCCTTGGACAACCCCTTCTGAGTAATACTGAACATTGGAAACATGGAAAAAGCTTCTACTTGGAAGTAGTGTTAGATCCTGCTCTTGTCATTCTCTAAATTACCTGGTCTTTGATTTTGTTGCAGTGCTCATTTGAGTGGGGTTTCCAGTGGATTTTTTTTTTTTTTTTTTTTTTTTTTTTTCAGATCCTTTGTTGGTGAGGATGGCCTGCTCCTCTCATTCTCTAAAGTACCTGTTCTTTGATTTTGTTGCAGTGTTCATGTGGATGGGGCTTTCAGTTGAATTTTTTTTCCAGATCCCTTGTTGGTGAGGATGGCTAATAGCATAGGCCTATATTTTGAAACTTGGTATTTTCATCTGGAAATATGGGTACTCGGAGATTGCTGAAGCTTGATGGGTTCCTTTATTCTAAGTTTCACCAATCAGATAAGCTTTGGAAATTCAGGTGTTGCTTTAAGAACTGGTTTCAATTCTTATTCATGGCTCCTTTGGTGTAAACATGTAACTCATCTTCCTTAGATTATTTTGGCTGTATTGCAAAACTGCACACAAAAGTTTCTGGATTTCGCATCAGCAGCAAATAGGCTAAGTAGTTAGGACATATTACACTCCCCTCAGATACTATAATTATGGTCAACCACTGAGGAAACTGGGTTTTTAAGTTGCGTGAAAATACAAAAAAAAAGGCGAAATACAGGGATGTATGCTAGGCTAATATCCCTATGAAACTTTTGCAGTTCTGGTTTGTGAAATTTTTTAAACTGTTTAAAAGTGACATTATGCACTAGTTAATTAGGGTGGGGGTTGATTTCCAGGGCAGATGAAGCCCACAAACCATGTAAGGACCTGTTATCTTAGGTGAGGTTAGGTTATATAACACTGCTCCATTATTTAATTTAGATTAGGTTGGATGGATGGTCCAGGGAGCTAAAGCGGTCTTCCTCACCCCAGTTTAGGTTAGGTTAGAATACATCCCAGTTTGTTCTTATAGAAATACAAACCAGAGCCTTTTATATATGAATTATCCTTTAACATAAGCTGGAGCATTTGTTGAATTTGGTAACAAGGTACTGATAGTTAATTTGGTGGTCATGATACATGAATAGTAGAATACTGTACCCTTCACTCACCTTACGTCGTCATTCACATTTTCTTTAGCCACCAAGAAGAGTAAACATGCTGTGCTTGCTCTCTTCCCAACTTTGGCTATGGCTAATGAATGCACTTGGATTAGTAGATTTTTTGTTTATTTTCTAAATTTTGGGTTGTTTTGCTTGCCTTGTTACTTTAATGGAGGAAAAACGTGATGAACGCCGTTGTGAGTTGCTTGGGTGTTTCATGTCCGCTATAATAGCAGACACACAGGTATTGTTTCTTTTTTTAGTGGGAAGTCATGTACCTGTGCTTCCCCAAGTAAGGAGTGTGCTGGTTGGTCTTCTCTGCAGTGGGAGAACTTTCGTGAGAGGAGGAGGAAGTTTAAGAAGCATTTACCAGCTACTTAGAGGGGCATGATTCACCCTTAATGGTGCCCCCGAATCCTTCTACTTCTGTTCTGTCTCCCTCTTCCATTCCCATCCCTCTGCTAGTACAGCCACCTCTCCTTGGAGGGGTAGTACTCTGTGTACTCTACTTAAGAAGTTTGGCCACCCCCTCTCGTTGGAGGATGAGGTAGCTGTTGATGGCAGTGCACCAGGAGCAGGGATGGCTTGCTCATGAACTCATATGAACCTTGCATAAGAGAAGGAACTCACATGAAAGACACTTTTATTTCAGGTGTGTGGTTGAAAGGTACACCTCATCTGCAAATCAACTTTCATGAGATGCAGGCAGCATGATTAAGGTTGCAGGCATTTCAAGATCAGTTGATAGGTCATGAGGTATGCTGGTGAGTGACAACACAACTGGTGGCCTTTGTCAACAAACAGAGGGATGGTGTCTAAGACTCTTGTGTCAGTTGGCACTGCAGATGCATGAGTTGTGGTTTACCAAATGGTCATTATCAGCCCAGAACATTCCTGGCTGGAGAAATGTTCTGGTTGATCAACTCAATCGTCATGTTTAGGGTAAAGGGATTTAGTGGTCTCTGTGCCCTCGGGTATTAGAGAGGCTGTTCAGGCTTTGTGATTTGCTGATGCTCTAGCTCTTTGTGACCAGTTTGAACAGAAAACTTTCAGTCTTCTGTTCCGTAGTCCTAGACCCTTGGGCAGCGATGGAGGTTGCCTTTCAGCAACACTGGGACAACCTGGCAGTGCACTCCCAGCACCTTCACACGTGGAAGCTAACATATCATGATAGAAAGAGGCTTTTCTCACAGAGCTGTGAGGGCATTGTCTGGGTACCTGTCATTCCTCCACAAACTTGTTCCAATCAGGCACTGTAGACCTTTGGCTTAAAAAGTGTGTCTCCCTCTGCTCTCATGTTTAAGAGGAGCCTGGAGTGGTTAAAACTATATTAACTGTACCCATCAATTAATGATTGACCCAGATACTAACTGTGTTCCAAAGAGTCGTTGGTCTTCTGTTCATGATTGTGACCAGGAGCCTGGCTTTCTGGATGGAGATTCAACTTGCCAGTCAGTTGAGATTACTCCCACCCAAGAAGTATCTCATCAGTATAAAAGGGTTCTAAAAGGAACAAATCACGAGTTTTAAAAGTAATTTTTATTTTTCCCAAGTAAACAAATAAATTTCCCTATCATAATCCAACTTCAACAACCATGCATAGTCCCTGATGCCAAAGAAACAGTGCTTGATAACAGCAGGTTTGTGGGGGTTTCCTCCCACCCATCCACCTGCCACCAGTTAGCTACTTGTTGCCAGGTTTCCATGAATAATTATTGCTCAAGCTGAGGACTACTACAGAAAAGGTCTTGTGTTTCTAAGGAAAAATACAAGTTACTGTACTTGAAAAATCTGTGATGTTTTCATGATTCATATTCATGAAGTAGTACTGTGACCATCATTTATATGTATACTTGTTGGTATAGATGAAAAATTTTTCCATAGCTTTGTGTTCAGTGCTGGTGAAGTAACCAGTGTCAGCCAGTCCATTGTGTTTATTATGTTTGAATTGAATACCCTATATTTTTACTTATCTTTATAGGGTGCTGTTTTAAGTTATGCTTCTCTGCTTATGAGATATACAGTACTTTAAATACATGTTACTTATGAATTGGAAGACTTCAAAAAGAATAAGAGATGTCATTCCAGAGAAATTATAGGATGGTGAATGAATATGGCATTATTTATATTGAAATTTTGTTACAAACAATTTTGAGAATTATGGAAAAATTATAGTAAATTTGATCATTTTCATGTTGTACAGGATGGGTAAGGCATTTTCAGCAATGGGAAGAAAAGCTGCAAAACCTATTCGTAATTACAATATAGAGGAACGAGCTCATCGTGCAATAATGGAGAAGAATCGTCCTAAAGCCCCAAGACATGAATCTACAGCAAGGCTGATTGAGGAATCTGTTAGAAGTGAGTGACAGCTGCAGAGATTTATTTTTCCTTATCACAGAGCTACTTTTAAGGTTATAAGTCTTTATAATATTTTAGTTTCTATGTAAGAGGACTATTTATTTGTATGACATTATCTTCCATATGTACTTATGAAAATTCAAAAGAATGTTGCATTAATAAAACTCATCCCCTTTAGCCACCCGTGAACTACCTTGTTACCAAGTTTCATGGACCAATTCCAGTTTGAGTGTAGGGATACTCAGCCATAAAAGGCTCTGGTTTGTCTTCTTAGGAAAGATATGAATAACTTAAAGATTTTTTAGTTTATATTCCTTTTGGAAAAGAATTTGCATGTTAATCAGATTTTATTTTTACATATCCACAATGCAAAGAAATGTTTTTTTCCCTTGATGCTTATCTATTCTCCGTTTTGTTTCAGGTCTGATCCACAATGCAAAGAAATGGTTTTTTCCCTTGATGCTTATCTATTCCCCATTTTGTTTCAGGTCTGCCAGAAGAAATGAAGGAAAGTCTAAAGGCAAAAGATAAAGAGCTCTTGGAGAGGCTCCGGACTGTTTACGTCACATCTAAGGATGTAACAGTAAGTTTTGCATTTGTACAAGGGTTTGCTATATTTGTTCCTTTGGAAATACGAACCATCACCTTTTATGTAGGAAGTATTCCTCAGCACAAGATGCATTTGGTTGTGGAAACTTGCTAGTAAGGAAGTTAACTTACGGTTAAGGAGGCCGAGTTGGGAATACCACTCACATACATGCTTTCTCCAAGCATTTCTGGCCATCGTCTAGTGTGGGTGTCTGTCTACACTTGCTAGGCTGATATGTTGAAATCTGAGTCTCTTTTTTGATGTTTGTTCATGCTTGTATGGTTTTGCATTAATAAAAAAATAAAAAGAGAAGTGCAAAGATTATGTGAGGGACTGGAGCACATGTGTATGTGTAAGCTTGATGTCTTTTTTTGGTTGTAGACTCACAAGTGTTGTAGCCCCTGTAGTGGGAAGATTTGAAGTTATTTATAGTTCCATATCCCCTTGTAAGGCATATGTGGAGTGGCCACCTCACAGTGGGAGGGGTTCTGTAGGAAGAGGAAGAAAAATAAGAAGTATCATTCACTTCTTCTGAAGGGAATATTTCCCCAGTGACAATGCTGAGCCCTTCTGATTATTTTCACCCCTCCTCTCCTGTACTTTGTCAGCACTTTTACTTGCACAGTTCCTCTTCAGTCAGGGGATGGTACATGTGGTAAGGAGGGCAACTTCTATGCTTTCTTGTCTGATAATGAGCCAGGTATCCAGTCTGATCTCTCCCCTTGTGGGATTCCCACATGTATACATAATTCGCCACTGCCTACTCCTGTTGCCTCTTCTCTCATTCCAGGATTGTCGTCTTCTGTTGAGTACCTGTGTAAGATGTGGCCTTCTGTTACTACCCCTGGAAGTCTGTCTTTCGCTGAATTCCTTACCACTTAAATATGGCTAAGAACAAGGATACTCCTGTAGCTATTGCTGCTGCTTTATCCATTAAGGAGGTTGCAGTTGTACTTCCCTTAGGAGATACCTTGGCATCAGCCACTGTGACCAAGGTGACAACTACTACAGTGACACTCCATACCTCGGCCAGTCCTCCTGTACCAGAGGCGAACAAGGCATGAGGTAGGAAAAGTGGAAGAAGCACAAGTGCTTTCCTTCTATCTCTTTGTCGTCAAGCTTGTCCTCATGCGCTGCCTCATCTTCCTCCTAAAGGAAGAAAAGGTGTAGGTCCAAGGAGACCTCACCTAAGATGTCTTGTAGGGCTTTGAGTGAGTGCCCTTCCCTGGCACTGGGAGACAGCACTGATTGGCAACAACAGGTCTCATCAAGCATGCTCTGCACCCCATGCTGACCTGTTTTTTCTTGGACAAGAAGACATTTCCCAGCTGTTCCACCCATGTTCCACCTGAAACACACCTAGTTGAGCTATTCTTACCCTCTTGCTTGGTGGTTTCATGGTACCTGGGGCATATGTGTACAGACTGGGGGTTTGTGTGTGACAGACCTTCTCTATGGTGCTTGCGAGTACAAGGATAATCTTTTTGCCTGTGATCATGCTGCTCCCCAGCCTGCCTGTGGCTCACCACCAGCCCTGAGGTTGTGTACATGCCTGCTCATGTTTGCCCTCTACAGGTTCATCTATTACTGAACATAGGCAGCTGCATGGGTCGGTTAACTGTGGCACAGAACTCCATTTTGGGTGCGGGTCATCGATAGCCTGGGGTGCATTGCTCCTTTCTAGTTAAGCTGACCATATACCTTGGTCCTGTGAATGGGCACTATGGCAGACAAGTGTGTCTTCCTCTCTCTCAGGAGAAGACCCAACTCACGCTGCTGAGGATCTGATGGGACAGGATGGTCTTGCCTCCAGAGACTCAGCAGGCCTTATTGGAATGGCACTTTCAAGAGATGATTGTGCTCATACCAAAGCTTAAATTTTCACTGTACAGTGGCTTCCAAATTCCAGTTTGTATATTGAAATATTCGTATATCGATACGAATATTCCCATAAGGAATAACGGGAATTCAATTAATTTGTCCCACACTCAATAATTTCTCCCATATGTACCCACTTTAATACTGTACAATTATTTTATGTGCAAGCACAATATGTAGTTTAATGATAACCATATTCAACAAAATAAAAGAATAAAGCATTTCACAATAAAATTCAACATAAAGGATGAACAAAATCATATGTCACTGCGGTGACGCACAGCTGACTTTGAAACAGAGGGAGGTAGCATCCATACTGTTGAGGAGAGGAGGAGAAGAGACAGTTAAAACATTATTGTATGTATGTAAAATCAGTAACAATTCACATCAACGAAATAAAGGAAGGGAATTTCACAATTAATTTAACAATGATACAGTATAAAAACAGTCAAATGCAATACAGTAACAATAAAAAATCGAAAGAAAGTCTTCCCTGGAGCGAGTGTTCGGGACTGTGCTGAGTGAAACAATAGAGAGGAGAGGGAGGGGATGGTGGTGGGTTATTGGGTGGGAGACGGGGGTCCACTTCTCACTGACTTCCCAGCTGTACCACTGGGACTGGGCTTGCATGATTTTTCTCTTACACTATGTCTCTCCTGTTTGCTTTTAGTTACACTCGATTCGCCCAAATCACCTCTTTTCGTTACAGTAAAATGCCTATCAAGTGACACTTGCTTTTTATGATTTTTTAGCACTTTGTAAAAGTAACTCATCCCCACTCTGACATTTTAGAAAAGAGAACCATTATCCCAGTTGTATTGCCTTCCCACTACCTCCTTCCATCCCTACATTCACATGGCTCTCCTCCTATCATCCAGGCCCGAGGGGATACCATCTCTCCCACAATCCCAGCCGGCCACAGGCCAGATTCCACCAAACAGCTCGTAAATCGAATATTTAGCTTGTACACAGAAACAAAATTTTTTGAAAAGTTTACTTTGTATATAACGAAAATACAAATAACAAATCATTCGTATGCCAAAGAACCACTGTAGTACTGTATTAATAACAGCACATATACTCTCATTAATATTGCATAAAATGAAAACTACTGAATTTAAACATGAATATTCTGAATTTATTTACCAATTACTAAACATTCGCAATATTGTCTGTCTGTCTGTTTACTCCCGCTTCCTCTCATGTCGTGTATTGTTGTTTGCTCCAGATTTTGATAAAGTTCTTATATTCGTAATAAAATGTGATTAATATAATTGTATTAGTAAGTATAGTTCATTGCATATCTACCTAATGTTTCAACCTGTGTTACATGATAGCCTAAGCTCAAATAGCGTAGGATGCGTTTTGGAATTGTAAGAATTTTGTAAATTTTTGTATGCCTACCAGATGAATAACAATTTTGCTGTATTGCATACAAAAATGTTAGCTACTCACTCTGTATAAAATCAGTAAGCAAAGGCACATACATGCTGTGCATATGGCTCTTTTTATTAATACTGTTTATTATTCTTACCTGTATTGTTGAATCCATTTCCATATTCAGCAATTTGCAAGACCTTTTAAAAATTATCATTAGGTAGAACAGGAACTTTAAAAAAAGTTAATGATATAAAAAAGTGATTAGATCAATGAAACTCAGAACTTTTTTAATTTATCTAATATTTGCAACAGATGCAACCTTCAAATAATATATATATTTATTTGATTTCACAACACTCCTTATAAAAATCCATAAAAACAAAAATAATAAAAATTATGATCAAAATGCTGTGCTCATATAAAAAGTAGGTCTGGCAGTAGCAAACATGGAAGTGATAGGCTGTGTAACACTGTGTGAAATTATGTCACTCAAAAGTTTTATGTCTGATTTTGTTGCTTTGTATTCCATTATTGTAAGGCTTTATTCTGAAATATTTAATATATAGTATATATTTTTGTACACCATAAAACAGGTTTTGACGGGAAAACCTGTTTTCATATATGTAATTTCCAAATAATTACACAGCTGTACTTTCTACTCGCACAGCAGTTAAAAATGTGAAGTTCGCGGTAGCGATTCATTTGTTTTAAGTGTAGGAAACTACCCCTCCCTCTATCTGGGAACGATAGGTACAACAACACAGAGAAAATCACTTCTTTCCCACTGGCATTCCACGTAACATAGAATGTTTTTGGTGGTTGGATTTGAAGTTGTTTCATCGTTTTGGATTTGGTGAAGTATTGTTGAATTTGGTAGCTTTTCAGCTTAGCTTAGCTGGTATTCCTGCAATATGTCTGATTCTAGCTCATCAAGTGTTAGATAGTGTAGGGAAGATGCAAGACTTGGATGACAAAGGTGACCTATGATAGTCATATGATCTGTGCAAAGTGTAGGGGACAAGAGTGTTCGGAAGATCTTACGTGTGCTGAATGTGAAGAATGGGATGAGAAAAAATGGAAAGTTTTAAAGTCTCATACGGATAAATTAGATAGGGATAGGAAGAGGAAAGTGGCTGTTAGAGCTGAGGGTAGAACTATGAGTGTTGAACCTGTCTCTAACATTCAAGTCTTAGACCGAAATATTCCTTCTTCTCCTGCCCTTGTATTATCCCCCATCCTGATTCCTAATATTTTTCCATCAACTCCTGTTCCTGGCTCCCATACTTCCAAACCCAATGCAGTAGCCAGCCTCGAGAATAAGTTTGATTGAAATTTGATGGATGAAGTTCAGAGTTTTAAACAAGTGTCAGTGCCAATGGAGGAGGTGGCTGTCTGTCCTGCTGATTTTCCTAGACGAAGGTCACTGTCACACTCCCCTGAACCTGGGCGTAGACATACTGGAGGTCCAAGGGAGGTCATTGGGGTTTGCCCATGGGCAGTTGCCCCCTCATCCGATTCGGTGGTGCATAGTTCTGACCACTGTTGGAAAGGCATCACTGTGAATGCCCATCAGTTGTCAGACTCTGATCTCCAGTCCAGGGAAGAGACGTATTTGGCGTTTTCCGGGGTCCTTCAAAGAGACGTCATGGTAGAGAGTCCTCTCCCATTTCTCCCAAGCGCTCTAGAGACCCTGCTATCAGTCCACAACCAAGTTGCAGTAAGTGGCGCAGTCCATCTTGTCATTCTTGAGATCACTCTTAGGCTGAGCGTCAGTTGTTGATTCTTAATAAGTGTTCTTCCAGCAAACGCTCATCTTCTGGGCCTCTGCATGACAAGTCAGCATATTCCATCCACTCTCCGATCGCCTGTCTCGGACTCCCAAGTACCCATCTTGGACTCCAGAGCGCCCGCCTTGGACCATTTCCGCTTCTACCTGAGTATCCATATTTTTCTGCTTCACTTGCCTTACTATTAGAGGATCCCTCTTTTGCACATATTAGGAAGCAATTGGATGGTGTGCTGGGCTTGCTGCACAAGGCGCTCATTTTGATGAAGCCTTCTTGAGAGGCTCCCTTGTCTCCCGTTTCTTCAGAAGAGGAAGAGGTCTTTCAGGAGCCTACTCCTACTGCATATGCTTCTCTGATGAAGTACTTTTTGGCGACTTTTCCCTCACACTTCCAGTCAGCTGCTCTGGTATCGCCTGCTTCTACATTTCTGATGAGGAATCAGACGGACTCTAGTTCTCGTCTGCCGAAGATGGTTCTCTCTTCCTCAGCTAGGAAGGCCCTTAAGGAAGTAGGGGATTGGCTGTCTATGAAGAGGGAGCAAGGGAAGGCCGCTTTTGCTTTTCCTCCAGCAAGATTGACTGCCAGGAGATATCTCTCCTGTTTGACAGGAGAAGCTCCATCCTTGGGAGTCGCTGCCTCTTCCCAAGGTGACTTCTCAGGTTTAATTGACTCAGCTTTTTCATCAGCTAAGGTCTTCTTCACCTCTTCAAAATTTGACCATTTAGTGAAACACTTATTTAAAGTCCTCAAAGTGTTCAGTTTTGAGAAGAACCCTAAAAGAGTTCAGAGGTCTGGTTAAACAAATCATTTATAACTAACTAACTAACTTTGGATTGGACAATCGGAGCACTTGATAGAAAGATCGAGGAATACAACGTTCTAGCTTCAAACTTGTCTTCAGACTGGCTGTATGTGTTATCCTGCACGGATAAAGTGGTGAGGTATGGCTCCTCTGAACTGGCAGCTCTTTTTGCCGCCAGCGTTCTAAAGAAGAGGGAGCTGTGGTGCTCATTCACCACAAAAGGAGTTACGTCGGTCCAGAAATCTGCTTCTCTGTACTCTCCCTTGGACAGACAATTTTTGTTTCCACATTCGGTGGTTAAGGAGATTACCACTGATTTACGGAAGTAGTCCACGCAAGATCGTCCGGCTCAGTCAGCGAAGTGCCCCAAGGAACCTTCTGCTTCTTTCTCGACTAAGTTGTTCTCCCCCCTGCAGCAGCAGCCCTTTCGAGGATGCAGACAAGGCTTCTCTAAGCCTTGTTCCAAGGTGTGTTTTCTGCAAGGTCTGTCAAGAGGACTTCAGACAAACCATCTTCCAGAAAGTGACTCTCCCATCCTTTTTGCACCTGTAGGGACCAGACTCTCTCTCTTTTGGAAGAGGTGGAGTGTCAAAGGCACCGAACCTTGGGCGGTCAAGGTTTTACGGGAGGGTTACTCATTTCCTTTCAAAGAGTACCCTCCTCACGTATGTTCACTGATCACATTGACGCATACTCGGAGGGCTCCGAGAGGTTTGCAGCTCCCAAGGAGGAAGTATCAGCTCTCCTAAGAAAGAAAGCCGTAGAAGTAGTGGAGGATTGTTCATCAACAGGCTTTTACAACCACTTGTTCATTGTCCCCAAGTCATCGGGGGGGGTGAAGACCTGTCATCGACATAAGCGCTTTGAACTTCTACGTTCAGAAAACAAAGTTCAAGATGGAGGCAAATCAGTCAGTGTTATCTTCCATCCAGCAGGGCAACTGGATGAAAACACTAGATATGCAAGACGTGTATTTCCTTATTCCAGTCCATCCCGAGTCCAGGAAACACCTGAGATTTGTCTTCGGGGGGTAGAGTCTTCCAGTTTCGAGCACTTTGCTTTGGTCTTTCCACTGCCCCTCAGGTATTCACACGAGTCCTATCTCTGCTTCCAAAATGGCTTCCTTTGCTAGGTATAAACATTTGTCTGTACCTAGACGACTGGCTCCTCCGCTCCCCGTCACAGGAGCAATGCATGAAGGATCTACAAGTAACCCTTCTCCTCGCCAAGGATCTCAGACTCTTGATAAATCAGGAGAAGTCTCAACTAGTCTCTACTCAGGAGATTCTCTATTTAGGGATGAAAATCAGTTCTGACTTTTTGTGTTTCTCCCTCCCCCAAGAGGATAGAGTCCTGCCTTTGGTCAGGTCAAGATCTCCTTTCTCTTCCAGTTTGCTCTGTGAATCAGTGGATGAGTTTGCTGGGAACCCCTGTCATCCATCAAACAATTTGTGAAGCTAGGAAGACTTCATATGAGGCCCCCTCAGTTTTTCCTAAGAACAAGCTGGAACAGATGGGAACAACCAGACACAGTGACGCTTCTGATTACGACAGAGGTAAAGGAGGACCTCCAGTGGTGTACGTCCAGAGACAGATTGTCAGAGGGAAAGTCTCTTTAGCTTCTGAGCCCCGACATCTCCTTTTATGCAAACGCCTCAGACCAAGGTTGAGGAACTCTTTTGGGCACCCTAGAAGCTTCCGGCACATGGTCTCCATAGCAAAGGAAGTTACACATCAACATCAAAGAGTTGTCGGCCATTCATCTGGGCCTGAAATGCTTTGCGGAAGCAGTCACAGACAGAACTGTGGTGATTCATTCGGATAACTCTCTCGTACATCAGGAAGCAGGGTGGAACTCACTCGTTCTCCCTGTGCGAGGCAGCAAAGGAGCTGCTCGTTTGGGCAGACCAGAATCGGGTCAGGATCACTAGATTCATCCAAGGGAGGATGAATGTCCTAGCAGGTGAACTAAGTCGACAAGGACAAGTCCTCTCAACCGAATGGACTCTGAATTCAACAGTCTGCGACCGCCTCTGGAAGTTGTGGGGTTAACCAACAGTGGATCTGTTCGCCACTATGAGGAATTACCGTCTTCCTCTTTTTTGTTCACCAATTCCGGACCCACAGGTTTGGGCGATGGATGCCATGCTAGTAAACTGGTCAAGCCTGGACCTTTACACTTTTCCACCATTCAACTTGGTGAGAACAGTTCTCAACAAGTTCCAGTCTCACTGCAACGTATCAATGACACTGATAGCTCCCTTCTGGGCCACTCAAAGAATGGTTCCCGGACCTTCTAAAACTCCTTGTGGACTTTCCAAGGCTACTGCCTCAAAGTCCACATCTTCTCAAACAGCCCCATCCCTGGAAATTTCACCAAGGCCTATCCGCTCTAGCTCTGACAGGATTCAGACAGACTATCCGGAAACTTGTCAGAGTAAAGGGATTTTCAAAACAAGCTGCGGAAGCTATTACCAGATGTAGACGACAGTCTACCAGCAGAGTCTACCACGCCAAGTGGGCCAACTTCCGCAGGTGGTGCAGCAACAGTGTCTCATCTGCTAAAACCACTGTAGCTTAAATAGCGGATTTCCTTCTTTTCTTAAGGAATAGCAAGGGGCTCTCTTCATCGACTATTAGAGGCTACAGATCAATGTTGGGGTCAGTTTTTAAACATAGAGTAGTAGACTTAGGTGCTAATCAAGACCTGAGTGATCTGATTAGGTCTTTCGAGACTACTAAGCAGCTGCGAGATGTCTCTGTTTCATGAGACTTGGATGTGGTGCTGAAATGGTTAGTGGGCCCCTGTTTATGAGCCTTTCTGCTCCATTTCTCTTAAAATCTTAACAAAGAGAACTTTTTCTAGTAGCCTTGGCCACAGCTGAACAAATGAGCGAACTGCAGGCAATTGACAAACATATTGGGTTTTCGCAAGGGGAGACTGTCTGCTCCTTTTTGCTTGGCTTTCTAGCTGAGAACAAGTTCCATCTAATCCCTGGCCACACTCGTTCTCCATTAAAAGTCTTATAGATTTTCCAGGACCAGAGGAGGAGGAGGAAAGAGTCCTGTGTCCAGTAAGGGCTCTGAGGTATTACATAGACAGGACGAAGAAGATCAGAGGCCTTGTCAGTAACCTCTGGTGTTCCGTGAAGAACCCGTCTAAACCCTTATCTAAGAATGTGTTGTCATTTCTTCTTAGAAGTCTTATTTTAGAGGCACACTCAAATACAAGAGGAAGCTCTGCCTTCTATTAAGATGAGAGTGCACAAGATTAGGGCTGTTGCCATGTGCCCACGTCGAATACATTTAGACATAATATGCCACTCTCGGCTATCCTCCAGTCGACATACTGGAAATGCAACTCCAATTTTGCTTCACACTGTTTAAAAGAAATAGAAACGACACGTGAGAATTGCAGTACCTTGGGTCCGTTATTGGTGGCTGGCATGATACTGGGGGAAGAAGCACAGGAAGTACCCCTTCCTATCCGTAACTTCTTTGCCTTGAATTTTGGGTGTTGAATTTTCTTTTGGGAAGCCTGGGGGTGGTACATGTACCCGGAGTATCCACCAGTCTGTGGTAGTGGTATGATGGTTTGTAATTTTTATGGTTGTCGGTGTAGGTAACAATTTTAATTGGTACTGCGCCCAGGGCAAGGGCAAATTTTTTCTTTGACACTTTTAGGTGTTTGGAAGACTCCTCCACTCCAAAGTCCCCTCTTTAAAATAGGGACTTATCTCAGCTGTACTGCTAAGTCACTACAGGTCAAGATGAGCACCGACCAAAAGGCAGTAATCTCCTGCTGTAGCTGTCTTGCCAGGTAAGGATACAACAAGCATTTTATCAGTATTGACAGATTTTATGTTGCAAATTCATCCTCATATCTGACTGTTTTTGGAACAAAATATGTCCAATTATCCCACTCCTTATCAATGTGGGATTCAGCTGTGTAATTACAGTACTTGGTAAATTACATATATGAAAATGGTATTTTCATAATAAAATTAAGTTTCATATATACTTACCAATTAATTACAGATCAGAGCCCTCCCTCCTCCCCTCTGATGGACATTAAGCACAAAAGAAGTGATTTTCTCTGTGTTGTTGTACTTACTATTCCCCAATAGAGGGTGGGGTAGTTACCTACACAAAAAACAAATGAATTGCCACCGTGAACTTCAGATTTTTAACTGCTGCACAAGTAGAAAACTGTGTAATTACTTGGTAAGTATACAGTATATGAAACTTAAATTTATTATGAAAATACCATTTTTGGTGGTTACTGTTTGTCCTCAACTCTCATGGGTCTGTTCAGGCTCCATGATAGGCCATTTAATATAAAAGAATTCTCTTTTAGTCGGTCTAGGCCCAGCATAAATGCCGTTGACACTTGATGGAGTATTGGACTCAAAGATAAGAGGGTCTCTTTTCTCTTAACTACAGCGATTACCTAGGTTTAATCCTATGTCAACCTGCGAGAAGAAGAAATAACTATGACACATACATCGGCCGCCACCTTTGACGACATGTAACTGGACAGACCGAGTCGCCATTACTCTCTTTGGTCTATGCAGGATAACTATTCACCCAATCCCATGCCTTTTAATCAGGGAGAGTGGGTGGTTTTTCCTATGTCAAAACCTGCTTTTTTGATATTGTGGCTGCTGTTCATCCTCAAAGGAGCTTATCAAAGAAATTGACAGGTGACAGAATGGCTTCAGCTCAAACTTCAGTCTCAACACCCCAGAGAAAATATTTCTGGTTCAAGGCCTAGCCACAAGTTTCAAGCCCCATTTTTTTTTTTATTCCAAATACCCTTTAGGTTTTGGTAACAAAGAACACAAAATTAAACATGACTTATGCTTTTAGGATGTAGTTCTACAGTGACTTAACTAAACATGCTGGGTTTGGTTGCAATATTGTTGCACTTCTCTCAGTGATAGTCAGTGTACCCACCCATCAAGAAGAGCCCGGGTTTTCTGCTGTAGCGCCTGTGGGGTCAGAACTGAACATGCCACCTACTGATACACAGTGTAGTCACATTTATTCAAGCTCATGGCAATAATGTTTTAAGAATGCTACCTCTGATGACCACCTTGTACATTCAGAGACTTCTTCAAAAGAGACATTTCTGAAGAAAGCCAGTGACGTACTTACTTTACAAATGTCATGTGACTTAGGAAAGGAGTGTGGGTCTGCCTTTTAAATGAGGGGCACTAAAATTATTCTCAGCCCTTGTAGAGAGAGTGGTTTGTTTTTGCTAGGGTGTAGGAAAAATGGACCCTCTGGGATGTTTGCCATGACCTCTAGGTAAACCTTAAGTGCTTGAACTGGGCATAATGCTTTGTCTGCTAAATTGAGTTTCCCTATCAAAATAGGAAATTTCCTTTTTAAAGGCAATCATTCTTGGCCAGGAGCAATAATAATTGATGGTCAGCTGTTTTTGTGATGTATCGTCCCTGTCTAAGAGAGCCCAGCTCGCTAATACGGGCTCCTGATGCTAAAGCAGTCAAGAAAATCGCTTTTTGCAGCACATGAGTTGTAGTTGTACTGGGTTCACTGAGTAAAGTCTAAGCACCTTATTCAGGGACCAAGTAATTAGAAGCCTTGCAGGAGCAGGTCTTTGTAGTGCAAAAGACTGGGGAAGGGAAGTAATGATTTCTATACTAGAGTCAATACCAGGTCCATAAAGCAACAGTTCTGTTATTGCTGCCTTGTATGCCATGATTGTTGTAACAGCAAGGCATTTATCTTCAAAAATGTCTATAAGAAATTTAAGTGTTTCAACAGAGATCTCAACTGGGCTCTCAGCATGGATATAATCTAACCATATTTTCCATATGGACTGGCATTGTCGGATAGATGATGTCCGTAGTTTCTGCGCTAGGTACTTAGCGATGTTGGGTGAGTAATTTTCACGGTATTCAAGATTTAAAAAATCCACACATGAAAGTCTCGGCTCAGAAAGGAGGATGCGTAGACAACTTTCCCTCCTACTGTCTGGGTTAGAACAACAAATGGTAATGGAATTGAGTTCTTCGCCTGTTGAAATGCTAGGAACCAGTGCCTGTATGCCCAATTTGGGGCTATTAACCCAAAAACGCCTGTTGGACGTAGCAAACGTCGACTAAAATTGTCTGTTGAATGCCGAGTGGACGTAGCAAACGTCGACTGAAAATGCTTTTTTTAAATATTCGCAGAAAAATAATTATAGACCTAGTTTGCGGAAGGTTTCAGATCACGCGCCTTGGCGGATGCTGGGAGTTCACGGATCCAGCTGTTGTTTTGTTTCTGAGCGTCACCCAGACGCCGCATGCGCCGTCCCCCTTCTCGCACCAAACAGCATCAGAGCAGCACCTTGCGGAGCGATATTTTGACGCAGACGTGTTTTGCAGAACTTTGGCGAGAGTTAGCGTATTCGTGCTGCAACAGGACGTTTGCAGAGATGTCACAAAGGCGTCAGGAAGTGAGCATGTGAGGCGAGTTTTAGACTGGGATGCTGGAGAAGGACCCAGCAACCAAAGTGACCCAGCTTCTCAGCGGCATGTTGTTCGCCCACGTGTGACCTATGGCGACCACATCCCGTTCCTTTACGACCCCTAGGAAGCATCGGGTGTCCTGAGGGGATCCGAAAACATTTGGGAGGCCTCCAACAAAAGGACATAGACGAATACTTGTCGGAGCTCGATTGAGAGCAGGTGGGAAGTCCTGATTTCGGTGGTAGCTGGTCATCTAGCGATGAGGACATCACGCCTGATGTCAGCAATGATGAGTATTTGCCCCCAGTGTCCGTACGTGATCCACAGGAGGAAAGTGAACTGGAGTTTAGTGGTTTCAGTGCGTATGAGGGAGAGAGTGAGTTGGAGGAGGAGGAGGATGCCCCGATTGTGGCTGATGGGGACGATACCGAAAGTGATGGCGAAAGTGAAGGAGATGGCCCAGCTGGGAGTGTGGGAGTGCGAAGACATGCCCGTGCACGTGCGCGAGCGCAAACCCGTAGAAGGTCGCAACGTCGCAGCAGCTCGGGTGAAGGCCGTTCGTCCGAAAGTGATGAGGGGTGGTTGGAGGACCCCACCCCACCTAACATGCACCCATTCACGGCAGTACCTGGACTGACCATCCCTGTGCCTCTCACGGCACTGGGGTTCATTCAGCTTTCCTGACGCGGGAATTGCTGGAATTCCTGGTTGCGGAGACGGCAGATTACGCCGGTACTGCCGTGAGGAACTGCATACGACGTTGTCGCATCGCTGGCGGGCTGCAACCTCACGGACATGGCGCATTTTTGGGGCTCCACATATTTTTGGAATGATGCCTGCTGCCGCGTCAGGCAATATTGGAGGTGGAATTTTTTTAAATACGCCCAATGTGGCTGGCATTATGTCCCGTGATAGTTTCCTGGCGTTGGACAGGTATTTCAACGCCTTCAACCGGGGGCTATACCCGAATAACCCCGACCGCCTCATCTTAGTCCGCCCAGTGTTGGAGTTCATTCGTGAACGGTGCCAGACTCTTGTGGTTCCTTCCAAGAACCTTTCTTTGGATGAGGGTATGATGCCATACAAAGGGCGTCTAAGTATAAAAGTGTACAACCCGAAGAAGCCAAAGAAATATGGTGGAAAGTTATTTTTTATTACGGAAGCCAACACTGGATACGTCGTGGACTTCTTGGTGTATTCTGGGGTCTTCTCCACGCTGCGTGACACTGTCTTCGGTCTTGTGAATCGTTTTCGTAACCAGGGATACCACCTGTTTATTGATAATTATTATAACTCGGTATCCCTGGCCCAGGAACTGTATGAAGCAGGTGTGCACGTCAGTGGCACCCTTCAGTTGGTGCGTGGGGCCCCGAATGTCCTCAAGAGGTTTGCTAGCCACCCGCAACATCTTGCAAGAGGAGAGACAGAGTGGCGGCGGAAGGGAGATGTCTTCGTCATCTGTTGGAAGGGGGTCCGACTCGTGCCCATGATTACGACGAGTCATGAGCCCATCCAAGAAGAGATCATTCAGCGGAAGAAGACACGTCGGCAGGGCCCGACTGTCATTGGGCACTACAACAGGCACATGGGAGGAGTTGATCTCTTTGATCAACTCATCCAGTATTATCCCTTTGCCAGGAGAACCAGGAGGTGGACACAGAAGCTCCTCAAATACCTCCTTCAGTTGGCCCTCCAGAATGCCTACATCATTTACTGTGGGTATAATTCAGACGCTCGGAGGTTGACCCACATCCAGTTTCTTGAGGTGGCTGGGAATGCCCTCATAAACTTTGATCCAGAGGAGTGTCCTTCCAATGCCGCCCCCCTGCCCCGAGCTGCAGCTCTGCCCCGAGAGGAAAGGGCAGATGTCGCTAGGTACCCCGACCTCAGAATTCCTGATCCTGCCGACGCCGCCCCTGCTGCCGCCAACCTTGATGATGCCGCCGCCTTTGAAGATGCCGCCGCCCCTCGAATTCCAGTGTCCCATCGGGTAGCCGACCCTGTGTGTCGGCTGCAGCCAGGAGATCACACACTGGAGCTAATAGAAGGGGGCAAACAGAAACGGTGCCAGGTGTGCCTTATGAATGGCAAAAGGAGAGACAGCCGGTACGTGTGTCGCACCTGCAAGGTAGCACTTTGCAGGTTTGAGGAGTGTAACCGCAAATACCACAATGCGGTTATATACTGGAGTGCGCCTGCCCGAGCGACACCGGAGGGCGCAGCGAGCCGCCGAAGTGCGGCCCACCAGCAGTAAGGGCGAGCATCTCCCTCCTCCACTTGTGCCTCGTCATGTCGGGAGGAAAAGAATGCAAGACTCTTCAATGGAGGAGGGAGAAAACAAGAACAGAACGAAGAGTCAGGATTACAAGTGAGTATTCTGCATTGAATTTATTTTTAGTTTTATATTTACGAGTGAGTATTCTGCATTGAATTTATTTTTATTTTATATTTACGAGTGAGTATTCTGCATTGAATTTATTTTTAGTTTTATATTTATTACAAGTTTTTATATATCTGTATTCATTGGTGTTTTGTATATTATTTTGTTTTATGCAAAAACAAAGTTTTTCACAACCATTTCTTTTATTTATGTTTTCGTAACAAAATAAAAATCAATATAATTTATATGTGTGTATGTATGAATGTCTATATATATGTAGTGTATGTGTGTGTGTATATATATATATATATATATATATATATATATATATATATATATATATATATATATATATATATATATATATATATATATATTTTTTTTTTTTTTTTTTTACTTGGGTCTCTTTTGGGTAAGCAAAAATCTAACATTCTGGTGATATTCAATCCTTTACCTTCATTTGCAACAAACGGAAAGTCTCTAGCACAATATTTCGATTTTTGGTGAATTTTGAAAAAACTTTTCCTTCAGCTCCGCAAGCTGCCGACTCTGCTGAAAATCATGTCATTTCTTGAGTCACCTTGCCGTAATTTTTTCGCCATTTCATATTATTCGTTACATAAAGTGTTATACATGAAAATGTGCGCAATTTCATGTAGAATACAACAAAAAATAACTCATTCATTTAGCTCTTCACAGTTTTTTAATATTTTCACTGAAATCACGATAACTGACAAAATTTTAACATTTGGTCAACTTTGACTCGACCGAAATGATCGAAAAACGCAACCGTAGGATAAAATTCTTACATTCTAGTAACAATCAATCATTCACCTTCATTCTGCAACAAACGGAAAGTCTCTAGCACATTATTTCGATTTTTGGTGAATTTTTGAAAAAAACTTTTTCCTTCACTCCTCGCGCGCGGAATCCGCTGAAAATCCGTGCATTTCTTGAGTCACCTTGCCGTAATTTTTTCGCCGTTTCATATTATTCGTTACATAAAGTGTTATACATCAAAATGTGCGCAATTTCATATAGAATACAACAAAAAATGAATAATTCATTTAGCTCTTCACAGTTTTTTAATATTTTCAGTGAAATCACGATAACTGACAAAATTTTAACATTCGGTCAAATTTGACTCAACTGAAATGATCGAAAAACGCAACCGTAGGATAAAATTCTTACATTCTAGTAACAATCAATCATTTACCTTCATTCTGCAACAAACGGAAAGTCTCTAGCACATTATTTCGATTTTTGGTGAATTTTTGAAAAAAACTTTTTCCTTCGCTCCTCACGCGCGGAATCTGCTGAAAATCCGTGCATTTCTTGAGTCACCTTGCCGTAATTTTTTCTCCGTTTCATATTATTCGTTACATAAAGTGTTATACATCAAAATGTGCGCAATTTCATGTAGAATACAACAAAAAATTAATCATTCCTTTAGCTCTTCACAGTTTTTTAATAGTTTCATTGAAATCACAGTAACTGACAAAATTCTAACATTCTGTCAACTTTGACTCGACCGAAATGATCGAAAAACGCAACCGTAGGCCAAAATTCTTACATTCTAGTAACAATCATTCATTTAGCTTCATTCTGCAACAAACGGAAAGTCTCTAGCACAATATTTCGATTTTTGGTGAATTTTTGAAAAAAACTTTTTCCTTCACTCCGCGCGCGCGGAATCCGCTGAAAATCCGTGCATTTCTTGAGTCAACTTCCCGTAATTTTTTCGCTGTTTTATATTGTTCGTTACATAAAGTGTTATACATCAAAATGTGCCCAATTTCATATAGAATACAACAAAAAATAAATCATTCCTTTAGCTCTTCACAGTTTTTTAATGTTTTCATTTAAATCACGATAACTGACAAAATTTTAACATTCGGTCAACTTTGACTCGACCGAAATGATCGAAAAACGCAACCGTGAGGCCAAAATTCTTACATTGTAGTAACAATCAATCATTTACCTTCATTCTGCAACAAACGGAAAGTCTCTAGCACAATATTTCGATTTTGGTGAATTTTGAAAAACTTCTTCCTTCGCTCAAAACTCCGCTGAAAATCCGTGCATTTCTTGAGTCAACTTCCCGTAATTTTTTCCCGTTTCATATTATTCGTTACATAAAGTGTTATACATCAAAATGTGCAATTTCATATAGAAACAACAAAAAATAAATCATTCCTTTAGCTCTTCACAGTTTTTTAATATTTTCATTTAAATCACAATAACTGACAAAATTTTAACATTCTGTCAACTTGACTCGAAAATGATCGAAAAACGCAACCGTAGAGGCCAAAATTTTACATTGTAGTAACAATCAATCATTTACCTTCATTCTGCAACAAACGGAAAGTCTCTAATATTTCGATTTTTGGTGAATTTTTAAAAAAACTTTTTCCTTCGCCGTTTCATGTCATTTCTTGATTCAGCTTAATTTTTTCTCCGTTTCATATTATTCATTACATAAAGTGTTATACATCAAAATGTGCACAATTTCATGTAGAATACAACAAAAAATAAATCATTCCTTTAGCTCTTCACAGTTTTTTAATATTTTCATATATAACGATAAATAGAAAAAATCAACCTTCGGTCAACTTTAACTCGATCGAAATGGTTCAAAAATGCAATTGTAAGCTAAAAAACTTACAGTCTAGTAATATTCAATCTATTTCCTTCATTTTGGAACAATTGGAAAGTCTCTAGCACAATATTTTGATTTTTGGTGAATTTTTGAAAAAACTTTTTTTACGTCCATACGTTACAAATTCATGCATCATTTTGTGATAATATTTTCTCTGTGTTGCTTTAATCGTTTTACATTCTGTTATATACCAAAATCATCGCAATTTAGTGTACAATACAACTAAAAAAAATTAACTCATTAGCTTTAACCGTTTTGCTTACAGCGCGATTTGTATACAATTATATACAAGTTTTTTTTTTTCGCTGTCATATATTCCAATATTTATATATGACAATGATATTTTTTTTTCATTTCTGATGATTGCATACTAAACTTCAGGCAATGAGAAAAAAAGGAGCCAAAAATGAACTGTTAATCTTAAAAACTAAACGTGCTGTGATTTTTTGAAAAAAACTGTTTTTCCGCTTCGGCGCTACCTCTCGGAGGCTGCCGGCATACGGGAGACGTTTTTGAAAATAGGGCTTCGGCGTTAAAGGGTTAAGTAAGCAGTTCCTTTTGAAGATTAGAAGCTTGTTCAAAACCTTCGAAATCTGGGGCAATGGAGTGCATCTCTTGCTATTGCTTGATTGTCCAATTTTGGAGAGACATGTTCTGGAAGTTGCTGGTTCTTGTATGTGGCAGACGGGTCCACTTCTGGTTGTGGAAGCATGTTGGGAATCATTTGAAAAGAGTGATTGTCTAACATCCACTGTGTTGAGGCTGTCATTTCCCGTAATAGAGAGTCTACTATTACATTGAGTGATCCTATGAGGTGAATTGCATACAAGTGCCACTTCCTTGCTTATCCAGCCAAAGGATGGATAGCATTACTGTACTGAGAGGAGGTGAATGTGATTCCAACCTCCTAATACAGGACATTGCAGTCATGCTGTCTAGGAACAACAAATTGTATGTCTCTTTTGGAGGTTTCAGTTTTGTGAGAGACAAATAGACAGCCATGATCTCCAGGAAGTTGATATGACATTTCCTGAGCAGCTGACCACCTCCCTGCTACCTGACAATCCTCCCAATGACCTCCCCAACCTGTCAAGGAGGCATCTGTATTTATTATTACTCGTACAGATGGAGGAGTCAGGGTGACCTGTTTTGCCAGAAAGCCCTTCCAAGTTCAAGGCCAGAGTATCTCCCCAACTTTTTGATTCCTTTGATGAGACCGATCGCTCCTCTTTTTTTCTTGCATACAATAGCCAAATTTTGTTTACATTTTGCAGTTGCAATCTAAGGACTGGATCTGTCACAGATGCAAGCTATAGCGGGCCCATCATACATTATAATTGCCATCTGGAAACACTAGGTTGTGCCAGGATTTGGTGAAGTATTTTTTCATTTGGTTGCCTCCGATCTATATTTTCATAGCTTAGCTTAGCTTAGCAATTTTTTTGACTATTATGTCAGAATGAGTGTGACCAGTAACCGGTATTGCAGCAAATGCTGTAATACTAGGTTAGCTTCATTTAAATGTGCCGTAGACAGGTATGTTGTCCCAACTTGACTTGCAAGGAATGTAAGGATTGGGCCGTGAGTAAATGGAAAGTGCTGACCAATCATTTGGATAAATTAGAGAAAGCTAGGCTTAGGAAAGTGGCTGCTAGAGCTTCTGTGTCCTCTACCCCTAAACCGGCCTTTTCTACACCTTTGACTTCTCATTCCCCGATTCCTACTTCTCTTCCTCTCCCTACAATTCCATTACTTGGCTCCCTTCCCTCTGAACCCAGTGCCATTGCCAGTCTCGAAGCTATGATGGATAAGAAATTCAACGTTATAGTAAGTACTGTTTCTCAGATAGGATCATAGTGCAACTGTCGGTGCCAGTGCTAGTGCCTGCACCCGGGTTAGTGTTGTGTAGGGGGTGGCTACTCGTCCCACCGATGCTCCTAGACGGAGGTCCCTGCCAAACTCCCCTGCACCTGGGAGGAGGCAAACCGTAAGTCCAAGGTTGGTGAGGTGTGCCCACGAGTAGTTACTTCCTCACTCGAGCCTGTTGCTGGTCCCAGGTATCGACAGACAGCCACTGGAAAGGAGTCTTACAGACCTCCTAAATTCAGTCACTGTCAGACTCCTCTGCACCTGGGAGGAGGCAAATCGTAAGTCCAAGGGAGGTCGGTGGGATTTGCCCACGGGTAGTTACTTCCTCACCCGAACCTGTTGCTATTTCCCAGTTTTCGGCAACCAAATGCTCGAAAGGTGTCCAATTGGATCACACCTTATCTTCCAGTGGTTCGGATTCCAAACCCAAAGGACACAGTTGACGTTTTCAGGAGTCTTCCAGGCCTTTGAAGAGGCATGTTGCGGACATACGTACAGCGGCACCCCGCAAGCGCCATAAGGATCAAGAGCCCTCTTGCAGCTATTGGGACGACAGAGAGCTTCCTTTGGACACCGAGCTCCCATTGGTTCGTAAGCGCCCTTAGGCTCCCAAGTGCCAATTGGCTCATAAGCACGCTTTGGGATCTCCCTCTCCCATTGGATCCGAGCTCCCAGTGGCTCATAAGCTTGCTGCAGGTTGAGTTCGCGCTGTAGCCCCAGACATCCCGTTGGCTCCCAGCTCTCCAGCATTGGGATACGAGTCTGAGACTCCAGGTTCAGACGTCCCTATTGCTACAGGTCAACCTGTTTCGGCGCTTTCTGTGTCACAGGTCCCCCAAGGTCATATCTTCCTCACCTGTCGCTGATCACGCAAAGTCTGCAAGTACATCAGCACCCCAAGACTCTTCTTTGCTTCCCATTCACCAATGTTTGGACAACATCCAGGAACTGTTGAAGAACCCTTGTCTTTGAAACCAGAAGAACCACAGCAAGATTTGGCACTTTCCGCTGTATCTTCAGCAGAGGAGGAACCTGAATGAGAGCCTTCATCAGCTTACGCCTCATTATTGAAGTATTTTCTGTTGTGCTTCCTGACATATTTCTCCACCACAGCCCCTTCTTCCCCAGGATCAGCGTTCTTGTTATGTCAATCCTCGAGTACCACTAGACTCCTGTAGATGGCCCTCTCTATTTCGTCCAAGAAAGCATTGTCGGGGATTGACTCTTGGCTGTCTGAGAAGAGGGAGTTAGGCAAAGCTGTATTTTGTTCTCAGTTTTCCACGAGGAGGTATGTATTCTATAAAACCAGGGAAGCTCCTTCCATAGGAGTTTCTGCTATATTTGTACATGCTGACTGGCTCAGAGTCCTGTCGTGTGCGGACAAGGTGATTCAAGATGGGGCACAGGAGTTAGCTGTTCTTTTTTCGTCATGTACTGAAGAAGAGACGTGTGGTTTTCTTTCACCACTAAAGGAGTGACACCATCCCAGAGATCTGCTCTTCTTCGCTCATCTGTACAAACCAGCCTTTTTTCCTTGAATGACATTAGAGCGGGTGGTTATGGAATTCCAAAAGGCTACTCAAGACTTGCTTGCACAGTTGTCCAAGTGAACGATGGAGTCTAACTGAACACCGGCTGTTTCACTTAATCCTCAGCCTCTCTCTCCTCTCCAGCCACGGCTCTTTCGAGGTAACAGAGGAAGAGCTTCCTTGCACCCACACACAAGTCCCAGATCAGTTTGCCCTGTCAGGAAGAAGTCCTTTTCTAGACCAGTCTCTAGCAAGTGAGACTTCAGTCCTCTGTCTACCTGTGGCCGCCAGACTCCCACACTTCTGGAGACAGCGAGAGGCCAGATCAATAGAACCATGGGTACTACAGGTTCTCAAGGAAGGATATGCGATTCCCTTCAAGTCACAGCTCTTCTCCACAAGAGAGCTATAGAAGAGGCAGAAGACTTGTCATCGGGGGGGGGGGGGGGTTGCAATCGCCTCTTTGTAGTCCCCAAAACCTCCAGGGTTTGGAGGCCGGTCCTGAATGTAAGCAGTCTGAACGTCTTCGTCCAAACCATGAAGTTCAGGATGCAGACGAACAGCTCATTTCTTGCTGCAATTTCCCAAGAAGATTGGATGGTCTCGATAGACATGAGAGACGTTTACTTTCATACCCCCAGTACACCGGGATTCCAGGAGATTCCTGTGATTCACTCTCAGGACAAAGTTTTCCAATTTCAGGCTCTATGCTTCAGGTTGTCAACAGCCCCTCAAGTCTTCACTGGGGCTAATTGGTGTGAAAGTTTGCCTATATCTGGATGAATGGCCCTATGTTCATCATCCCAGAAGAAGTGCACGGAGGGCCCTCTCAGAACCCTTCAGTTAGCCCAGGAGTTGGGCAAGAAAAGTCCCAACGAGTCCCTTCTCAGACAATAGTCTGTCTGGGGATGAGATAGACTCTCACGTTTTTCGGGTTTTTCCATTAGAGCAGAGAATACTATCATGCACCCAAAGAAGTCCGTCATTTTATGAGTCTTCAGACCTGCTCAGCCAATGACTGGATGAGCCTGCTGCGGACTCTCTCCTCCATAGAGATGCTCGTTCCTTTGGGGATACTGCATGCGAGGCCTTTGCAGTTCTTTCTGAAGGTCAGTTGGAACAAGAAGATTCTTTCAGATTCCTCCGTATTCCCCATCACACAGGAAATAAAAGATCTTCAGTGGTGGCCTGTAGAAGGATTGTTCCACTCTTGGAAGTCCCTATGTCATTGGCGGAACAATATTTATGAGACTAGGTCCTTGAAGGAAAAACATCATAAAATCTAATAGAAATTCTCCTGATATTAATAGTAATTGGGGAACATTTTTACAAAATCCAGTAGGTTCAGCGGTCAGTTACTACAGCCAAACAAATGGTTTAACTAAACCCAAGGTTTGGACGTTAAACACAGTTAACGGCCAGTTGCGGCTCAAGTAGCTTACATGAATGATCAACTACTAGGCTATTAATTCAAAATTGCAGTAGCCTAGCCTGTTAAGTAGCCTGAGATAACTACTAAGATAAAAAAGGGGCATATTAATGACCTTCAAGAACAGCATTTTATAAAATTATTACTTCAGCATAACTTGAGCCTTGTTTGTTGGCTAACAATCATCACAGCTAATTTTTGTATTCATGAGAGAAGTCGGATTACGACTGTACATGAAATAAATTACTAGCTAAAAAGTTTCTAAACTAAACTTTCACTGGCACTTGAGACCATGTACTTAACTTGCTGCTTTGTGTGTCACCTCCATAATAATCAAAGTGATTATGGAGCACTGGTAAGACGGACGAATTATGCTTCGTGTCGTTACAAGACCAAAGAAAGTACTGTAATGGCGACTCAGTCTGTCCAGTTACATGGCGTCAACGATGGTGGCCTTTGAATGCGTGTCATAGGCACTTCTCGCAGGCTGACATAGGATTGAACCTAGGTATTTGCTGTAGTTATGAGAAAAGAGTCCCTCTTATCTTTGAGTCCTATACACCATCAAGTGTGAACAGCACTTATACTGGGCCTAGACCAACTAAAGGAGAATTCTTTTGTATTAATTGTTCTATCATGGAGCCTGAATGGACCCATGAGAGTAAATCCTTTGAGGACGAACAGCGGCCACAATATAAAAAATTATCATTTGAATATGTAAACTTTCCACTAAATGGTCTGCAGACTGACAAACACTCTCCCCTTGGAAAGACTGTCAGGAAGGTATTGCTTTCTTGGCAACAGAGTCTGGAGCCACGGAGTCAGAGGCCCAATGGCTCCAGAACAGAAACTGCCTACTTGCTATTTGCCATGATCTGAGGATCTTGATAAACTGGGAGAAGTTGAATCTCATACTCAAGCAGCAGGCAAAGTACTTGTGTGTACCTATAGACAAAGCAGCAGCTAGGGACTTTCCTTCTTAAGGTTGTGTCAACAAGTTCAGGGAGGTTGCATCATAGTTCTTCTCAACAGGAATAATCAGTTTAACTTTGGCAGGTAATTCTCAACCACTTGTCATCCTTGGAGAAGCTTATCCCAAGCAGCTGACTTCCTCTGTGTTTGTGTCAGTGGCAGCTGAAGCAATAGTGTTCAGCACCAAATGATCCTCCCTCTCAGCTTGTTCCCTTGAGTGAGGAGATCAGAGGGTCTTGCCTGGTGGCTGGATAGCAGGAACCCCTTTGTTCCTTTGAACCCTTCACCTCCTGAGATGCTAATTGTACGGACTCCTGAAGGAGGGATGGGGTGCACACCTGAGCAGCATGTTTGTGTCAAGTGTGTAGACAGAGGATGTGTAGACAGAGGATGAACCTCATCTGCATGTCAATGTTTAGTACAGTATATGTAAGCAGCATTGCTACTAGTCCTGCAGGCATTGCAATAGCATATGATGGGTCACTCAGTAGTGTTGATGAGAGACAACACAGCCATAGTGGCATGTGTCAAGAAGCAGGGAAGATGTTATCCCTTCACCTTTGGCATGTGTCAAGAAGCAAGGAAGATGGCATCTTCCCCTTTGTTAGTTGGCAGGGGAGATACATGAGTGGATGGTTTGTCATGCCATTGAGTTATCAGCCAGGTTCATACTGGGCAGGAAGAATGTAGTGGCAGATCAGTTCAACCACCAGAACCAGGTAGTAAGTGAGAGCTCCAACCTTAAGAAGAATACTGATGATTAATGTGTGTTGGTGTTCATTCTCCCATGCCAGATCCCTTGGTAGTGCTGGAAGATGCCTTACAACACCCCTTGGACAATCTGGACATTACACCTTGCTTCCTTTCAGCTCTGCCACGTGATCAAATGAGTATTGATCACATCATGCCTCAGAATAACCCTGGTAGCTCCTTGTTGGCCCTCACTAAGTGATTTCCCAATTTTATGGCTCTTTTTGGTAAAGACACTCGGAGAGATTCCCATAGGATCCACCTCCTTTGTCAGCCACACTTACAGAGATATCATCAAGCATTCCAATCCCTTGGACAGCAGGCTTGGAGTTATTCAGCCATCATCCCCACCCTGCAAGAGAGGAGGCTTTTTTTTTTGCAGGACTTGGCAGTAGATTCAGCATGCCTCTGATGAGCTGCAGCTAATGTGGACTAGGGTATTGGGCTAGCATCAGTGATTGGCATCATACGACGGGTCTCTTTCTGATCAAAGCTTCTATACAGTGGATGGTGAACTCCTTGCCTACCTTGTTGAGATAGACTCCTCTTAGTTGCTATGGTGAAAGGCTGTCACTCTTCCTTAAGCCAGGTCTTCAGATTTAAAGGCTGCTATGGTGAAAGGCTGTCACTCTTCCTTAAGCCAGGTCTTCAGATTTAAAGGCTTGGACCTCTTTGCTGCAATAGAATTATCCATGTTCAGGAGCTTTGTGCAGAATGGCAGTGCCTTTTTGCTGGCAAGCTCAAGAAGAAGGTGTCTAGAAACACTTTTTCTTTCTGGCTTCATGCTGTAATCAAATGAGCTTACAACTCCTTGGGTGTAGTAGACATTTGTACAGTTTGGGTTAGAGTTCAAAAAGTTTGGGGCTATGGAACTGTCCCTGGCATTTTGGAGTAACTTTTTGGTAACAGGTAATGAGGGCAGAAGTATGGAAACACCAGACCACCTGAGGTATGTCATCCACAGGTCCTTAGACACCTTCTCATCAGAACCTGTGGTTGTTGCTCAACAGGTTTAGTTGCCCATGCTCCTTTTGTACATTAAAGCACCTTGACTAAGATACTCAGTGGGCTTAAGACTGCCTGGCTTCTCTTCCTTCTCCCCTCCTCTCTATGCAAGTCAGCTGCTTGGGTTGAGTATATTCAGGACTGGGAGCAGGCACAGGTGCTACATGGTAAATCACCCAGTTTTAGAGCTTTGGCTTATAAGATATGACTCTCTGGTCTCCTTTTAAATAAAGTCGGGGAGGGGGCAGTCACCTGTTAATAGACCAAATAAAGTGGGGGAGGGGGCAGTCACCTGTTAACAGAGCTGTAATCTGAATGCATCAGTTGTATTACCCAGATTTAGCTGTCTTCCAACTTATTGCCCTCTCATGCAGAGTCACACTTCGTTCTCCAAGATTTTCCATTTCGGGCAAGATCTCAGATACATTTCACTCAGGCCCAAGGCCCTGTTGTTCTGTCGTCTGTACGAGTATGCAAGACCAAATAGGAGGATACAGGAGTTATCGCTGCCCTGCTCACTATAATTATTGTAGACATGACATTTCCAGGTGGAGATTCAACTGACCAGTCAGTTGAGAGACAACCTCCCACCTGAGGAGTGTTTCCTGTGTAAAAAGTGATGTATTTTTGTTGGAACAAATAACATGTTTCTGAAAGTAATTTGTATTTTTCTTAAGTATACAAACCAGAGCTTTTTATCATAATCCCACCTCACCCCTTCCTGATTAGTCCCTGATTACCAAGCCTCTAAAGCATATTCCCACATACACTGAGCAATACTCATACATAAAAGGTTATGGTTTGTATACCTATGAAAAATACAAATTAATTTTAAAAATTTAATCCCAAAATTAATTAGTGTGCCTTTATTTACAAATGTTTCATTTGTATCTTGTCTGAATATATTAAAATCAAGCATTTTTCTTATAGATACTTCTTTTCCTGTCGGGCAGGCTTTTTATATTATTGGTATTAATAGAATTATTGTAATCCATACAGTATATGCATTTTACTTTTTATGGGAGGAACAGAAATATTATCCACTCTTATCTTTCAGTCTGTAAGGATAAGCAGTCATATATTTAACAATATAAAAGCTCTCCAGTTATGTCCTTTTCATATGGTCTTCCATAATACTCTGTCAAGTTTTAATTTGTTAAATAAAAATATTCTAAAATGCTCAAATTGTTATTTATATTGTATGACATTGCCATCATATTTTTCTGCATTATTTCTTAAGAGTTAACGGTAATCCAATTTGCCCAGCATTCATATTACAATACCCACAGCTAATCTTATACTGTGTATAACCCCAGGTATTTAGCAGCACATCTGTTATGGTTAACTAAAGGAGATTTTACATATACAGTATTTTCATTACAATTCATAGAAGGCAGAAAAGTATTTGGTAGTGTCAGCTGGACTTCTATGGGCACCATTAAAGTGGAAGACCCGGGCTTAAACTGAAAAGAGGTATGAAAAGGGAAACTGGGGAAAAAAAACATGCGTAACAGAACTTCAGAGTGGCCCTTTGTGTCACACGCATTGTTCTTGTTAAACTGGCTCATAATAATAATAGTATTAACGATGGTGATAATACTATAATAGTGAAAATAGTAATTTTGTTAGTAAAAACTGATTTTTTATTGTTAACAAAAAAATCAAATTGAGAGGTCATACAGACATTATTTAAAGAAAGAAAATTGTTTCACAGTATTATATTGCTGTATGCAGCTGTACTATCATTTGTTCTATATAATAAGTTTAAATATTTGTTTACCTAAATTCTTTTAAATATATTATTACTTAAAATCTTTTTTTTTTCTTTCCAGCCTGAGATAAAAATATCTTCAGAAACACCTAATCGTCCCTTGCCTATAGACAGAAAAACTATGGAGGACCCTGAGTATGGATTTCATGTGCCTGCAGTAAGAGTTTATGCAAAGACTTGTTTTTATATACTGTACAGTATTCGAGTTCTTTAAGTTTGTGCCAAAGACTTAAATCAGATTCTTTGACCATTGATGTACAACTATAAACTGAATATATATATATATATATATATATATATATATATATATATATATATATATATATATATATATTATATACAGTCATACCTCGAAATTACGCTGAGGTTAGGTTCCGAGCCCCTCGTGCAAGGTGAATTTTCATAAGTTTGGCATGGTCTTTAAAAATGCTAATAAATGTTTATTTCCAGAGTTTAAGTACTAAATATGACCCTAATCATGCTCCCAAAGTATTAAGCTAACTTTTAAATGAACTAAAGTTAGTGTAATTTTATTTAAAATTTAGCTTATTACCCTTAAAAAAGGAATACAGTAAATGGTTGACATAAAAATTGAGTACTGCACAGTTTCATAATAGCGCATTTACAGTAGGTGCGTATGTATACTAATGTTACCCCTAATTCATGGGATGCCGTTTTCTTTGTCACTTAGAGTAAAAACCATTTTCTTTGCGTCACTAGGCAAAACGTCACAGTCAACAAAAGTACAATTCCATAAAACATCGAAAACATGTACATAATGTTCGTAGAAGGTAGTACAGTACAGGTAAAATTCAATCAATTTAAAATTATATACTGTACAGGTAATGACGTACAGAGAATAATAAGTTGTAAACGTATGTTTGAGCGTTAACTACGAATGAGAGAGAGAGAGAGAGAGATACTGTAATAAAGTAACTGTACTGCTTTTGTATCGTATTTATGCGCAAATATATAAATACAAATTTTCCATTCTGATTTTACACCTAAAAACACGAAAACTTAAAAATTATACACACTTTCTACAGGGGTATCATCTTTGAAAAATGCAGGGTATCACATCTTGTAAAAGTACACCAACTGAACGTGCTGTAATTACATGCACATACAGATTGCACCAGCACTTTTCTCCGAGGTGAACAGAGTAATTTTCAAAGAATGACACTTATACAACTCTTAGTTACATCTCTGATATTACATTAAAGAATTCATTTTATCAAATGAGCGACTGAACAACCTCATCTCAAGGTCATGTCAAAATGGACATAATACTTGTATGATATTTATGTACAGAAATATAAATATAAATTTTCCATATCGAATTTACAGTTAAAAGTGAAAACTTATAAATGTACTTCAAACATTAAACAAGCATTTTCTGCAAATCTTTGAAAAGTGCAGTAACTTTGCAAATGGGTATCACATCTTGTAAATATTTAATGAATGTGCTGAAATACCTTTGCAGCATATTTATTTGTACAAAAATAAAAATAATTTTACAGATTGTACACATGAAAGCATGAAAACTTTTCATATTTTAAATGAAAGCATGAAATGCATTTTCATAGAGATTTTGCAATTAAAACAAGCATTTTCTGCAGGATTTTACATAGAAGCATGAAATCATCTTTTAAAAAAGTGCAATGCATTTTCAACAGATTTTACAATAAAAGCATGAAAACTTGTAAATCTTGTAAAAAATTAAACACACTTCTGCAGGGTTTCTCGAATTTCGTGTGTCTGTGAAAAATCGCATGCCCATTAGTTAGGTTCAGTGAAAAGTTGCATCATATTTATGCATAAGTGTAAGATACATTACTGTATAACAACACACACACATAAAATATAATTACATTGGCTGATGAGTTTCTTAATGAATTGGACACACATAAACAGTTGAAGCTGAAAGTTACCCCAAAAAGATAGACAATTACTTAATTGGATTAGGTCACCAGTTGGAACTACATAGAATAATAGATTACTTCTGTAACAAAGATTTTTAAACCCCTTCACTTCCCACCTAGTCCCAACAAAGAAAGAATGTGTTGTGATAGCATGAACGTCTGACACGGTCAATTTTCATTTAAAAAAAAGTACAACGTGACGAATGTTTGTATTCTAACGGATATTTCTCTTCCAAAACAAGGGTGATCAGGATCCAAGGTTTGCCTGAAATTTACTTACACTTGACTTTCCCTAATTCCTACTTACTGCACAGGAATAGCATATAATTCAAGGCAATGATCATTATTCATATACTAGACTTCATAAAGAAATATGATTATACCATGTTCCCTTATAAATGGTGGCTGAAGGAAACAATGGAAAAATTAAGTACAGTGGAAGAGATTCTTGTCAATTCCAGACTTAGCGTTATGCTTGCTCAGTGCAACTGCGGAGTTCTTGAAGACACTTATTGTCGATTCACTGAGTAAAATTTAGGAAAGGACAAAGGATAGAGTTGCTCCGAATGGCACAGCACAGATGCGTGCTTGTTTCTAGGAAGGTCTCTCTGCTCGCGTGAGGTCAGATCAGGGCAGGCTGTTTTTTGTCCATAGCCCCTGGCAGTCTGAAAAATTGACAGAGACATCACTGAATGCATAAGACAGGGAAAAAGGAAGCTTAAGACCACCTTCACTAGAGGTTACTTGGTGAAAACCCTCCCTGTTGGTTGAAGTAGAGGGGATTAAAGTAAAATGGGGGCCTTGGTAAGGCATAAAACAAATGTGAGTAATAATCAAAAGTAAGGAAGGGAAATGTTAAAGGAAAAGAATAAGGGATAGAGTTATAAAAAATAGATAGGTGAAGGACCTGACATCCTCTTCTGGATAGAGTGCCCATAAAGGGATGGCACTGTCCAGTTTGGCATGGCCAGTTCTCTTTAAGCTAGTTGGAATTATCCACGCCCATGGTATTTCCTCCACAGACCTCTCTTGCTGGTTTGTCTTGGTCGGAAGGGTATTTGAGTGCCAACTGTGTTGGCTTCTTTGACAACTGACACAGAGGCCTTCCTTGCAAGCTCTGACGATCTGTACGATCTGTCGCGTTCCTTGAGCTTATCGCCAATTAGAATTTACTCACTGTTGTGTCTGCGGCGGACTGAGACAGAGCAGGAGCGGTGGCGTAAGAGGCTTGCAGGTAGGAGTGACCAGCTCAGACACCAATTGCAAGGCCACACCTTTGGGTGAGCTTCTGCTGTGGTCGAAAGGATCCGTCTCCCTTACCAGCACTTATAGCAGAGCCAAATCACGAGAAGAGAGGGGGCCCTGACTGGGATCTCTGGAATGGAGATGCGTGCTCTGGCACTAAGGCAGGGTCAGGCACTAATTTGATTTGGACTTTGCTTGTTGTTCGGGACGGACAGAGCTTGGCTGCCAAGGTGACACTGTTAGAGATTGTGAATCAAGAGTGGGATCTCCTGGAGGGGGATCTTTTTGGGGCCCTGGCACTGGCACTGGGGTGGGCCTGGGCACCGGAATGGGATTGGGAATCGATCTTGATGGAGGAGCCACTGCACACTGCACTCAGTGGAACATTGTTTGGGGCCCCATGCCTAATGAATGATTTGGGGATTTGGACCCGTGGATTGCTGTAACTAGATGGGGACTGGAGTTTGCCCCAGGAGGAGGTCATAACCTCCAGGAATATATCGGGCAAGCATGATCCCCAACTTGACAGTAGGAAGTATCACCTTGAAGTGCTTGATACCTTCAGTCGTGACGAGTTTACGCCTGTTAGTGATAGCTCCAATGGGAACTTTGTCTTCCCTTATGAGGGTCATTTGTGCGCCAGAATCACCAAATGCCTTGACCTGGCTGGCAGGGCACCTACCTTGGGGATGTGCCACATAAAGGTGACCCTGGGTCGGTGACTGCCAAGGGAAGGGCTGGTGTACCTGACTTATTATTTTAAGGGCATTTTACCCATTGGGTGGAGTGTCCATAGACTTTGCAAGCAGGGCAATAAGTCTGGCTATAATCTTTACCTGGCACTGTCCCATAGGAGGGAGCAGGTCCTTTACCTTTCATCCACGACCCATGTATGGCTTGGGGTATTGTCCCGTTTGAGGATGTAGAGGGGGCTTCTGGCTGATTTTCAGACTTCAAGCAGCACTGTTCAGTGGGGTGTCCTGTTCTCTTACAATACCCACACACGGGTTTCTTATGGGGGTGCCCATTCTTGTGAGGTTGCTGGGAGTTGGTCGAGGCAGGCGAGGAGGGATATAATTTCCGTCCATGGGAACTAAGATGGGGATGATGCGTATCCCATATGTCAAACCAATGGCAGCACTCGACCACTGTCTTAGGCGCCTTATTTCACAAATGAGTGGCGAGAGCTGGCGGGGCATAAAATAAGAAGCCCTCGAGCTGGAAAAGTTTGAGGACATCCTCCACATTAGTGGCTTTCAGAGATTCTAGCCATTGGTTAGGGCTGGGTCTTTTTGAAGATCCACTGAGACCAGGTTTGGCCTGATTCCTTGGGGATATTTCTCCACCTTTTCCTCCAACGGTCGGGAGTTATTTCAAAAGCTTTTATACTGGCTTGGCGGACATGGTCAAGATTTTCTCGATCCTCAGTGGGGAGAACGTTGAATGCAATGGCACCCTTCCCTCCAAGGTGCTTTCCCAGGATCAGAGAAATTTCTTCAGTAGAGGGCTGATAGGTTGTCAGGACCTTTTCAATATAGTCGAGCCAGGCTTCAGGCTCTGCTTCATCCCATTTTCTTATGAGGGTGCGTACACTGCTGAGGGTTGAGTGAGGAGAGGGTGTTGATGTGTTGCACCTGTTGTGAGCTGCCATTGCAAGCTGATGAGCTTTCTTTCTTTCTCCCTCTTCTGTCTTTCTGTCTCTTCCCGTTTCTCCTGGGCTATTCTTTCTTTCTCCTTCTTCTGCCTTTCTGCCTCTTCTTGTTTCTCCTGGGCTATTCTTTCTTTCTCCTTCTCCTGTCTTTCTGCCTCTTCTTGTTTCTCCTGGGTTATTCCTTCTTTCTCCTTCTCCTGCCTTTCTGCCTCTGTTTCCGCCTTGGGATCGTCTACTCTCTCTCTCGTGGACCCATTCCCTCAGGACTTGTTCTGATAGTCCCATGTCCTCTCTAGTGGACATGTAGAACTTGAAGTCCTCATTTTGCTGGGCTCTGGATGTCACAGACATTTTGAGATAACGCTTATATGGGCGTGACCCATTAGAAAATAAGTATGTCTGAAAAGACTCGGGTTGTCTGGAAGATTTAGGGTGTCTAGAAAGACTCAAGGTGTCTTGAAAGACTCAGGGTGTCTCAAAGGACTTGGGATGTCTCGGAAGACTCAGGGTGTCTCGAAAGACTCAGGGTGTCTTGAAGGACTCAGGGTGTCTCGAAAGACTCAGGGTGTCTGAAAAGACTCAGGGCCGTTCAAGTGAACAGGTTCAATATGTCTGACGAGACTCAATGTTGTTCGAAATGAACAGATTCTGGGTGTCTGAATAGACTCAAGTTGTATGAAAAGACTCAGATTTCAGGTGCCTGAAAGACTCGGTTGTTCGGAATGAATGAAAATTAATATGTTTGAATAAGACAAATTTCAGGGTGTCTGAACACTCGATTGTTCAGAATGAACGAGAGTTAATATGTCTGAATAAGACAAATTTCAGGACGTATGAAGAGACTCAGTTAAAATTTAATGTGTCTAAATAAGACAAATTTCAGGTTGTCTGAAACACTCAATTGTTCAGAATGAACAAAAATAAATATGTCTGAATAAGACAAATTTCAGGATGTCTGAAGAGACTCAGTGAAAATTAATGTCTGAATAAGACAAATTCAAGGTGCCTGAAACACTCAGTTGTGCAGAATGAACAAAAATTAATATGTCTGAATAAGACAACTTTCAGGATGTCTGAAGAGACTTAGTTAAAATTTATTATGTCTGAATAAGACAAATTTCAGGGTGTCTGAAACTCAGTTGTTCAGAATGAGCAAAAATTAGCATGTCTGAATAAGACAAACTTTAGGGTGTCTGAAAAGTCTTAAAATTTAATATGTCTGAATAAGACAACGTTCAGGGTGTCTGAGACACTCAGTTGTTCAGAATGAATGAAAATTAGTTGGTCTGCATAAGACAAATGTCTGAATAAGACAGATTTCAGGGTGTCAGAAAATTCAGTTGTTCAGAATGAACAAAAATTAGTATGTCTGAATAAGAGAAACTTCAATGTGTCTGAAACACTCAATTGTTCAGAATGAACGGAAATTTAGCACAAGCTAACGTAAGCCTTTATGTATATTTTATTTTGCTGAGAGACTCTGCAGAACTAGATAAAAAAAAAGGCCTACGGGATTATACACTTATGGTGTGTAATGAATTTTTCTTGCGCTGTTAAATAATTGTAAATGTGGCGTAATGAAAACAGTACATTGATCCTATCGAGTATTAAAATCTCTAAAGCATGAGGGTAAGACAAAAATGCTTAATCTTATAACATGTGCGTGGAGAGGGAAAGAAATTGTTATTCACCGTTATCAAAACAAACCGTAGCTCACACGTGACTAATAATGGTACTCAAGTGTCTACTTCTGGTCTCGTGACATCTGCCAACAAGTGAATGGGTCTGGCGATTGGGTGGGCGTCGTCTTGACCACGTGTCTGGCTTTTTACTTGCCTACCCTTTTTCCCATGCTCGGGCCTCCCGTAGTAATGAATGAACGAGGAAATTCTCACTGATATATTTGTTAATAAATAAAATTACAGGAATACTCTGGGCTCGCTGAGGAATATCCCACTCAGTTAGAGAAGAAAAGGTTTATTACTTTAAAAAATGCGGTGAGGTGCACGGACGTATGGGTAAAAATTAGCGAGCGAAAGAAAGGGATAAACTGTATGAGCGCTGTGCATGTGTTTTTTATAACAATGGAATTTCTAATGGAACTCACAAATCAATCAAGATGGTGGACGGTTAGGGATGGGCCCACGTGGCCTGGAATTGAAGATTCTGTGTTGGAATTTACTATTCTCTTGTCATGAGAGCGGAAATTTAGATTCCTAAATACTTCCTAGCTTTTCCTATCGATCTGGCAAGAGAGAGAGAGAGAGGATAAATCCAGCGATGCGAAATAGCTGGAGTCAAAGCCTTGGTGGTCGCCTACAGTGTGCCTATCTGGGAATTCGGGACTTTCAAATTGTCTTTATCATGTGGGCGAAGGAATAGGGGCTCTATTCCTTTTTATTAACGCTTCGACTGAGTTGCTCCCTAGCTTCCTATTCTTAAAACATGCAGCTAACATGCGATAGCACAAAAATCTCGTGGAATTTTTAATACGCTCTCTCTTCTCATGAACTAATTTGGCATGCATGTGATCTATCAATTACCTAACACTGATTGCAGTCACTTTTCACATCTAGCATAAAACTAAGCAAAATATTTCGACACATACTTATGCTGTGGAACTGGCTCTTCTCATGTGGTTAAAATGGAGGGGGTATGATATCAGGGTCATCTCTAATTATGCAGACCAGCTAGCAATTGCTATTTCGCTGATAATTGCAAAGCAGTTGCGTACTCGGCAAGGTACATCAGTTGCTACGAATGTCCCTGGGATACTTACTTAATTCTGGGCAGCAATGATGAACGCGGGGAGTTCCTTATATTTATTACACATCTGACTCAATATTAGGACAATTCGTAGACAAACAAGGGAAAATCTGTGGCTTAGGGCCTTCTTCATGTGAGGGAAAATTATGTAAACTCAAGGGTTCTCTTAACTAATTATATTTACATAACAAACACAGCTCAGAAGAATGACAAATTACTGGGCAAGTAACAATAAGGGCCTGCTAAATGAATGAATCCTACACAGAATAAATATTCTATGCCGATGATGTCTTCATAACAGGAAACATCGCAGTGGGGGCAGGAGGGGACTGCGCATGGATAGAGCCGAGAGTCCACGGTTGAGGCCTATCTGCAAAATATGCAAGACTGTTACTTGCAAGAATAATAAGACGCTCAAAGGGAACTGAGGAAAATGCACAGATGGTGCCAGATAACTCAGCTCAACACTAAATGCATGATTATGTTAACACTGAATGCTCCAACACAAATTACTGAAGGTGATCGCACAATGGAAAATAAATGAAAAGTCAGAGAAATAACAGGAATTGTGACTGACTAAGAAACCTTATTCCGGTATATTACCTTCGTCAAGATGACGGTGTTCTCATTTGATAGGGCGCTGGCGATGGAGGAGGGAATTAAAATGCCACTACAAAAGTATACTGGTTCGAGTCTCGGGGATGAACATGTGGTAAGGGTCAGGTAAGGTTAAGGACATCTGTCCTTGGTGGCGTTCTGAGCGCTTCTCTCTCGATTTCTTTTGCATCGTCTATAAATAACCTTCGGGGATTACGCATCGCGTCCAACATAGGTGGCGCGAAGGTCAGTCTTTCCCATGTTTTCTATATAGGCCACTTGGCATCAGTTAACCCTCATGGAGGTTTTAGGATAAGGGAGGGTGCCAACTTTCTCTTTTTGGCCCCTCCCTTGCCCGTTGTCTGGTGGCGCCGAGGAAGGCATCTCGGAAGGGGATCTGAACAAGGCCTTAGGCAGTCATTTTGAACAGAGAGAGAGAGAGAGAGAGAGGGGTTGAGCTTAACCATTTTGGGGAATGAAGGAGAGAGTTTATGAAGGGGTGAGTGGAAACCCACAGTTCTAGTAATTAAAACAAGTGAAATTAATTTTATTTCTTTCTCTGCTATGTTACAGATGTAAAAATGGACATAGGTGGCTTGGGAAGAGGTTCCATCCGTTTTAATATATATATATATATATATATATATATATATATATATATATATATATATATATATATATATATATATATATATATATATATATATATATATATATATATATATATATATATATATAATATATATAGGTTGACCATCACTAATCCGGCAATCAGTAGTCCGGAACAATCAGTAATCCAGCACAAATTTTGGCTAGAGTAATTTCTAATGTTTCCGCACTAATTTTCAAATTTCCGGGTCGCTGCGCTAACTTTCGCTCACGGCGCTTCGATTTGGTGGCGCAGTGTGCTGCATCAACAAACTGGTAGCCTAGCCTACATTATACTGTACTCTATTCACATATTAACAGTACAGTATTATACAAACATCAACATAACGAATGTGCATCGTTTTCATGGATCTTTTAAAAAGTTATGCTTTACTACATTCTTTCCAATTGCGTATATTCTCATATTGCTTTTGTATTATAAATTGTAATCAATGTTTTGTTTTGGGAATCGATATCGCCGCATTTAACCAAGTTCAAAGCGCTTTTCTTGCTTCTAGTTAGCGTAAATGAATATGGATAGTTTATTTATTTGGGACAAGGATATTTTTCGTTATACAAAGTGTTTTTAAGTCGAAATATAACTTAAATAGGTCTCGTTGTGAAATTAATTTAGCTATTTTTTCGTTAATATATGACATATGCGGGAATCGCGGCTGGCCGTTTTGGGGGCATGTTTTTTTTTAGTAAAAAAAATTAGGATTCCGTTCGCTATTTTCTCTTGATTTCATCATAATACGAGCTTTACGTATTTATCTTTTATCGGCATGAAAACAGTAGTAATTTGTACTCTTTCATGCCCTGTAGTTTTGATTAAAATACATTCTCTCCAGTTTTATTTACGGTCGAGTTTCATCCATGTTGCCGATGCACGATAATTTATAGTCATTAGCAGCTTGAATATTGTTTTCTCAGCTTAAGCTACAACTTGCAGCTTAAAGTTACTGTAGCAGTATATTTCCCTGCCGATCTTTTCTCCAAAGCGAACAAGGGTATAGTGTAAAAAATACTTCAGTCCTATCGTACAGTACTTAACGTCATTTGTACCATAACTACAGTAATTGTGTATTACCGTACGATGGTTGAAATACAAGCACAACAGTTGTTATCCTATACGATTATTAGCAAAACAACAGTTTCCCGTTCGGTTGTTTATGGCTGTACACATTTACGCAAGAGTATAACGTTACTAACAATACTTTTATCATTCTCTTTTACTTTTTTAACTAGCAGATGGGATAAAGAGATGGAGGAAAAGAAGTTGGTCTCTCTCGCTGCCTGCGCCTGCGCAAAATCTAAAAATATTTCCTAAATATTTTCATATCGGTATTAATTGCTAACCCCATCGTAAACTCAAAATATCGTAAGTCGAATTATCGTAACTCGAGCACTACCTGTATTTGATAATTGTCTTTTCTTTATTAACCAACTTGTACTGATTTATGGGCTGTTTTAATTCTAGGATGAGGTGCGTAGCTACTGTGTTTCGTGTATTCTAGCCTAATAAATGGCTAATCCGGCAAAATGTCTAATCCGCACCCTCTAGGTCCCAATGATGCCAGATTAGTGATGCCAGATTAGTGATATATATATATATATATATATATATATATATATATATATATATATATATATATATATATATATTACTATATATATATATATATATATATATATATATATATATATATATATATATATATATATATATATATATATATATATATAGAGAGAGAGAGAGAGAGAGAGAGAGAGAGAGAGAGAGAGAGAGAGAGAGAGAGAGAAAGATAGATAGATAGATAGATATTTGTTAAAAGCAATTGCTTTAGTGGCATCAATAAGTTTCTTGCAGGTATCTTCATACCGATGGAGTTTTTTCCAATTCTCATTCGTCAATTTCTGGTGAAGGCTACGTGACTTCCATCTTCCATTTATTGATTTTTGTCGCCACAGCTGTTTCACCTTTATGGCATTATCAAGTGACTACTCACTTACAGTGCGGCCTTTCGACCTGTTATATCATCGTTTGGGGAGAATGACTCTGAGGTCTGGGTACTGGTTGGTCAAGGGATTAACATATATAAATATTCAAAATATAATACTATGTGCTAGTGTTCCCCTAAATATGTGCTTAAAATTTAGTATAATCTTAAATGTTAGTTTGCAAATACATAAACGAAAGGTACAAGAATAAATAATATTTTATAGCACATGTAACGGTACAAGAGTGTATGTGTGCATCCAAATGGTCTACACTGATTAACGGCTGGAGGTTCGTGTTGGGCGGGGCCTCAGTGACTTGAGCAAGCATGTTACTCTATGTAGATATATATACTGTATAGATATACTGTATATAGATATACATGTATATAGATATACATGTATAGAAAGGTCCTTGTAACAAGAAGGATAACATTGATGGTTGTTGGGGGAGTTTGTTTTTGGCACTTATCATGGCATTTAAAATAGCATTTTAATTTGATTGAGATATATAACTTTAGAACTATCATCAAGGCCAATAAAAAAGGTTAATTTGGGTGAAGTAAATATTTTTTGTTGGAAGGGTATTTTTTATTTTAATTTCTTCAAATTAAGGTGTTATTTGACTTATGCTGTAGCTTTTGTTAGATGTAGAGTAGATAGGTACTGAATTTCTATCTGACTGAAGAGCAGGCATAGTAGGTGAAGAATCCATACCTTAGGAAAGACCCTCCATCTCACATTAATAATAACTATACAGCTGTTCTCCAAATTCACAAGGAAATTATGGGTACCAGGCCCTTGAATTGAAAAATGTGAAAGTAGTCCCTGATCTCCTTCCCCAGTCTCAATGCATAATAATTTTGACCAAAAACCTTACCAATATATAAACTGAACAGTCAGCAGTCAATTAGTTACTCAGTTAATACAGTACATACACAAGCAGTACTTCACAGTGTTGGTAAATTAGGAGTGATAGGGGCAGCAGTTGAAGTGGAGGGAGTGGAAGGGGAGGCAAGGACATTGCATGTTGACTTTAGGAAATAAGTTATTTGTTTGAATTCTCTGTATTTTCAATTCTTTGAATATTGTATTTTAATATTACTTTGTTGCTTCTATCCATTGCATCACTTTCAAGGTTTAGTTTTCATTTTTGATGTGTTGATCTCATTAAAATAGTCTATCATAGCCCTGAACCAGTGTTATCCCTCTTTAATATTATCCAAAGTAAACTTTTTATGTTAACCTCTTCTTTTGTGTCCACTTCTTTGTCTGGTATTCCATCTGTCTTGGAAGTTAACTCCATGAAGTCATCTTCTGTAAACTCGGCAAATGTGATGTCAATTAGTTTTTGAATTTTTCCAAAATCCAAATCTTCAGTGTTTCCCCACTGTCCTTTACCATATACATAGATTCTATCATAATTTCTTGGATCAGCTTTCATGGCCCTTTTGATGTCACTGTAGCATGTGAAATGTATAATCCTTAAACATCCTCAGTCTTTTCTTTATCAGAGTTGTTTTCCATGGCTTGGACAGTTCTCTGAGTACTAAGTGTAATGGGTTATAAACATCCATATTCTTATTGCCTCTAGATCCTGAAGCTCAATTAGAGATATGTTGAGGGCAGGTAGATGGCTTTGATGCCTTTGATGTTGAGGTTGTAGGTGGCCAGGGACATTGTCCAGTGGCATTAAGACCTTAAAAGGCAGCCTTGTTAGCAAGTTATTTTCTGGATAAAATGACATTACAAATAATTCCGTCACAGATAATTGCAGCTTCACTGTACTGAGAACTCATGCATTACCTTGAATTTTAACATAATTTTAATCTTCATTACTCCTTGTATTTGTCTCACTTAGCCTGTGTCTAATCATCTGACATTCCATAGTAGTCCTGTGCTCTTGTTCAATTTTGTCTCTCTTGTCATGCCTTCATTCTGCCAGAATATATAGTTTTCATTCTGCCAGAATATATAGCTCTCATAAATACTTTATCCCTAACCTCCTGTACACAGTCTGTTTACATTTTGTCTTGCCAGCACCTATATTTTGTGTGTTGTATTTGTTCTAGAGAGTTCCCTATGGCAAGATAACCCTTCGAGATGCTTTAGAAGCCATAAGTAAACACCAGGAAGATCCTCAGTTATGGACTGCCAAGAAGATATCTTATGAGTACAAAATTGATACAGGATTAGCTGGTACAGTAATTTTCTTTTTCTTTTTTGTAAATTGTTGAACATGCATTTTTAATGGCATAGCTGTTGTTTTGTCTTGAAAGGAGTTACCCTTATGGTTCTGGTTCTGCCAGGGGCTTCATGAAACAGACCACCTTATATCAAGAATGTTCTGATAGCTGGTCTTGGTCAGAGTAGTGTCTGTTGGCACACTGATGGAGTGTGAAAGGACTCAATAATAATAATTATTATTATTATTATTATTATTATTATTATTATTATTATTATTATTATTATTATTATTATTATTATTATTCAGAAGATGAAAGTTATTCATATGGAACAAGCCCACAGGGGCAATTGCCTTGAAATTCAAGCTTCCAAAGAATATGGTGTTCATTAGGAAGAAGTAAGAGGAGGTAATGAGAAATAGATGAAGAGATCCCACTTATTAAAAAAAAATTAAATTGATAAATAGATAAAAATGTATTGAAATGCAAAGGAAATAGTGTCCTCAACGTATGACGCTTTTCCAGCACTGTTAACGGCTTTTTACAGCGCCATAACTTGATGTTGCATCAAGTTACAGCTCCTTAAGTGCTAGTGACGTGGTGAACAGTAAGAATAGGCATCAAGTTAATGGCACTTACAGTGCAACATCAAGTTATGGCGCCCTTACAATACCGTTATCACCGAAAAATCAACTTACTGCAGAAATGAATTTACGGCAGGGCTCTGGAACGGATCCCCCGCTGTAAGTTGAGGATGCACTGTATTAGCATAGTAACACACTGAATCTCCCAATTGCACGACATCCTCTGGAAGGCTGTTCCACAGTCCAACAGTGTGAAGAATAAAAGACCTCTGGAACTAAGAAGTTTGACTGCATGGCACATTTACTGCATATTGATGCTGCTGTTCAGCGAATCTGTTTGTTCTCGGCAAGTAAAGGGGATCATGAATCATTTGTGAATGTGAAAGATCTGTATTGAAATACAACTTATGAAAAAGTGACAAACAAGAAACCATCCGTCGATGGTCCTTGTCATAACTCCTACCATTAGGAAACAAACCTACCACCACAAACCACTCTATCTAAAAGAGATAAATCTCTGGCAGAGGCAGACATCCACACTGGAGAACAGTATTCTAGTAAAGGAAGCACAGGAAGCACAAACAACCTAAAACAGGTCGCTGTTATAAATGTATGAGGCCTTACGAACAATACCTAACATTCATGCAGCATTTGCTGAAACTTTCATTAGATGTTTCTCAAAAGTTAGATGTGAGTCAAAAGTTACACCTAGAATAGTTAAAGCTTCAGACCCATTCAGCAAAGTTCTATCCACCTGAAGGGGAGGATGGGATGGGAAACCTGTGTGAGATCTGCTAATCAATAATATTTTTGTTTTACTAGAGTTGGGCCTCATACCCCACCGACTACAGCATTCCCTGATCCGGTCCATGCCGCAATTGAGTCTGAGAGCAGCTTCATATCTCATAAATGGAGTCTTTACTACACCCACAAGTGTTGCATCATCAGCATACTGAACAATCTTGTTTTCCAGGCCAACAACCATATCACCTGTATACACTAAAAATAACAGTGAACCAAGAATACTACCCTGTGGAACTCCAGACAAAACAGGTCTGTAAGGAAATCTTGAAGTAATCCTGAAACATATTCACCCACTCCAAGATTCTGAAGTTTATAAATACATGCCTTGTGATTTACTAAGTTGAAAGCAGTACTAAAATCTATTTGAATTACTCTGCACTGAAAACCCCATATTAACTTTCAGCTAACAATCTTTTAGATTCCATATAATTATATAGTGGCTTAAAAATAAGTTTTTCTGAAACTTTGGAGAGCACAGGGAGAATAGAGATTGGCCTGTAGTTACTGCAGTCTGTAGATATGCCACTCTTTGGAACAGGCACTGTATTACTAAGCTTGAGCTCATCCACAATGATACTACATTGACATAAAAATCTTGGGAGACAACACGCTAGAAACTTTTTTAAAAAACGAGAAGAAACCATCAGGATCTTCTCCACCCCAGCTATCAAGATTATCCAGAATTTTCTTAACATAGGTTCAGGATGACAAGTATCAGGGAGGGGACATCCTCAGCTGATTGATCTTTCATCCCTGCCTACAGCGACTACATGGAGGATTGCTATTTACCCTTCTTCTGCAGATGTGGCAGCAATGCATGGGTTGGCCCACCCACCATTACTTACCAGGTGTGAGAAAGAAAACATCCACCATAAATTCCTATGCCTTTTTTTATTAAGGAGAGCTGGTGGGTTTGACTTACTGCAGATACCAAAAATAGGTTTTTCCTACATCCAAATAAATTTTTTATAGCATAGTCACATTTTCATCCTCAAAGGAGCATATAAAATAAATAGACAGGTGATTAAATGGCCTAGCTTATGAGAAAGGAATTCCAATATCCAGATGAAAACTTCCATGGTAAATTCTATAAAGGATGATCTTTCATCTTTAATTTGGGATACTTTGAGGGATTAACAGTGAATAAGTAGGCTGGGTTAACATTAGGACACAAAGGTTGCTTACAACACCATGGTAGAGTGGGATGCTGGATAACTTCTACGTCCTGGAAATTAGTTGTAGCATATAGGAAGGAAAGATCATCTTGGAAGGTAGCCTAAACATTTAGGTAAACCCAAAATGACTATACCAGACATAGTGTTATCTGTTGTAGTTAGTTACCACAGGAGAATAGGGGGATTTCCTCTTCAGTGGGTCCTCATTCTTGGCCAGGAATAACAGGCCAGGTGACAATAGCAAATGAGGACTAGCTGTCCCCATCTAAGCCAAGTTTGTTTATCTTGGCTCCCAACACCAAGACAGTCAAGAAGGCCACCTTCTGGAACATATAGGGCATGGTTTTAGTGGAGCTGCTGAGTTGAGGAGTTGACAAGAGTCAAAGAACCTGTGTTTTGTATACTGTAGTTCTTTACCCCTCCTGGTTCATTGTTAATCCCTTAAGGTAAACCTGAATGAAAGGTGAGAGGTGATCCCTTTACGACTTAACCATGGACCATTTTTCATCTCAAAAGCAAGGCCATTTTGCCACCTGTCAGTTTCTTTTAAATGCTCCTTTGAGGATGAAACAGCAGCTGTGCTATCAAAAAACAGGTTTTGATGTAGGAAAAACTTCTTGTTGGTTGCTTTTATGAGTCCTCAGACCCATCTGCTTTCACTGCTGAAAAGGCATGGGAATCTGTGACTGATGTTTTCTTTCTAAGACTTGGCAAGCAGTTGTGAGTCTGGACAACGTGTGCACTGTTGCCAAATCCCTGGCAACAATAATCCTTTCAGTAGTTGCTGATGGCAGAAATAAAAAACCATCTTGCTTTGAGTCCTTTTATATTCCATCAGTGTGTCAACAACAGGCACCATTCTGGCCAGTATAGTTTGAGAGAATTCATAATATTAATTGGTCTGTCTTAGAGTGCTACCACAAGGGTAACCCTTTAAAGGATTCACAGTGGCTACCAAAAATAGGTTTTTCTTACATCAAAACCTGTTTTATAATATATTGTTCTTACAGAAATACAAACCAGAGCCTCTACAATAGAGTATCCTTAAGCATGAGCTTCAGACTGTTGTTGAACTTGGTAACAAGGTAGTTAATAGGTGATTTTTGGCAGGTGAGTGGGGGAATATCCCTCACTTACCTACCTTTGCCAAGCACTCTGTCTTCGGCTGTCATCATGTAAGGTCATCTTGCTGTGCAGCTCCTGACTGCGAAGTGGAACTTGCTTTTTGTTTGTGTTTTTTATTTGTAAGAAGTACAGTAGTGTCATTTTTGGAGATGTAAAGTGGAATCTTCATCCCTCCATTTTTCTTAGGTGGATCTCCACGGGGTAATATAGTAACACCGTGGATCTCCACAGGGTAATATAGTAACAACTCAACTCAAAAGACAGTTTGGGAGTCTGCCCCTCCCAATAACTAGTGAAATCCATTCAGTAGTAAATATTGGTAAACAGCCAACACAATACAGTACCACAGAACAACTATTTTAGCATTTAGTGAACAGTAATTCCATATAAAATACTTAATTCAGTCTAAAATATTAATTCACACATTCAGCTTCAGATATGTATCTGCAAAGTGAATTACTTTTGAAAATATAAACAATGCAGTACTACTTGACAATTTAACTTAATAAAAATATTGCAGATTGCTAAAGTTCTACCTGCATACTGGGTATGCTTACAAGGTATGTAAAATAGACAAAAATCATGGAGAATATTAAAAACCATGCAATAAAAAACCTAAACATCTTCGTTTTAACTTTAATTACAAAACTGGAAGTGCTCACCTGTGTGCTCTCTTGCTCTGTCTCACAGGTACAGTATTTCTTTTGACATTCTTTTAATGCAGTACAGTATAGTAAACCCCCTGTATTCGTGGGGATGCGTAACACCCCTCCCCCCCGCGAATAGCTAAAATCCTTGAATACTTAAAACCCCTCTAAAAACACTTAGAACTGCCTATTTTGATAGTTCCAGCACATAAAAAAACCACTAAAAAAGTGCATTTAGTCATGAAAATGATATGAAAATATAGTAATTAGTGAATAATTATCAGTGAAAAATACCGCAAATGGGTGAATTTTCCGCAAATAATGTGTGTATAAGTTCCATAGAGAGATTCGTGAATAGGCGAGTCTGTGAATCGTGAGACCATGAGTAAGAGGGATTACTGTATTGTACCTAGTACAGTAATGTAATGTGACTGACATGTATTTTTCAGTTTGTGTATGGGTGCGTTCTCTCACGGTAAACTATTTTTATAAAAAATGAGAAATAGAGAGTGGCAAACACACAGTAAGTGATAGTAATGTGATGTCTGTGCATATGTATACATGCACACCTACCACTGGCTAAATGTGAATTGTCATACATTCAACCAGGCTTGCCAAACTTATTGGCCTATGTAATTTTTTATTACTATTTCTTATGGGTAACAACTAATTACTATTTCATGACCTCTGCTCAGCAAAACACAGGCATTAACAACAGCAAGTAATGGCATAACTGAATTGAGAAATTGTTGTTTGCCAATGTTAGTTACCTTAACTATCACATGTATAGTTAGAGTTGTGATACAGTTGTCGACTTGTTAAAAACTTACTAATTCTCAGTGGTGACTTAAGGTGCAAGTTGTAGCTATAGCTGGAGAAACAAGTAAAGTGCAAGCTGGAAAACATTTTGGATAGGTGAGATCAACATCTGAAAATTACAAAATCACAGCTTTGCTATATTTAGAAATTTTTGTTTGTACAGATAAAGATAAGCTGCATTTAATGTACAGTACACCAAGTTTATGTGAATTATGCTTCGTAGAAACCTTTTGGTCTTTACGTATGGAATAAGTCTCAGCTGCCAACTGGAAACCGGCTAAAAATACATAGAACAAGGTTGGTGGCTTGTCCCCATTAGCCAATGGGAGGAGAGAAGAGGCGTAGCCTTGCCTACTCCCTTCGTAGATACTTGGTTATCTCAGTAACCGTCTTTTGGCAAGACGTTCGCTGCCCATCTTATCCAAGATATTGTGCTTTATATTGTCAATATCTGTGTTTATCTCCCATCAGCTAATGTGGACAAGCCACCAACCTTGTTCTGTTTTTAACCGGTTTCCAGCTGGCAGCTGAGATTTATTCCATACATAAAGACCTCAGGTTTGTATGTTATGAAAAATACAAATTGATTACAAATTTATAATTATCAAAATTCTCATTTTTTTTAGATACAACTGTATTGTTTGACTTTTGCAAATGGTTGCTGTTGGTATGACAGCCCAACTGGGGTCAACAGTTCACACTTACACACACAAAACACACGCACACATGTTGTGTATTGTGTATGGTGCAACCTCCTAAATGAAAATATTGAGAAAGAGGGTGGGAGTGGGGAGGGCAAAGAAAGGGGGGCAGTAAGTACCAGGCGTTTCATAACGTGCGTTAAAAACAGACACAAGGATGTTTATGATCTGCTTCATATATTATATACAGTATTTTATACTGTACATACCTTGTGAGCATACCCAGGAAGCACTGAGTTTATCTTAACAGTGCCCATGTGTATGTATATTGTACACACAACCACACAAATATACACACACACACACACACACACACACAGGGGACCACAGTGTGTTGTGTATAGTAATGTTATTTTTGTGTACACATAGACCAGTACATGTATATAGACTGAAAATTATTTACATGCAGCACAAAATTTATCTTGATGATAACAAATTATAAACAACATTAAACACAGTACATGATCAAAATACTAAATCACTGAATATGTATTGTATATCTTTCATGAGAAGATTAATGAGGCTCAGTAGGGTTTTAGTGACTATGGACATTTTATCATGCAGTGAAACAGAGAAGCATGGTTGACACATTTCAATTAAATTTCTTTTAATCACAGATCTTAGAATTTCAGAGCTTGTTCTCAAACAGTGAAACAAAATCACTTTAATAAAATTCATGCATATACTGTTCTTTAGATTTTATTAATAACTTTTTATAAGAGTGTAATTATTCTTAAATATGGGTACAGTACATTTACGATGGAATTACAGTATTTAATGAAACATTCATAATTTTTAGCCAGTGGTCGCCAGATAAACAAATAATGATACTGTACTTTCATGAGTGATACTTTTACTTTAAAAAATTACTTTATAAGCGTAAATTTAACAATGTACAGCAGGCACTTCACATTATGCAACTATGTTGTACACTGAGGTTAGGACTTTTAACACATAAGAGAAGATAATCACTAACATACAAAGTACTTTTGCTTTTTAGCTGCACATGATGACGAGTCCCTTAGATGCCGGTATAATGCATCATGAGTTCAGTTTCAGCAGTGTTGTCTTTGTAAGGGAGAGGAGGTAGCCTTGAAGCGTTAGCCTAAAGCTTCCTTCTCGCTATGTACACTCCCTCACTGGCAAAAGTTGGTCATCACAGGAGGATGGGGTTCATACACTTACTTTTACAACGGCAGCTGCTATTTGTGCCATTGCTTCAACTGCTATGAGCTTAACACTGTTTAGTTTCCAGTAGTGGTCTTCCTTCTTTTGGAAGATGCCCAGAGCATAGGTTTCTGTAACTTCCTCAGATGAGGACAGCAACTCGCTGCTGCCTTCCCATAAGGAAATCTTGAGGTAATCCTAAAACATATCTACTCATTCCTAGATTCTAAAGTTTAAAAATAAGTACCTGATGATTTACCTAATTGAAAGCAGCACTAAAATCTCTATGAAATACTGTACGCTCAAAACCCTTATCAAGGTTCTCTTGCAAATGGCATGTCAGATCTACAGTATCATTGCAAATACCTAACTGCTTCCTTTATGAATATTGACTGTTAGATAACTATCCTTTGGATTCCACATACTTGTATAGTGGCTTAAAATAAGTTTGTTCCCATACGAATACAAATATTTGGCCTTTACATTGGGAAAGTTCTCCTGTGCAGCTGGAATACTGGTTATGAAAAAATTCTGTGTAATATGATCAAGGTATGGCAGAGTAATATATAGCACCACCCAAGAATCTTGTGACACAGCCAGTATTCTCTTAACCGCCTTCTCGAGCAGTTGTGCGCTGCTCAACTCTCATCAAAGCCGGTTTTTCACTTCCTACCGTTTCATTTGCAGTTGGTTCTTATATCTGTGTTTGAATGATTACCTGAAGCCTAGTGCTAAGAAGCAAAGGAAGTTCCCTTGTAATGCCAACAATCCTTACTTCTGCTACCTAGCTTCTTTTGAAACTGATCTTCATGTAACTTGTAGCAAGTGTAGGCTTCACGTTTGCAATGTACGTAACCCCTGCTCTGAATGTCGTGATTGGTCTCCTGAGCAATGGAGACATTTTGAGTCGAAGACGTAGTACAAGTGGAAGGGTGATGCTCAGCCCTAGGAGGGCCCTGCTTAAGGTGATTTTATTCCTCCTCCTCCCCGCTGTACTGAAGTGGCTGTTAGACCACCAACCATAAGAAGAAAAGATGATAAGGCTTCCGCCAGGAAATCAAGCCTTGTACGGCCGCAGCCTCCTCCTCAGCCTCGTTTTCTCGACCATGACATTCATGCACGTATGGCCGTTCATCCACATCGTGCTTCACCTGAAACAGTAAACTCACCACACAGGCCTCGAGTACATGACTCCTCTCCATAGACTCTTCTCATATATGGCTGCGACAATGGTCTCAGATGCGATCATGCGGCCGAGACAAGTCCCCACACTACAGAAGCCCTGCTCAGCTCCGACAGCAGCCTTGTCAGCACTCATATAGCAGGGGTCGTTCTCCTCATCACTCTTTTTGTAGGGAGTGTTGTCCTCGATGTTACTCTCCTGATGGTCCACTTAAACTTAATCGGCTTGCTTCTCCTCAGGATTCTTTACTTCTTAGCCTTATCTCCAATTCCCTCTACTTCTTGGGGATTCAAAGGATTTAAGGAAAGCTCTTCTTTTCGTCCTAAGATTGAGTTTTATTTTTCTATTTCTCATCTTTCTGCACCTCCCCCAAGGGTTTTAGTTCCTGAACATGCATGTGCTCCAGTCATTCACGGAGTTGAAGCACAAGTTGGTGATTCGCTGGATAGAACTGATAGGAGTTCTAGAGGTTTGGAATCGGAGGATCCTCTACCACTTGATCTTGACGCTAACAAGCTGGCCAAGACATACAATGAAGTTGTTGCTAACAAGCTGGCCAAGACATACAATGAAGTTGTTGAGATGATTAGTAAGTACAACAATTTGGAAGAAACTGCTACTGCCCCTTCAGACCGGTCTTCAGGCCTTGAGAATTTTTTAGGCCCCAAGAAAGAAGCAAAGACATCAGTAGGTTTACCTTTGGCTGGTCTTGCTGATTTTTCTTAGAGCAGGTAGATGCTCTTGTCTGTGGAAAGGACAATCATGGACTATCATCATGGACGATCTTCTCAGGTGTTTTTATGCCACCCCAAGAGTTGCCCTGCAGCCAAGAAAATTGGATTTTTACTTCGTTAGGTTGGGACTGAGTCTTTCCTTAGATCAATTTAGGAGGACAGCACTTCTTTTACCTTCCATGAGGCAGTGTCTATGGAGGCTTCGGCTTCTGTAGCCTTACAATTAATGTCTTGGCTAGACTTGTGGTCTAGAGCAGTAGGCAAGATTTCTGCAAAGCCTTCTTGAAGGACTGTAAGGAGTGTTCATCCTTCTTTCATCTCCTACAATCTGGGGCAAGAAATTTCTTTTCTGACCCACTTAATGGTGAATATGTGGGCCATCTGGTTTGTTGAAGAGGAGGGACTCCACTCTTCTAGGGTGTCTAGATACACCAGCCCTGAGTCCATGCTAGCATTAAGGAATGGGACTTTATTAGAATCATCTTCCCTTTTTCCTAATGACCTGGTTCAGGCTGCAATTGATAGAAGAGCTGACAACAATGACAGTCTAGTTCTGCAAGCAGTCTCTAAATCGTCGAGGTCTGCTCGTCCCAACTTAGCTGAGTGAGACAGCCAGCTTCACAGAGGAAATCTCAGACTTCGACGGGTCCTCGTAGGGAGTGACAATCGTCTCCTAAGACCACTAAGACCTCCTCTCAGCAACGTTCCTCTCAGCCGTGACCCCCTAGAGGCACAGGGGGAAGCAGAGGCAGAGCTAGAGGAGGGAAACACTAGAGAGGGTGCCCCTCTTCATCCTCTGCCTTTGGTGAGGGGCAGGGGTGCCTGGCGAGCTGTTGGGCAACTTGGCAGCAGGTAGGAGCTGATGATGTTCGGGTAGGATATCAATTCCCTTTCAAGTTTCGTCCTCCTTTCACAGATTGTCCTCTCCGTCAGAAGACATACCTTCCAGGCTTACCAAAGGATCTGGCTCTGTGGAATGAAGTGAAGGGGATGATGGAGAAGGGTGATGTGGAAGTAGTGAAGGATCCTTCCATGGGTTTCTACAGTCAAGTTTTCCTGGTAGAGAAAGCATCGGGCTCCTGGAGACCAGTTGGAAACTATCCTGTATCTCCTGCGAGCAAGAGGCTTTTCTCGCAGAGAATCTTATTCTCATCATGGCAAAAGCCTGGATGTCTGGCTACTAGGAAAACTTTTCCTCCTCTTAGTCAGAGGCTTTCAACTCCTTCCTATACTCCAACAGTGGTTAGGAAGTGAGCCCTGGTGAGCAGAACCTACAATTGGTCACTACTTACTTTTCCTCTCACAATCAGCAAGTCTCCCAATGTAAAGGGTGAAAGTTTATATTCACATGGGATAAAATCACAAATTTTTAATCAATTTGTATTTTTCCTAGCATACAGACCTGAGGCCTTTACAATAATGGCCCACCTCAGCCACCCCTCATTCAGTTTTTCCTGGGCTGGAAGTTTGCTGGCTGCATCACAAGATTCTTGGGGGCAAGCGAGATGAGACTTCTCCCACTCGTTGGCCCCATTGGATGATGCTGTGTATTACTCCACCATACCTTGATCATATTACACAGAATTTTTTCATAACTGGTATTCCAGGTGCGCAGGAGGATTTTCCCAATGTAAAGGCCTCATGTTTGTATGTTAGGAAAAATACAAATTGATTAAAAATTTGTGATTTTTCTCCAACTTTGGAGAGCACTGGGAGAATAGAAATTGGCTTGTAGCTACTGCAGTGTGCAGATGAGCCACTCTTTGGAACAGGCTGTACCACTAAGCTTGTGCACATCAGCAAAGACACTACGTTTACATAATAATCTATAGAATCTTGGGAAACAGCACACCAGAGTCTTTAAAAAACTAAAGAACTAACCATAGGATCTTCTCCACCCTGGCTATCAAGATTATCAAGAATCTTAACATCCCTAAACCAGAATGCAAATTTTGTAAGAATAGGTTTAGGATAACAAGTATCAGGGAGAGGGACACCCTCGACTGATTGCATAGCTTCAAAAGCTTGATGAAGTAGTTAAACCTTTTTCCTTAGGACTATCATTTGTTAGTAATTGTGGGATGAAAGACAAGCCTAACCCAAAAATAGAAAATACCAGTTTGGTCCACCGCAGATGAGGCTGAGTAATTGCTTCAAGTTTCCTCTTTAATGAATTATTGTGATTTCTCTTAGCTATAGGGTAAATTTTATTCACAGCATGGCAAGACTCTACAAAATTATGTGTAGTTTTCATAAGAACAATTTAATCTCCATGTGTTGAATTTGGTCTTTTGTCATGATGAGCTTGTGTACATGTATTATCAAACCATGGCTTGTCATTTGTCCTGATCTTGATGACCTTTCTAGGGACATACCTTAAAATAGCCATCAACATTTCATTCAGCTTTCTCTTGGGATTTGGATCAGATATAGCATCTGAAATATTAAGTGCCTGACAAGCTTCAATAATGCAATTCAAATTGGCTTTGGATTTCAACCAGACCATTTTTCCAATGGTGGTATTAGGAATATACTGATTAACAGGTAGTATTTCCATCTCAATGGCACAGTGGTCAGAAGTGCCTATATACTCACATACCTTGGACTTAACAATGGACAGAATCAGCGGAATATAAACCGAAGATGGTTCCAAAGGGAAGTCAGCCTGCAAAGAGAGACATATTGAAGAAAAAAGGGATAAATAGTTAAATAAAGGCATAGAAATAAAACTGGTACAGTGGAATACACTGGAATTTAGGAAATGCCAGCAGAAGGCTGGAATGAGTATTCTTATCACTGAAACATTTAGAGATCAGAAGGCTCCACAAGTGCACTAGACAAACTACTGTATTCCACATTTTAGTTTGGCCATAATAAAATTTGGTAAACTGAGTACATTAGTATTAAATTTGATATTAGAAAATGATTCACTGTTTCTCCATGAGACAGGATCATGGTAAACTGGGAGAAGTTGGATCTCATGCCCAACAAGTAGATAAAGTACTGTACTTGGGTATGCTTTTAGACTCTGCAGCAGTGAGGGGTCTTTACATCTGACACTCTGAGAGGAAGAGAGGAAGAGAAACATTACTAAGGATACTAAGGGTTGGTTCCTGCTCTGGAATAGACAACTAGCTCAACTTTTCCAGGTTATCCTTGGCCATGTCTCAAAGACCCTCACTTCACATGAGCATAGCCACCTAGTCTCACTTCAGTAATTGCTGAAATGTCACAGCCTCTCTCAACTCATGTCATTGAGGCAAGGAAAAGGGAGGTGATAGCATGGTGACAGGATAATGGGAATCCTTAGTAAGTTTCTCTGAACTCTCTCCCTCTCAGAATGCAGCTATTCACAGATGCAATGAATGGGGCCTAGGATACACACCTTAGTGGCTCATTTGTTTTGGTTGTCTGGGCTCAGGACAAACTTTATCAGCTTATCAACGATGGAAATGCAGGAAGCATTGCTAATCATGCAAGTTTTCTGATAACAGTTAATAGGTCACTTGGTAGTTCTGGTAAACAACAGGACAATAGTAGTGTCATATGTAAAAGCAAAAAGGGATGGTCCCATTCCTGCTTTGCAAGTTGGCACTTGCAGATGCATGAATGGACAGTTCAGCATGCTGTTGAGCTGTCTACCAGATACTTTCTGAACAAGTGGAATGTTCTGGCAGACCAGCACTGTCACTAGGGTTGTGTTGTAGGGATGGAGTGGTCCTTTGAAAAGCTGAGAGACTGTGCAAGCTCTGGGGTTCACCTGTTCTTGATATGTTTGCTTTCAGGCTGAACAGGAAGCCTCCAGCATCCAGTGTTTTGTTCTCCCAGTCCAGTCCCCTGGACGATGTTGGAAGTTGCATTCCAATACCTCTGGAACAGTCTGGAAGTTGACACTTTTTTGCCATTCAGCCTGTTTCGTTGGGTGATCAACAGAGTTTTGACCACCTCAGGTTTCAGAATGACGCTGGCTACTCCTTGTTGGCCTCAAGTTGAGTGTCACCTAAATCTACTGTTTATCCTGGGTAGAGGTATCTCCCGTTGAAGTGTCCGTTCAGCAGGTTGTGGACTTCCTCGTTCACTTTCGCCGAAGTTCCTGTCAGTCTCCTCTATAGGGCTTTTGCTCAGTCAGAAGTCATGGTTCATACTAAAAGGCATGGGTGCCCCCCCTCACTGAAGGAAGTATGCTCATGAAGATTTTTTAACTGTCTTGTCTCCGTCACCCCTCAGTAGCTTCATTCTCCTAAGTGATGCGCCTTTGTCCTTCTCAGCTTAACCCAGGGGCCTTATTTGTGAAGCAGCTGATGTGAAAGTATTTTGTAAGTGGGTTTATCTGTGATTTAGTATATAACAGTTGAATATTGCAGTAACTGTTGTCCTGCCTTTCTCTGGAGCTGCCCCTTATCGGGGGAAATGATGTTGTTGAAAAGCAATTTACCATAGACTGAGTCAGGCAGTATAATAGTTAATATAAAATTGGTGGTCTTGTTTTAACTGTTACACTGGATCTTTACAAAACCACTAAGAACATTTGCAGATCCTGAAGTATTGATGTCTAGGATATAGGAATGATGAGTGACATTATAGCTTTCTAAGCTGTGCAGTTATGGGCACTGTGTTGGATGGTTATGATAGGTTTGATAATTAATTCTTGCTCTGGCTTAATTCAGAATCTGCAATGTTATGATGTTAGGATATATTTCTTTTATGTTTCAGACTCCCTTGTCAGTATGTCAGTGAAAGTATCCTGTAAATTACCTGGTCAGTCACGTAAGTTCTTCCTACACTAATACAAACCATCGGTCTTTACATAGGAATCACCTTCAGCACAAGCTGGAGCAGGCTATTCTACACAACAAGTTGTCCGGTAGTTTCACTACAGGTGGGATGGGCGAGGGATACCCTCACCACCTTCTGTTGCTGAGTTATGCATCTGCTTGCCTTATAGCCTTCGTCCAGAGCAGACGCATTTCTATGCCTTACTCTGCCTGAATGTTTGTCGGCTGTTCTCACTGCACTTCATCCTGGTTTTTTCCTTCCTTTGTTGTGCTTTGCTTATTTTGTGATATTGTTCTTATATTCTTGGCTTATCATGCATACCCAAGAATCATCCAAGCCTAGACACCACCTTTGCCTGGGTGTTGGAGAGCTGCGATGCAACTGCTTTCTTTCATCCTTTAAAGTAGACCCGCATGCCGTTTACATTAAATGTCGCAAACGTGCGTGCTTTATGACTGATCCTTGTTCTGAGTATTGTGTTTGGTCCCTGGAGCAGTGGATGAGGTTCACTGGAAAGAGGAAACCCAGGAGGGCTGCCCTGCCCGTCCTCAGAGGGGGTATTCTCCTTCGAGAATGCCGGGTAGCTCCTTGTCTCTTCCCATGCGACTCCCTTTGGGTGCTACCCCATCTAGGGTAGAGGTCACCCCTCCACGTTCCCCAGTTGCTTTGACAGGTTTGCGTGGAGGGGCGGGGGCCGATCACGATCTCTTAATGACGTCCACCATTTGTTTGGGGGAGCATTCTCCCCCTGGGCAAAGGGAGGCAGCCCCTGGTAACCCATCTTTTTCAGGTCTGGGAGAGATTGGGAAGACCTTTCAAGATCTTAGGAACCTCTGGCCATCCCTAGGTGTTCCCAGGGAACCATTGGTGCCGGGCTTGATTGTGCACCTTAGTGCCTCCAACCTGCCTCCCATCTTTGCTGCGTAGTTCCTGGAACTACGGTTTCAGTTACTGGATCCAAGGTCACCACAGCTACTGTTGCAGCTCCTTAGGTTAGTCATCCTATGCCATCAACGTCAACACACCCTCCAATGTCTCCCGATGCTAAGGATTTTCTCCTGGACAAATTCACAAAGAGGTACAAATGTGACTGCAAGAGGATGTCAAAGAAGAGACCCTGTTTGCCTTTGTCGTCGTCATCAGTATCTTCTTCTCCACCTGCTTTTGCCTCCTCCCTTTCTCCTTCTAAGGGTCCCGTTATGCGGACAGACCCGAAGAGGGAAAAGGCAGCTGCTCTAGACCATAAGAAGTCCCGTTGGCCCTCTCACGACGTGTCTTCTTTTACGGAAGAAGCTCAAGGATCTCTCTGTGGCTCTCCCCTGTCTACATGCAAGGAACCCATGTCTCGGACATCCCTGGACATCCACAGCGCGGAAGCACCTTGCACTCATGTCAGCCATGACCCAGCTTCACAAGCTAAGTCTGTGTACGAGGATCCCCCACGTACATCGACACCCAAGGTACAGATGTCTGGTAAAGAAGCTTCTTCCCAGGACTCCAAGGTTCCAACCTGGAGGCTCATCCCCATCACAGACCCCATGCAGCAACGTTGTCTGCAGCACACTCCCGTGCCCCAGACGATCCGCATAGTGGACCTCTTCTATTTGCGATTCCGGATTTGTGGCTTCACCTATTCGTGGATTTCCCTGTGGAACATATATACTGTATACATTATTCGATGAAAATTTGCTTATTTGCAGTATTTTTCATAGAGAAATATTGATAAAATACTGTATTTTCATATTTTTGTGACTAAATGTGCTTTTTGTGATAAAACTATTAAAATACTTAGGTATAAGCATTTTTAAAGGTTTTTTTGGTGTTTGAACTATCAGAATAGGCAGTTATAAGCATTTTTAGAGGGGTGTCAAGTATTTGTGGATTTTAGCTATTTGGGGGGGGTTGTGGTACATATGTGAATACCAGGTGTTGACTGTACAGAGGTCTCCTTGGCCCGTGCTGCTGAAGGTTCTCCCACCTGGGTTCCACCAGACCCATGCAGCTACAGTAAGCGTCCACTGTCCCTGACCAGGTCACGGCCTATGGAGAGAGTGCTGATGTGCAGCATGCAGGCGTTACCCCTACCCCCAAATCTCCGAACCAGGATTTGGCTTCCACAAGCCTCTCCATGGATGATTGGAGGAACGGGTCCCGAGTCAAGGATGCTGACCTTAGAGTTCGCACACCAGACAGAGCTTGGAGTAGGTCCCCCTGTCACTCTTCTTCGTGCTTAGAGGCCTTGGCCTCGAAGAAGAGTCCAGCACGTCATCAGGACAGCCCACGTTCTTGCCAACGGGGCGCAATCGTTCTCCTGGGGGCAGTTCCTGCTTGTGTTCACGCGAGCGAATTTACTTTCCTTGCGATATTCCATGTGTGCGCTCTCCCAGGAATAACCCCCATTCACCTTTGCATGACACGAACTCTCCCAGATCAGTGCATCGATCGTCACCGAAGGTTGACAATCATTCACGGCCTTCCTCTCCTGCTGAGACTACAGCCTCCAGCAGGTCCATGAAGGGTGTTAGGCCCCTGTTACCTGTCCTTCAACCTCCTGGGGGTATACTAGGAGCATGGGACGGACAGAACTCAGGTTGGCGATTCAGATTTTGCCTCCCATTGCAGCCCTTCGTACACCCCAGTTCGGTCTTAGGACTGGAACAGACGTATGCTCGGGTGTCAGAGAGGAGACATGGGTGTTCTGAGGAGGGTCTCTCACCTGCCGAGAGAACATCGTGGGAGGACCACGACTTGGGGAGCCGGAAAGTCCTCTCCCCAAGGACATGGACTTCCCCGAGCTGTAGAGTTCCCACATTGAGATTGTTAAACTGATTCGTCAGTACAACAATCTTGGGGAAGAGACCTTGGCTGCTGGTGAGGTTGTTCCTTTGGGCCTAGAAGTACTGGTCGGACCCCACAAGGAATCCTCACCATTGATCGAGCTACCATGGTCGAAGCTTGCCGAGTCTGTCTTAGGTCAGGTGAAATCTCTCGTCTCTGGGAGGGAGAATTCACTTTAGGCCAGCCACTTGTTCAGGCTGCTTCCTCCACCTCTCCCACATCAGAAGAAATTCTATAAGCCCTCGGAGAAGTCAATTCCAACAGCACAGGTTGACCTGGACTTAGTTCATCTCGGTCCGGGTCTGTCATTGGAGCAGCTCCGTGCAGAAAACATCTCCTTCCCACATCAGGAGTCAGCGACCTTGGAAATGATTGCCATGGCAGCATTTCAAGCAGTCTCTTGGATGGACCATTGGTACACCACAGTAGCCAAGGTTATCGCTTCCTCTTTGTCACTCACCAACGAGGAAATGGGTAACCTTAAGACTGTTCCTATCTGGGGGTAGGACCATTACCTACCTAGCCCTGTGGGCAAACTTGACACTTGAGAGGAGAGACACAGCTCTCTACCGAGTGTCTAAGTTTGTTAGTCTTGAGTTGGTCTTGACCTTGAGGAACAGACTGTTGCTGTGTTCCACTTCTCTCTTTGACAGGGAACAAGTGGACACAGCGGTGGATCGTCGAAGAGCGGATGACAATGACCGTCTCGTCCACCGTGAAGTGGCAAAGACCTCCGGGCCTTCATGTCCCACAGCAGCCTAACCCTTGTGTCAGGCTGGCCCTTCCTCTGTGGGTCCTAGGAAAACCCAAAATCCTAATGTCCCTCGTAGGAACACCCAGCCTTCTTCTGCCCCCGTCAGGAAGGGTGCAAACCAGCATTCCTTTCGGTCTTCTGCCCACCCAGGTAGAGGAGGTAGGGGGAAGAAGATGGTAGGAGGACGCTAGGGGCCAGTGCTCTCCTCCACATACTGCCACTGGTTGTGGTTGGTGGGTGCCTGTCGAGCCATTGGGCAACTTGGCAGCGACGTGGGTAGTGAATGTCCTTCAGGTGGGCTATTTATTTCCCTTCAAGTTTCCTCCACCTCTCATGTTCTTGGCTCGCCAAAGGACCTTGTTCTATGGAATGAGGTGAAAGCAATACTGAACAAGGGTGCTGTGGAAGTCATGACGGATGGGTCCCCAGGCTTTTACAACAGGATCTTTCTCGTAAAGAAAGCATCAGGGGGATTGAAATCGATCATAGACCTATCTGCCCTGAACAAATTCGTTCAACAAAGACTCGGTTGAAGATGGAAACAACACAGTCACTACTTGCAGCTGTCAGAGTCCAACTTCATGCTTTTGGTGGATCTGCAAGATATGTATTTTTTGTGTTCACTTGATTGTTCACCCTTGTATCAACTTGGGCCCTTTCACACGGGATACGTCTTCTGAGATATCTCGACGATTGGCTAGTCCTGGCAAACTCTTGTTCTAAAGTTGCTCCAGGACAGAGATTGCCTCCTCGATTTTTGTCGCAGCCTAGGCATTGCGATAAATCTCGAGAGGTCAGACCTCATACCCAAGCAGAGGATAAAGTACCTGGGCATGCTGAGAGATGTGGCAGCAGTGAGAGTCTTTCCTCAGACTCCCAGATCAGCGGGTTCAAGGAGGCAGCGCACTTGTTCCTGTCCCTACAAGAACACCCAGCTTGGATGTGGCAAGTCATTCTCAGTCACCTGTCATCTTTGGAGAAGCTGGTCCCTCATGGGCAACTTCACCTTCATTCCCTCCAGTGGAGAATGAAGAAGTTCTGGTCTCAAGCAAGGGACCTGCTGTTCCTTCCCATTCCCCTCTTGAGAGAAGTGAGGTAGGGCTTAGCTTGGTGGCTAGATGACAGGAACCTCGTAGCCTGGTGGATAGACGACAGGAACCTCGTAATAGGAATTCAGCTTCACACTTCCCCTCCCAAGATGCTTCTGCTTCAAAGGGATGGGGTGCACACCTGGAGGAGTTACAAACATCGGGGTTATGGAATCAGAACGACAAGCACTTCCACTTCAACATCCTGCAGCTCAAGGCAGCCTTTCTGGCTCTCCAAGAATTCCAGGATCACATGATGGGGCACTCCGTGGTACTCATGAGCGACAATACCACAGTAGTGGCATATGTCAACAAGCAAGGACTAGTGTCTCTTCAGCTTCATCAGTTGACGGTGCAAGTGCACGAGTGGGCAATAGCACATTAAGTGGAGTTGTCAGCCAGATACATCCAAGGCAAAACGAATGTAGTGGCAGACAAACTCAACCGTCAGGGTCAAGTGATAGGGACAGAGTGGTCCCTACACCCAGATGTCGTGGAGAGATTGTTCGACCTTTGGGGACGACCATTGATAGACCTTTTCGCAACCTGGCACAACAGGAAGTTGCCAGTGTTTTGCTCCATTGTCCCGGACCCTTGGTTTGTAGCGGAGGATGCCTTTCAGCACCCTTGGGATAACCTTGGTACGTAACCTTTTCTTCTATTCTGTCTTATTCTTCAGGTGATCAACAGGGTAATGATCACCATGAATCTCAGAATTACCTTGGTGGCCCCCGAATGGCCACATGCCGAGTAGTACCCAGACCTGCTGAGAGAAATTCCTCCATGGCACAACCTCCAATGCCAACCCCATGTAGAGGTTCCACCAATCCATAGAGTCCCTATCCCTTCACAGCTGGAGACTATCCAGTGTCTCCTGCAAGCAAAAGGCTTTTCTCAATGAACAATATTGGAGATGGCTGGGTATCTTCAGAAACCCTCAGCAGTCATCTGTCAAGGGGAATGGGCCATCTTCTGTGGTTGGTGTCATGGAAGGGGTTTCTCTCCGGTTGGAGCTACTATTCAGCAGGTAGCAGACTTTCTTGTCTTCCTTCGCTGAGAGAAGCATCTCTCTGTCTCAGCAGTTAAAGGCTACAGAGCCCCCCTGGGCCTAATCCTACATGTAAAAGACACAGATCTTTCTTCCTCATGGGAGATCTCCATGCTAATGAGAATCTTCAAAAAGTCTTGCCCTCCTAGGGAACTCAGGCCCCTTAGTGGGATGTGACTCTCGTCCTTCAAAGCCTGACTCGTGCACCCTATGAGTCTACAAGAATCGTCAGACAGGGATCTGACCCTCAAGACTGTATTTCTGCTTGCCCTGGCATCGGCGAAGAGAGTAGGCAAACTTCATGGTCTTTCTTATAATGTTAATCACTCGTGGGGATGGGGATCTGTTCCGTTCAAATTTATCCCGGAATTCATAGCAAAGGCTCAGAATCCATCGGTCCCTGATGTCAGATTCGAGTCCTTCTCGATCCCCTCCATTGTGGACTTTGTAGGTAACGAACCAGACAAGATGCTACTTTGTCCAATTAGAGTGCTGCGGTGTTACCTTAAAAGGACTCAGCAGCTCAGGCCTAGGTGTCAACGACTTTTTGTTAGCATTGGCAAGACCAAGAAAGAGGTGTCCAAGAGTACAGTCTCTTTCTGGTTTCGTGAGATTATTAAGAAGGCATACTCAACGTCAAACGAAGAGGACTCAAGAACGTTCCGGCCCAGAGTTCACAAAATCAGGGGCATTGCTCCATCCCTCGCATTCAGGAAGAACCAGTCGGTGCATCAGGTGCTGAGAGCAGGAGTAAGGTCAAGTCAGACGATGTTCACCTCCTTTTACCTGAGGGACATTGCCCATAGGTCATTGGACACATTTTCCTTGGGTCCTGTGGTGGCTGCTCAACAAATTGTGTAGCTCACCCAGTTCCCCTAGCGAGACAGGTAGCATCTGGTCTAAGATGTACAGTCGTAGAAGTGAGAGTGAGCGTGTATGACTAGCCTTCCTCCTTTCCCTTTCTCGTACCTCTCCTCTTACGGCGGGCAGAGGATAGGTTTTCAAACTGTCATGTGCTGGACAGGCACAGATGCAGGTGAGTGATCAGCCATTCTATTTTTTCCATTGTTATGATCTAATAGAAGCAAGTCCTGCCCTCTCTCTAGCCAGGGGAGAGGGATTGGCAATAAAACTAACCTTTTGCTTATCTTAGCTTTATTGTTCTCTGACATAGTGTTCTTCCATGCCTTTTCTTTTGAAGCAATGTTGCTTTCACACCCATTACTTTAAAAGCCCGGAACCTAACAGTTGAGCGCACATTTGTTCCCCTGATCACATGGGACTGCTTCCTTTGCTCGACATTTCACGACCAAGAAAAAATCCCAGGTGAGGCGAACCTCCAGTTGGTTAGGAGGTCTATTCAGATCTTCCACCAAACAGTAAGTCTTCCTGTGTAAAGACCGACGGTTTGTATGCATGTAGGAAAAATGAGACATGTACAAAGTAATTTTTTTTATTTTTCCTAACATACAAACCTGAGGTCTTTACATACACTGCCCACCTCTAGCCACCCCTCATTCTAATACCTGGGCTATTAGGCAAGGGGATGCATAACTCAGCAACAGGAGGTGGTGAGGGTATCCCTCGCCCCTCCCACCAGTAGTGCAACTACCGGACAACCTTGTCGTGTAGAATTGCCTGCTCCAGCTTGCATTGAAGGTAATTCCTATGTAAAGACCTCAGGTTTGTATGTTAGGTAAAATACAAATTACATCTAAAATTTGTCATTTTCCTTGTGTTTTTCAGAGAAAATGCTCACGTATTTCCGAACGTTTCTTCTTGTGGTACCAACCAAAAATGAGCAAAAGATCACAGGAGATATGTTGAGACTCAGCCAGTTAAAAGCTCCATTGTTTTTAAACCAGCTACCAAGTGGAACTCCAAGTGAATCAAAAAGTGAAGAAAAATCAAGCAAACAGCCTCTGAAGAGTTGAATAAACCATCTTTAGATCTTCAATAAATGTTAATAATCACTTTGTCTGAGAACAAGCAAATGTAAGTAGAGAAATACAAAAATATAAATATGCAATATAGTTCAAGGTAGTTATGCTAATAACTGTTTCTTCAGTCTTTGATGAAGCATATTTTTTTCAGAGTTGTATCTATTGCAAATAAGTACAAAACTGTAAAGGACCAATTTTACTAGGTTCACTTTAGTTAGATGCCCTAAGTACAGGAAAGGGAGGATGTTGGCATGTTAAAAAACTGCATTTTAGAAGCCAAACGTCAGGCAGCAGTGGTATCCTACGTGAAACAATTTGTCGATTCGTATTTCGTACATTTTTCACTTATTTACATCACAATGGAAAAAATAAAAGTTGTGGCCAGCTTTGAAAATGTTTCTTTCACACCAAAGATTGGGCAAAACTTTCAGTGCAATTGCTTTATGTAATACATCTGGCAAATTTATTTTAGCAAATTTAATGAAAGTTAAGCTTAACATTTTCTACATAAAATATTACGTGTTTTATTTGTAAAGCAGTCCGTTTCCTCTGTTACCAGAGATCATTCCAGTATAATGTTCTCAGTTGGATTCTCGCAGCCATGCAGATTTGTATATGTCAGTTGTTCTTTATTTTGTCATGAATATATGTCACTTTCTTACGGCCCAAATCCACAGGAGATTGTATTTCCAGAATCTGAATATCCAAGCTACAAAGCACCACCACTGGTAGAAAACATCATTCCATGTGTATGTGTGTATGTGTGTGTGTGTGTGTGTGTGTGTGTGTGTGTGGTGGGCTGCACAGACCTGTTAACTTTCTTACCCTCTTCTTTCCTGTTCACAGTATCACTTCACTAAATTTGTCATTTCTTTAGCTGTTCAGCAGAGTTTTCTTGCCTTTACTTGCTCCATGGTAATGGTTTAAGCATGAATATTGTATTTGTCATAATTTATATTTTTTGGTTAGTTAAGCTGTAGTAAGTGATATCCTTTTTGAGTTTCCAGTGAGTGGTTACTTCTGCTGCTGACTACAGTAAGTCTTACCATTCTTTGAACAGCCTTGATGTTCTCCTGACCTGTTAGGTATGTATGTTATTAGGCCTTGGTTATACGAATTTCCAGTTGGTATTAATATTTTACAACTGAGTTAGATACTTAGTTCCTTTTTTACATCTGGACAATATAAACCTGTTCTTGACTTCTGTGTTTGTTAAGCAGACCAGTTATGTTAATATAATCCACATATTTTCATCCTATTGATTATTGTGTTGGTCTGAGATTATATTAATTTTTGGGTTCAACCTGTGTCACCCGGTGAAATTGGTTCCATCAAGCACATTTCTAGGTATAAGAACTGCTAAAAATACCAGAGAAAAAGCTATCTAGAATGCCGGGGTTACTACCCCCAGTTCGCTCATCTAAATTAATAAAAATAGATGTCGGTATACACAAAGGGTGAGTGTTGCCACTGCCACAGGCCTCCACCCTGTAGAGATCTCCAATCTCAAAATCCCGGAAAGTGAGGGGCCGTCGCATATCCAACGCCCATCACCCAGCCAACCAACACCTCAGCCGCCATCTTAGCCTCATTCCATCTTAGCACGCTTGTAAACATTGCTGTGTTTTTCCCTTGTGTTGCTATTTTGCAAATTTTGCACTTGCATCATGTCTTCCATCCAGGAATTTTCTTCTCCTAAGTTGAGTACCATCTCCTTTTGGTTTTTTGCTTATAGAGGCTTCTTATTTGACCTTTAATTTAGTAATTACAAGGTTAAATAACACAGTGCGGTCGTCTGCGGTCGCTTCGCCTCGGCCATATTGGACCCTCAGTCTTCGTATGGTTTTAGCAGTGAGGTTCTGCTTGTTTTTTACACAGTTATATATTTTATATATAATTTTAGATATTTCTACTCCTTCAGGGAGTTCTTTTTGGCGAATTACCCTTTCGTTGGTAGGGGGTGAGGTGCCCGTATCATGACTGATCTAGGCTAGTATTGGAGGCTTCCCCCTCCCGCCTTTCTGACCATAAATATTCCTTTTCCCTGGGCCCCTTCCTCTGTCGGCGAGCGGGTACATTCTCCAAGATGGTACTGTTATGCTCATGATCTTTCCTGATATGTGCGGTGATGGATGACATGTATATTTTTGGATTAAAAATGTTTATGATTCAGCGTTAGGGTCGGCCATTTTACGTATCACCCGCGTTCAACATATCACGAGTTGTTTGGCCTTCTCTATAGCACGAGTCTTTTATATATTATAAATTTCTGTGCATACATATTTATATGTTTTATATTTCACACATCATTTGGTTAACTTTTATTTAATACTTTAGGTCAGGTAGTTTCTTTGATGGGTATTCTGGCCTGGCCCTCTCGTCCGCAGTCGGAGGGCTAGGCTAGTTAGGTTAGGCGACTTTCATGACACTCATGCTTCCTAGCTCCCCTGACCAGGTCGTTTTGAGGCTTGGAGGGAGGTGTTGGATGGTTGAGGGAGTTCCTCGTTCTCTTGGCCCGCCTGACCATGCCATCATGTTTTTGGAGGGTGTTATTAGGCTTGTGAGACCCCCCCCTCCCCTGTTTTAGCCTACCTGACCAGACCGGTTGGTTTTCGGAAGGTAAGGTTAGAATAGTGAGGGTCTCCTTATTACTTAGACCCCCACCTGACCAGGCTGTCGGCGTTGGAGGGTGTGGCCAGACCTTGCGTGGATTTCCCCTCTCCCCCCCCCCCTTCCATACCTCTGTTAGCCTTCTTACCCAAGTCAAAAAATTTTGACGTTGGGGAGTGGTCTGGGGTCGAAGGTTGCACTGTCTTTTTCATGTCGTTAGCCTAGCCCTTCCTTACCCATTCTTTAGCATTTGGCGGGTGTCCCTAGTTTTCCCTGCGCGAGGGACGTTGGTCTCTACGACCGGCACCCCGTGGGGAGTTTCTATAGGTGTCCAGGGGGTGTTTCCCACCCATCTGGCCACCGCTATTTGGTCCCCTCCATTTTGCTATTCCTTTCCTGTTCCTTAGCATTTGGCGTGTGGCCTTGACTTCTCCCCGCGCGAGGGACGTCGATCACTTATGACCGGCACCCCGTGGGGAGTTTCGGTCGGAGTCCAGATAGTGTTACCCACCTGTCTGGCCTCCGCCTTTCGGTTTCCGCCATTCTGCTAGTGTTTCATTTGTTCGGTTTCCTCAGTGTTAGCTGGAGCATCAAACACAGGTCCAGGGACACTCTTGACTTCCGCTAGGTTCATTCTCCGCCGGGTTTGTCAGGTCTCCCGTTGTTCTTGTACATGTTATAACTCCGGTGGGTATGGTTTTTGGTTGGTTGGCGCTTTCCACTACCTGTTCCCCATACAGGCGTTGAGAGTTGAGCCAGTTTTGAGGACTCCTCTCCGCCTCCTCTGCCGCTACCATAGGTATGAGGTAACGAGATTTCGAGGCAATCAGGGCGGATATCATAACCAGCATATCTTTAGGTACTTCTGTTTACATAATTAGTTGACCATTCTGTAGCATATCTTTACTATACCGCTGCCGGACTCTTTCCGGCGGTGTTTATTTAATTATACTATAATCATATTATAATTGTTGTATGATGCATGATCCTAGGTTAAGGTGTACTGTTACTGCCGGACTTGCTCCGGCGGTCCTTAACTTAATGCTATTCATGTATTATTTATTATCTTTATTCTGCCAGAGTTATCTCCGGCGGGATTCGGATTGACTGTAAGCATGCTCCATCACCCATATTAGGTTAAGGTACCTTATCTCCGTCGGACCTACTCCGGCGGGCCTTAACTAGCATACTCATGTATCATCTGTCCACTTACAGTTGGTACGCTGTCAGGAGCCTGGGTGTACGGCGGTCCTCCAGCAACCCTGTGGCCATGTGGTGTGTCGCTCCCACTCCGGCGGCTGCGCGGTTCGCGTCGGGGACCTGATCGTCTGGCACCCAGACGGCTGCGAGGTGTGCTACGCTCTGTACGAGCAGGTGTTGGATAAGTTGGTAAGCTTCAAGTCCGCTAACCTTTAGTCTCCTTTTGACTTCATTGCTTATATTGATAGATATGGCGGTTGGAGATTGTTTTAGTAAGCCTTTCTTTTCTTTCAGTCCGACCGTAGTTCCCGCGACTCTTCGCTGTTGACCCTCAAGATCTGGGTCGGCGGGTTTGGGAGGAACGTCGCGTCGGGGAAGCCTTACATCTTGTCAGAGGAGATTTGTAATCTCCTCTACCCCGCCACCCGGATCTCAGCCGCAGTTCCAGCGGAAGTAGCCGCCCCTTTGATTGAGGAAACGCAACCCTCCCAAGAAGACAATGTATGCGAAGAGGTGGCGGCCATCAACATCAACCTTGAGCCTATGAGCGTTGATCCGGACCACCAGGTAGAAGGTAAGGGGGTAAGTGAGGCAGGGGGAGCGAGTGTTCCTAGTTCCCTTTTCAATTCTCCTTCTTCCTCTTCTTCCTTTCAAGGTTTCCAGATATCTTCTTACCTTGAGGACAGATCGAGGTCTGCTGTCCCCAAGGTGAAAACCTTGAAAACGAAGGGCTTATCTAAGTCCTCTAGGCCTCAAAGGTCTAATCCTGCAGCTCCCTCGAGGTCGTCACGGGCTCTTAGCCCAGTGGCGTCTACTAGTAAGGCTACTCCCCCTACCAAGGGGTTGAGATCCAGGGCGGTTAAGGCGAGTCCCCCTCAACCTAACTTTGACCCTGAGGCCTTTGCAGAGTTTCTCATACAGAAGCTCGACAAGAAGGTCGAAGCTAGGATGCATGACCTTTCCTTTCAGCTTGCTTCGGGCTTAAAGTCTTCAGACGATTCTTGGAAGTCTTTAGCCGAGAGGATGCAAACCCAGGAGAACTTGCTCTCCGGGTTTATGCGCTCCGGAGTGGCGGCACAGACGTACGCTGTTCCGGATGCCTCCAGTCTTCCTCCCTTTGATAAGGGAAATCCTTGGCGTCTGGCTCTGCTCCTCGGCATGAAGATACTCTCACCATTGAGGGCTTGGGTACACGCAGGTTGGAAGAACTGGAGTTCTTTCCACCCGACCTGGTGCCTCCCTACCCAGGCTATGCCAGGCTCACAGAGGAAGCCTGGATCAGATCAGACAAGGTCCCGAAGGAGACAGTCATCTTCCCTAGGGACCAAGCCCAATCCGCCTTGATGCGCACTCTCACTGAGTGGGAGGCGGAGAATACTAAGCTTACCCTCTTCAAGGGGACTTTCACTATGTTCTCGGTAGGTGAGGCTGTCCCTACCCCCTGCATGACTAAGGTAGCACTGCTGACTAGTCAGGCAGGCATTGAGGGTAAGCCGCTACCTCAACTCCGGGAGACAGATCCCACTTCTCTTGTCTTCCCCAGAGATTCGGAATTTTGGTTGGGAGCTCTGGCCACGTTCACGGTGGGCAAACTCGACCCCGAGTGCGCTTTATCTCTCTTCAGTGAACAGCTTCCCAAGATTCCGGAGGCTCTTCTAAAAGCAGAATTTGAAGCCAGGTGCAGGCTGAGTCGCTCCCTGCATTCTTTGTGTCTGACGGAGGCAACGGCTGTGACCTACACCGAAGAACCTCTCTTCCAGGTCCTAACCAAATCCCTGTTGGCGGGATTCCAGGCGGACCTGTACGACTTTATAGTGGCGAGGATGAATTGTCGGAAGCACATCTTTGCGGACACCACCATAAGGCATGAACCCAATAGGCTCATGAGGAGCTCTATTTGGGGAGCCAATATCTTTCCCAAAGATGAAGTTAACAATGTCCTGGCGGAGGCAACCAGGGCAAATCAAAGCCTCCGCTCCGGCTGGGGTCTCCCCTTCAAAAGGAAGGCCACCGAGTCCGCCGGACCTCAAGCCAAATCAGGGAAAAGGTTCAGGAGGTACAAAAGACCTCACACCCAGACTATGCTGCAGGCTGTACCGGTCTCCCAGGTCGGTCAGCCTTCAACTTCAAAGGCCCAGCCTCAACAACAGTTTGTGCTGATGCAGCCGGCTCAGCATACCCTTGCTTCTCCAACCTTCGTGACATCCCTGGCTTTCAACTTCGTTTGAAAGCCAGGGGCTTTTTTCAGGCTTTAATAGGAACACGAGGGGAAGCAGAGCCAGAGACTCCTTCAGAGGTAGGTCTGCGTCCACGTTCCCTCTCTCGAGGAGAGGAGGCCGAGGGAGTAGTAGAGGAGGTAAGCCCTCTCCCGCCCAATGAGTCTCCTCAGGTAGGCGGGAGGTTGTATCTTTTTCGGGACCGATGGACCTTCAGTCCGTGGGCCCACAGCATAGTCTCCAAAGGTCTGGGATGGAGCTGGAGCAGAGGTCCTCCTCCGCTAGTCAGATTCCATCAATCCCCATCCAAAGCCCTCCTGGACTTTGTAAAGGACTTGCTTCAAAAGAGGGCTATAAAGAAAGTGAGACACCTGAAATTTCAAGGCAGACTGTTCAGCGTTCCGAAGAAAGGCTCCAGTCAGCAAAGAGTAATCCTAGACTTGTCTCGTCTCAATCTATACATTCAATGCGACAAATTTTGCATGCTTTCAATCTTGCAGGTGCGGACCCTACTTCCCCGTGGAGCCATCACCACCTCTATAGATCTTTCAGACGCCTATTATCACGTCCCGGTTGCGAGAAATTTCTCTCCTTACCTAGGATTCAGACTAGAAAAACAAGTTTACTCATTCAGAGTCATGCCATTCGGGCTCAACATAGCGCCCAGAATCTTCACCAAACTGGCAGAAACAGTAGTCCAGCAATTGCTGTCCCAGGGGATCATGTTAGCCGCATACCTAGACGATTGGATAATTTGGGCATCCAACGCCGAGGAATGTCGGAGAGCAACAGCCATAGTGATCAACTTCCTGGAATCCCTAGGCTTTCAAATAAACAGGGAGAAATCCCGCCTAGTTCCAGAGGCTCGATTTCAGTGGCTAGGAATCCAATGGGATCTGGACTCACACAAACTGTCTCTTCCGCCAGCCAAAAGGAGGGAAATAGCCAAAGCCACCAGGCAGTTCCTCAAAAACAGGAAAGCCTCTCGTCGTACCCAGGAAAGAGTCCTAGGTTCTCTTCAGTTCGCATCTGTAACAGACCTGCTTCTGAAAGCCAAACTGAAAGACATAAACAGAGTGTGGCGGAGACGAGCCAGCAACAGATTCAGAGACAAGGTGTCCCTAATTCCACTGGTGTTGAGGAAAAGACTTCAACCGTGGTCAACAGTCAAGAGTTTGTCAAGGTCAGTACCCCTCCAATTTCCTCCTCCATCGTTGGTGATCCACGGATGCTTCCCTGAGCAAGTGGGGAGGATATTCCCAACACAAAAAAGTTCAAGGAACATGGTCCACTGTGTTCTGCCAGTTCCATATCAACATTCTCGAAGCAATGGCAGTATTTCTAACTCTGAAAAAACTGCGTCCATCCAGACAGATTCATATCAGACTGGTACTGGACAGCGCAGTAGTGGTGCATTGTATAAACAGGGGGCTCCAAGTCGAGCCGGATCAATCAAGTGATGATAGCAATTTTCTCCCTAGCAAGAAAACACCGTTGGCATTTGTCAGCCACCCATCTGGCAGGTGTCCGGAATGTCATTGCGGATTCTCTGTCCAGGACAACTCCGCTGGAGTCGGAATGGTCTCTGGACAAAACATCATTCGAGTGGATTTGCCGTCAGGTACCAGGTCTCCAGGTAGATCTGTTTGCCACGGAGAGCAACCACAAACTTCCATGTTACGTTGCTCCCAATCTGGACCCTCTTGCTCACTCCACAGATGCGATGTCAATAGATTGGAACATGTGGCAGCAAAATCTATCTGTTTCCACCAATAAACCTGTTGATGAAAGTTTTGCACAAGCTCAGGTCATTCAAAGGTCAAGTGGCCCTGGTGGCACCCAACTGGCCGAAGAGCAGTTGGTTTCCTCTTCTTCTAGAGTTGAAACTCCGGTGTATTCAAATCCCCAGGCCAAAGTTGACTCAAATAGTACAAACTCGGACTGTGTCAGCTTCCTCAAGAATTCTAAATGCCCTGGCTTTATGGACTTCATGAAATTTGCAGCTCAGAGAGATGCTAATATTGATCCTATTAATACTCTGTTCTTAGAATCAGACAAAAGGGACTCTACTCTCAGACAATATGATTCAGCAGTTAAAAAGTTAGCATTATTCCTGAAAGAATCTGAAGCTAAAGTGATGACCATGAATCTTGCAATCTCGTTCTTCAGGTCATTATTTGAAAAAGGACTGGCCTCTAGTACTATTACTACAGCCAAGTCGGCTTTAAAAAAGATATTTTTACATGGTTTCAATATTAACTTAACGGACTCATATTTTTCATCAATCCCTAGAGCATGCGCTTGTTTGAGACCAGCAACCCGTCCCCACAAGGTTTCCTGGTTCTTAAATGACGTACTAAAATTAGCATCGGACACTGATAATGAACAGTGTTCATATTTGAGTCTGTTAAGGAAAATGTTATTCTTAATTAGCCTAGCTTCAGGTGCCAGAATTTCTGAACTGTCCGCTCTCTCTAGAGAACCGAACCATGTTGATTTCCTCCCGTCAGGAGAAGTTCTGCTATCCCCGGATCTCAAGTTTTTAGCTAAGAATGAAGATCCACAAAATAGATGGTCCCCTTGGAAGGTTATCCCCCTTCCACAGGATCCGTCCTTATGTCCAGTCACTACTTTAAAGGCTTATTTAGATAGAACTTCTAATATAATGTCTGGCCCTCTTTTTGTCAGGGAAAAGGGAGGAACCCTTTCCTTAAAGGCCATCAGGCAACAAATACTGTATTTTATTAAGCAAGCTAACCCAGATTCAGTACCTAAGGTTCATGATATCCGAGCAGTGGCCACCTCCACTAATTATTTTCATAATATGAACTTTGAGGATCTTAAAAAATATACGGGTTGGAAATCACCATCAGTATTCAAACGCCACTATCTTAAATCTCTAGAGGCCCTTAAATTTTCCACAGTGGCTGCAGGAAGTATTGTCCCTTCCGCCCTAGATTAGTCTATGCAATCTTAGTTATCCTGTCCCTTTCCTCTCTCGCCTACCTGCCTCGTTTACTCACCTTGCCGTCTATCCTTAGGTCAGGCATGCTTCACAGCCTGACTCCTGACCATATTGTATATTACTTTTATTCCCTTTTGTTAGCATTTAAGTGTCTTGGTGTTAACCAATATTTTGTGTATATATGCCCTATGTTATTAACCAGGTCTTATCCTGTATTATTAATCATGTCCTATTTTTGCTTCTTGGATAATTAAAACTCAGTAATTACTGATAGTTTTATTTATCTCCATCACAGTAGTTGTCAGGGGGTTTATCCAAGCTTTGTATGATTAATTCTCTGTTATGATTTCACCGGGTGACACAGGTCGAACCCAGAAAAGGGATTTTGACAAAGGAAAAATCTATTTCTGGGGGAAGACCTGTGTCACCCGGTGACCCACCCCTATTCTTCTTTCCCCCCCTGAGTGGCATACCAGCTTGGGGGAGGTGCTAACCTGGAATGAGGCTAAGATGGCAGCTGAGGTGTTGGTTGGCTGGGTGATGGGTGTTGGATATGCGACGGCCCCTCACTTTCCAGGATTTTGAGATTGGAGATCTCTACAGGGCGGAGGCCTGTGGCAGTGGCAACACTCACCCTTTGTGTATACCGACATCTATTTTTATTCATTTAGATGAGTGAACTGGGGGTAGTAACCCCGGCATTCTAGATAGCTTTTTCTCTGGTATTTTTAGCAATTCTTATACCTAGAAATGTACTTGATGGAACCAATTTCACCTGGTGACACAGGTCTTCCCCCAGAAATAGATTTTTCCTTTGTCAAAATCCCTTTTATCGTTAGGGTCTCTTAATGATATTTAATTTTGGTCATTATGGTCTTACTCAGAATACTCATCAGTTGATGTTATATGTAACCTTGGTAATTGCTTAGCGTAACTTAGTATTTGTGGTTATCAGTTTGGTGTAATACCTTATATAGTAATTAGTATCATGGCTCCCCTCTGGTATACAATTACAGCTCATTGACAGTGACAATTATATGTCTAATTTTGGGAGACGTGCATGTAGTATGTTGTACGGTACTTGTAGGAAGTAAGTCTGTAATCCTAATTTGACTCCAGTGTGTGTAGTGACTGGTTGATCGTAGTGGAATAGATGTAATAACAGAAGGCACTATAACCATTTAAGAATTATTCATAGAAAGTGTTTTTCTTCAGATGCTGATTCATCAGTGACACCCTCCTGCTTCTGCATAAGCTACCATAGGAACCTTTTTAAGTGAAAACTTCCAGAATGAGATTAAAAAATTACCTCTTTGTTATCTCCTTCCATAATTACCTCTTTGTTATCTCCTTCCGTCTCCCTGTAAACTGGTGGAAGTGAGTCTCCACAAGTTGCTAGATAATCTTCCAGGTTATTTATTGCCTCCTTCTTTGGGGAATGATCACAGAACATTATGAGCATTAAGGCACACAGAGGTAAGCTCCACACCTGGCAAATACTCTTCACAAGTTGATCAAGTTAAGGAAGATGCCATTAGAGCAGTGGTTCCCAACCTGTTTTTGGCTATACCCCACCTAATCAACTCTAAAATCATGATGTCCCCTGTGGTGATATTTAATTCTTATATTCACATGGAGGAAGCCTAAAGACCATTAACTTGATTTAAACATTCTTGAATTGCCCCCCTTACAAATCAGATTACCCACATTGGGAACCACTGCATTAGAGCCTATTGCTAATCCTCAAGGAAGCATTACAGGAACGCATGGCTTTCATTCTTTCAATGCTAGTTTGTGCTCTAGCACTTGGTGTCACTGTGCAAGGTAGCACATCTCAGCACACGGTACATGCTCTACAGCATCCAATATCTTAATGAACATGGTTTCAGCTGGTGTCTCCTGCCCTTGGTGTTTCAGATTTAATGAGAGAAAAGCCTAAAATGATGGAAGAGATTGCTTCTACTGGGATGGCAGGAGTGACACATTATTTTGGATTGAGTAATGAGAGTGGGGAATCCAATTATTTTAGGCTATTTGTTGATGAGAAATCCATTATTGTGGAGCATGTTGCAGGTCAACTGCCAGGTGCATGCAGGCCTGATAACATTACTCATGTCCCATGTTTAAACATCATGTTAGGGATTATTGGTCAACTGAAATGGTTATCAGCATGCCAGTATTGCCAAAGCTTTATGCTTCTTAATTGGTACCAGACTCTTTACAGATTTGTACTCATATGGATAATGATTTAAGAGACCCCCACTCCAAGGAAAAGCTGTGGAAAATAAGGAGCATTATGACACAAATACATGAAAGATATACAAGAAATCCGTTTCTAAAAGCTTGTGATTGATGAAAATCCTGCTATTCAAAAGGTGTCTTATTTTCCAACGGTATATTAGATCAAAGGGGCACCAGTTTGAATTGAAAATATACATTATCTGTTAAGAATCAGAGTATTTTAGGCTTTACGCTTTTTATGGATGATGAAATAGTATAAGTCATGGTTGATGAAATGAAGTGGTATCAAGGACATTGTGTTACTGGTCAACTGCCAGGCTCAGATAAGATGAAGAAATGGACAGAGAAAGGCCTGAGGGCAACAACTATGTCCTTTGTGATAACATTACTCATCCCATGTATTGAAACATTGTATTAATGATTATTATTCATATGCCAGTATTCCCAAAGCTTATGCACATGATTGGTACCAGGCCCTTGATAGATTTTTACATTTTCTCAATAAAGATTTAAAAGAGACCCCCATTCCAAGAATGAGTTGTGGAGAATAAGGAACATTTGGACACAAATACAGGAATGATTCATAAGATAATATCCATATCAAAAGCTTGTGGTTGATGAAAGTTTAGTGTTTTTTAAAGGGCGTCTCATTTTCAGACTGAATGTTAGATTAAAGAGACATGGATTTAGTATAGAATATATGTGACTATAAAATGGGTATGTGATAGCTATTGTTGTCTGTATTGGAAAAGAGATAGATACTCATACTGATGACTCGGGAGAAGTCATGAAAACGCTTGTGACCCCTTATATTGGTAAAAATCATCTTAACACTGATAACTACTACACCATGCACTGGCCTGTTAGCCTTCAGAGGGAGACACAACCATCAAATAGAATACCCAGTCTTGAAGCAGGATGTTATTTTTGACCACAAGAAAAACATTCGTGCTCCTCAAGACATCTGTACTTTCCAGTGTGTGTAGTCCTAACAAGCCTTCTCCAAGAAGAGTTCATTGAACTCTTCCACCTCTCCTGAGAGTGCCTAGGCACACAGCAGGTAGAGGAGTTGGAGGATCAGTGCCAGGGCTTGTTCCCCTCCTTCTTTCTTGTTTTACTGAGCATCACAACAAGGGGTGGCGGGGATTAAGTCAGAATGGGTTCTGACAGTGATTCCACAACAGCTTGTATGTTCTCAGATGAGAGACTTGTCTGTTTTGGTTTGGAGTTCAGAACCCCCTAGGAAGCAGTTCTGTTACGTCTTCTCATTTGGTTGAGGGAGGAGCAGTGTGGGCCTCCAAGGATCATTTGGGACCTAATGGTCCCATTTTTCCAGATTTCTTACAGATTGTGTGGGAGTGGCAATTTTGGAATTTCCTACATTGTGTGAGAAATATCCTAGGAGGGCAACTACAACTTTGTTTGCGCCCTCAGTTAACCTTTGGGTTTACTCAAGGCACTCGCTAAGTTCATATCATACTCGTAGTTATGGTGTTTGGAGAAGGTCAGCATCCTGTTCTATGGGTCGGGAAGTGCCTTTGTCTCCAGTAGATTGTGCAAACTTCCCCACTAATTTCATGCCAGAGGAGTGTGTTTGCAGATAAGCTATTCTTTGGAACAGGCACTTTATTGCAAAGCTTGCACTCATTCACAAAGATACTACGTTGACATAAAAATCTATAACACTTGAAACTTTTTTAAAAAACAAAGGAAATAAACCATCTGGGTCTTCTCTGGCCCAGCTATCAAGGTTATCAAGAAATTTCTTAACATCCCTAGAGTGAAATGCAGATTTTATGAGAATAGGTTCAGGATGACAAGTATCAGGGAGAGGGACATCCTCAGCTGATTGTTTAGCTTCAAAAGCTTGATGAAGTAGTCCTAGCAAGCCTTCTCCAAGAAGAGTTCATTGAACTCTTCCACCTCTCCTGAGAGTGCCTAGGCACACAGCAGGTAGAGGAGTTGGAGGATTAGTGCCAGGGCTTGTTCCTCTCCTTCTTTCTTGGTTTGCTGAGCATCACAACAATGGGCTGCAGGGATTAAGTCAGAATGGGGTTCTGACAGTGATTCCACAACAGCTTGTATGTTCTCTGATGAGAGACTTGTCTGTTTTGGTTTGGAGTTTAGAACTCCCTTAGGAAGCAGTTCTGTTAATCTTCTCACTTGGTTGAGGGAGGAGCATTGTGGGCCTCCAAGGATCATTTGGGACCTAATGGTCCCATTTTTCCAGATTTCTTGCAGATTGTGTGGGAGTGGCAATTTTGGAATTTCCTACATCGTGTGAGATATATCCTAGGAAGGCAACTACAACTTTGTTTGTGCCCTCAGTTAACCTTTGGGTTTACTCGAGGCACTTGCTAAGTTCATATCATACTCAAAGTTATGGTGTTTGGAGAAGGTTAACATCCTGTTCTATGGGTCGGGAAGTGCCTTTGTCTCCAGTGGATTGTGCAAACTTCCCCACAAATTTCATGCCAGAGGAGTGTGTTTGCAGATAAGCTATTCTTTGGAACAGGCAGTTTATTGCAAAGCTTGCGCTCATTCACAAAGATATTACGTTGACATAAAAATCTATAACACTTGGAACTTTTTTAAAAAACAAAGGAAATAAACCATCTGGGTCTTCTCTGGCCCAGCTATCAAGGTTATTCAAGAAATTTCTTAACATCCCTAGAGTGAAATGCAGATTTTATGAGAATAGGTTCAGGATGACAAATATCAGGGAGAGGGACATCCTCAGCTGATTGCTTAGCTTCAGAAGGTCGATGAAGGAGTTCAGCCTTTTCTTGAGGGCCGGTAACCAATTTGCCATCATTTGTTAGTAGTGGTGGAATGGAAGACAAGCCTGACCCAAAGATAGATGATGTCAATTTGGTTCACCACTGATGTGGCTGAGTAATTCCTTCAAGTTTCCTCTGAGGAATTATTGTAATTTCTCTTGGCTGTATGATTAGTTATGTTCGCAGCACAGTGGGACAACAAAAATGGTGTAATTTTCATTTGAATGATTTCGCCTCGTGTTAAATTTGTTTTTTTTGTTGTGGTAAGCTCATCTACATGTATCATTAAACCATGGCTGGTCATTTGTCCTGAATTTGATGACCTATCTAGGGATATACCTTATTAAAATTGTCGTAAGTGTTTCATCTAACTTCTTGGGATCAGGATCAAATGTAGCATCTGAAACATTAAGTGCCTGACAAGTTCAGTTATGCAATGGCAGTTGACTCTAGATTTCAGCCAGACCATTTTCCAATGGTGGCATTAAGAATATACTGATTGACAGATATTGTTCATCTCAGTGGTGCAGTGATCAGAAGTGCCTATATATATGCAGACCTTGGACTTGAGAATAGCTGGAACATATGTGAATATGAGGTCTAATCTATTACCAGAAATATGTGTGGTTTCCTCAGTTAGCTGGACAAAATTGGAGATATGCAGAACTCAAGAGCAGACCAGCCATGTTGGTCCATAGAATTTGAATATAGCCCTTGCTGTGCTTTGCATTAGTCTCCAAAGGTAACACATGAAGCTTTTGAATCCTGTGACTGACCAATACTAATCCTTTCCAAAAGCCAGTCATATATTAAATTGTTGATATTTGAATTGCAGTAAACAGCAAGTACTTAAACAATGTAGAACTTACTAAAAATTTTAAAACAAAGAACTTCATGGCAACTGCACGCCAAATTTTTTTATGATAAATAGGTTGTCTGGACTTAGTGTATACAGCCATATGTTGCATTTGTGAGATGATATGATGATAAATAAAGTCAGGGCCATCAAACCTCGGAATTAAAAGCTCAACCTTTGCCTAGTTACTATTTACAAGTGTCTCTGATAAAAACATCAAATTATAGTTTTGGGCACAACTCTGAAGATAAAGTAAATTTGATCTTAAGCCCTGAATATTTAAGTGAAGTACTGCAGTCCACAATTTTTCTCACGGTAATGAGTAAGAGGCATAGGTTTCAGCTCAGTGTCTCCCGAAAGAATAAAAATTAACATTATAAAATCAGTAGCAAAATTAATAGACTCATAACAACAGTAACATAAAAAATCAACAGAACAGTAAACAATAATAGTACTATCAACAACAACAGTAGTTTTGTTATTTACAAAAATTATGTTGAAAGTGTAAATAAACCTGACCATATGTCATAGAAAAGGTGTCAGAAGCAACTGGTTGACAAGACTGGGCCAGAACACCTTGTAAAGCAAATAAGAAACCCACCAGGTTTGCCACAACAACTGGGATGGATTTAGAAGTTATAAAAAGCTCAGAAGGAAAAGATTACATAAAGACGAAGGGACTTTACTGATAATCCACCAGGCAGCTTTTGCTTTGTCATCAGCCTGTCCTACATACTTTTCAAAAAAACATTAAAGTGAACAAAAAAAAAGAGGAAAAATGCCTGATTGTACCAACAAGCAAGGGAACTCAAACCCAAGACCATGAAAGGGTTGCCTGTCAAGGTCAAAGGGTCCCTTCTACTCGTTAGTTTAATTTCGGAGTGTCCTTCTCCAAGGATAAAGAGTCTCTTCTACCCTAACTTGTGTAGGCAGTGGCATCACACCCTGAAGTAAATGATGCTGAGAAAAGCTGTAGTAACCCAGTACCCAAGAAGTGATGATTACAACCTCCTTGGCACTACTCCTATTAAAGCTTTTGCTTTTCTTTAGCAACTGAAACTTTTGTAAGGATTTCCTTACTCTCTGCCTTTGGTATCGCTTGGTTTCAGAAGTGTTTTGGTTTGCGGGGGGGGGCCACATTTGGGATGAGTTTTCTTCTCAGGTATGTGCCTTTCAGGCACATCTTTTTTGCACTGCACTGCTCTCATTAGGTTTGTAGCTTGTTTAACCCTTAAGGAATGGGCTAAATATATATCAAGCACACCCCCAGACTGGACAAACTTTAAGGTTGGCCAGTTTAAGAAAAAACACATTAGTGGAAAGAGGAAGATATGCAAATGCATATGGTGTAAGAAAAAAATTCTAAAAATATTTCCCTACCTTCCACGGGAAGTTGAAAGTGACTATTTACACCCAGTGTGGGACCTCTTTTACAAGACACTCATAAAAATATGTTAATTTCACCAAGTTATGCATGTTTTTTCTAATAATTTATTTGATTTTGTAAAATTATAATTACAGCTCACACAATATCCATAACAGATAAGAACTAAAATCAGTAACAAATTCTGAGTATATTTGTTGTAAAATATTTACAGGATTTACTGAGGTGGGGAGATGCAGTAAGTTTTTGTGAGGTATACATGTTTTTTCTGATATTTCTTTACACTTTTCTTTGCAAAATTATAATTATAGCTGACATACTATCGTAAAAGATAAGAACTAAAACCAACAGCAATCCCCGAGTTTACTTATGAGCAGATAGATAAAAAGACATCCTGGAACTGCAGAGAGGCAGTACATCCCCCTCTGAAATCTCAAGATCTCAAGGCATACTGATCGATGTCTCTCCTGTGCTGAGCTAAATAGTTGCCAAAAGTCATTTATGGCCCATTGAAGTGCTATGAACATTTTCCCGCTAAATTCATCCAAACCGAATGGTGCGTAATATTAATACTCATATGAGGTTCCCGTCCATCACCCAAAACCTGTTATAGATACTCATATGTTGCAGATTTTTGAAATGGTTAAGTCTTTTGGTGGTTGATGAGCAGTGCACCACTGTTGTGATTTGTGTTGAAAGTAAAGGCGAACAGTTTATCTTACTTTACTTCCTTTAGCAGTGCAGGTGCTTGAGTGAATGGGTTGCTGTCATCAGGTTGGTTGGCTGCATTATGCATTCTGCACAGTGGAATATTACTGCAGTTCAACTCAACTGTTAGTGTCTAAGTGCAGGGACATATTGGTCCCTGCACTCCTGAATAGTGAAGGTATTTCAAGTATTAGAGCTCCCATACTTGATGGGTGAGACTAGTCTCAGAGAACTTCAGTTTTCTGTTTTTTTTTTTTTTTTTTTTTTTTTTTTTTTTTTTTGGTGATGAAATTGAGTTCCATCACCTGTAAAACACTTGATTGCATTTGTTGTTTTGTTTGCTTACCTCTTTAAAGGAGTGATATGTAAAGCGCTTGTCATATGCTTGGCACTGGAAGCTCCTTGCTGGTCTCTAGCAGAAGGTTTTTTTTTGATCTGCTGTTTCTCTGGTCAAAGCACTGGAGTGACCCAGCCTTCTTCCCTTGTCAGCCTCTTGTTCACCTTTTCCACCGAGTGGTGTTCTTGCAACCTTACATATTGTATTCATAGCAAAGGCTGCTGACTGATGGTTTCCCGCCTCTGTGGAGGGAGATGAAGGAAGATTGAGTTCTTTGGGATTAGTCCAATGTGATTTTCTTCATAACATGCAGAGAAGGGGTAGAGGGAAGCACACGCCACCCTCTGTGGTGGTACCAGCAAAGCAGCACTGCCCCGCCCCCTAAAAGTAATTTGTATTTTTCCTAGTTATACAAACCACCATCTTTTATGTTCCAGTTAACCCACCTCACCCACCCCACTTTGTTCTTTCCCTTCGTTTTTTCATTCTGGATATGGGCTGAAAGGATAATGGGAAACATTGGTTGTGTGAGAATGGGCATTGCCTCTCCCCATCTCCACCTAGGTACCACCCTTGTTTAGTCAGTACATTGCAGTCCAGTGCACATGCCAAAAGATACTCCATGTATGAAAGGCTACAGATTGTATACCTGGGAAATATATAAATTACATTAAAAATTTGGCATTTTTAAAAATATATTTCAAGATTTAGTACTTCATAAGCATCAAAATACAAGATATTACATAGTGTAAGAAGTACTAAGGCATACTTAGCGAAGTTAATCATCATGCCAGACCATGTATGTAGCGTATGCCTTACCTCAATAATTATTTTAATATTGCTCTGTAGTTGATCTTCAAACTGATATGTTGAAAGATTTCAGAGGTATGTAAAGCCTAGCCAGGACTGTTCTTGTGGAACCTTAATGTTATATAAGTGTCTGTTGTGCACTGCTTTCGGTATATTTTAGCCAATTTTTGTTTTGATTAAGAAAATATCTTTTAGATTTGTGCTCAGTTATTCTATATCATTGTGTTCAATGTAGTAATAATTGATTAAAATTAAGTAAGTAATGCAGGTATATGTACATCATGTCTAAGGTTAAGAGATAATGGGTACTGTCTCAGCCTTCACATGGTTTCCATGGAACTGTTTTGTATCTGAGATATCATTTGCATATTACATGCATAAAAGATTTGTACATAATCACAGTTATTCATAAAACATAGCTTCATCATAGTTCAGCATTTTAAATGGTAATAAATCCTTATCAAGTTTGAATTTGTATAATTCCATGATTTGCAAGACCTTTATTTCAGAATGACTGCCACGATTCGCAAGACCTTTATTTCAGAATGACTGCCATGATTTGCAAGACCTTTATTTCAGAATGACTGCCATGATTCGCAAGACCTTTATTTCAGAATGACTGCCATGATTCACAAGACCTTTATTTCAGAATGACTGCCTTTTCTTATTATGAATAGGTACTTATACCACATATAGTGGATCTGCCTCTTATGCTTGAATATTTTTTGAGGCTGTCCAATTTCTTCAATAAATTTTTCTCCATTTTTCATAGGACTCTGTTTCTGGTCAGCATCCCTCATCATCAGTAGAGTCCAGTTTACAGTATTCTTTCCGACAAAATGCTGTTTCCAGATGGTAACTATAAAAAATTTAGTTAGATTTTAATACAAAAAATCATGCACAAATGTAGTAATGTTTGCTTGTACTTACAATAATGTATTAATCTTAATAACCTTTGTCATGTATATTGTGTTGAAAGTCAGACCAATGTTCATAATACAGTAGTTTTCATATATGAATGCTTCTCTTCAGGATGGTATTGAATTGCCCTTGGATTTTGTATCGTGACAGAAAAAAATGTCTGTTACATGTAATTTATTGTAGCATTTAAAAGATGCTTTTTTCTGATCATGTAGAGAATTTGATTTGATATTCAGCATTGTCCATTTTTTTAGATGTTTGAGTACAGAATTCTACATTGTCATGGTTGCTGTAGTTTATTCACTAAGACAAACCTGTATATAATTGTTGTAAAATTATTATTTTGTTAATTTATTGTTTATAAAAAATATGGTAATGAATCTCTTATTTTCCTTTTTAATCGTAATAAATGTGTTTTTGATGTTTTACATAAGGGAGCACAGTCAACCCCCGCCTATTCACGGTTCAGAAATCCCAGCTTCACCTATTCACAGATTTTTCTGTGGAACTTATCTCCAAATTATTCATGGAAAATTCAGTAATTCGCAGGTTTTTTGTCAAGCAGTATTCACTAATTATCGTATTTTCTTGTTATTTTCATGACTAAATACAGGCAGTCCCCGGCTTTACGACATGGGCTCTGTTCTTACGCTGCATCACAAGCCGAAAATTGTCGTAAACTGAAAAATCGTCGAAAATCGTAAAAAATCCTAAGAAAACTTTTCGTTTAACGCTCTGGGTGTATTGAAAACGATGTAAACTGCATTATTATTGAGTTTTTCATGAAAAAAACTCCAAATTTTGATTATTCAGCTGTTTTGGATCCATATTTCTTCCGTCTGATCGGCGTAACCCTGGAACATGCGTCGTAAATTGGGAAATAATTTCTGATGAATATATCTGAAAAGCGTTGTAACCTTGGAACATCGTAAACCAGACCCATCATAACCTGGGTACTGCCTGTACATTTTTTATGGTAAAAAAATTATTTTCTAATTTTCAAATATTAATGTAAACACAGCAAAATATAAAAAATATATTTTTTTAATGCATATTTAAATACATGTATTTCTTAACTCAGAGAGAGAGGAGAATTATGAAAGCCTTGGGAATGAGACAGGTTTTTAAGCTTTGCACTGGTAATAAATCGGTTTTCTCTCCCCTCTGTACAAGAGGGACCTCCTTATTGAAATGATATTAAAGTGATATTGAAATATTAAAATATTACTGTTAATTGTGTTAGGATGATAGTTTAAGGTATACATGTGAACACAATATCAGTCAATCTCTCTCTCTCTCTCTCTCTCTCTCTCTCTCTCTCTCTTTTCTCTCTCTCTCTCTCTCTCTCTCTCTCTCTCTCTAATAACTTGTGAATAATTTCACTCTCTTGATATTTAACATAATGCAACCCCCCATATCTCTCTCTCTTGCTCTCTCTCTCAGCACTTTATATATCCTTTAATGAAATATGAATTACTGTATCATCAAAAATATGAAACAAATGCCAGGAACTTCACAAAGCCATCATTGAATGAGTGCATGCATACATATGTACGTTACAATTTTTTTTTGCTTTGATGTAGGCACCATGATGACACGCTATTGGCTGGGGGAGTTGGAAGCAGCCAATCAAAGAGCTTGTAGCAAACACCCCCCCCCCCTCTCTCTCTGTGAAGACATGCTATTGGTAGGGAGGGCTGGAAATAGCCAGTCACAAAGCCTGTAGCTCAGATGCTTTGTGTATAGGATTCAGAAGGGTGAGTTGTATTTTTCTCTCTCTCTCACTGAGATAAGAGAGAGAGGGGCGAGATTTTTTATGCATATGTAATGTGTGTTTATTTGTTTTGTGTAGTTTTATAGATAAATGTGACGTTACTTTGTCATTCATTTTTTCATATTTTCCGTGCTATAATTACAATTTTTTTCATTTCAATAACTATGAAAATGTAGTAAATTAGGTAAGCTTTTAGCATAATTCTGTGGAATTCCCAGTCTTTTTCTGGTAGGTAAGCAGGAGGGGGCTGTGGCCCTAGCTGTCAGTTATTTTGACATTAACAGGAGGGGTCTGGACAAACAATCTCTCTCTCTCTCTCTCTCTCTCTCTCTCTCTCTCTGAGAGAAAATGGTTGTGCCTGAATGTAAGGGTAACTAGATTAGTTTTCACATGTAGCTGTAAGCCATAGATTTTTAATGGTAATGTTGTAAGATGACTGGAATGATATTAAAGTGTTTTAGGATGATAGTTTAAGGTATATTTGGTGTTTGAACTGTTAAAATAGTCAGTTACAAGTGTTTTAGAGGGGTCTTTGGTGTTTGAACTATTAAAGTAGGCAGTTATCAGCATTTTTATTAGGGGTGTCAGGTACTTGTGGATTTTAGCTATTCACTGGTGGTTGTGGTCCCTATCCCCCCCACGAATACCGGGGGTTGACTGTAATATGAATGTAATGTATAGAATTATGGTGATAATTTGTATGGTATACATTATAGAAAAAGCAGAACTGTTCAGTTCCTCCACACTTCTGGCAGCTTGCCATAAGGTGAGAAGCTTCAGAGAGCATCTTAGAACTGACCCATGATAAATTAGCGAGGTTCTCCTAGCTCTTACTCTTTTTAGCTCCTTACCCTATCAGAATTGATCATTAGATGACAACCCCTACACAGCTTTGGTCACTCTCAGAACATGAAGGTGTGTGAGGTTGGATGGCATGCCTCCTCATCCTGAGAATTTGAACAGCTGACTTGGTTAAGTGAGACAAGTCTGATGTCAAGCTCTACTCCTAGTGCTGAGTCCATTTTTAGTGGACCAATGACATTCAAGGCACTAGAACCATTTGGTATACTGTATTAAGGTATAAACCCCAGGGTAGCCCATGCAGAAGCAGCACATCCCTCCTATGAATGTACTTTCATGGTAAGCATAAGAAAATACACAATACAAACAAAATTTTTGTCTAATGATGAGCATAAGAAATTTGTCAAACATTGATGACATTTACACAGAAACATTTCTTCAGGCCTCTCTAGAGAAATAGACAGTAATAGCACCTCATACAAGACATAAAATCATCCTGTTAATGGCCCAGTGCTTTGTTATAGTGGTGGTCGCTTGTTGTGGTGGACTGAACAGTGACAGTGAATCATATTTTCTGCTATGGACAGTACAAATTCGAAGAGGGAGAGGATCAAAAAGCACTTAAATCTGTCATGAGGGATTGATAGATTCTGAGTATTTTGCCACAAAATCAGGAAATAAAGAGATCTCCAAACCTCCATGTGATGTGCCAAGCTAAGTACAAAAGGCCACAGAACTCGCATACTCTCTTCACCAAAATTAGGGCTAGCAGGGAGATAGGAGTGAGCACAACAATCCTGTCTGTTGCCTCCCGCTTTAGAGGTCTCAGTTCACAGGGTGGGTAAGATTGCCTGAAACTCCTCAAGATCATTGTGACCGTAACCAAGGCAGAGGGGACTTTACCCTTCAGCCCGAACAACTGGGAAGGGCTGAGCGATAACCTTTTACCACATAAGCAGGGAGGAACTTTTCTTGGTAGAGATAGGTGAGGAAGTCTGCAATCTGCCGAGTAGTGGCTCTGACCTGAGAGATACATCTCTACATACCTGTAGATCTGTGGACAGTGCATAACATCTGTGCTGCTTTGCCAGGAAAGCTTCTCTTGCAGGAGATTCTGGATAGTCTTCAGCAATGGTGTGCAAGCAGTGCCCTGGGTTGGCGGTAGATCAGCATGTGCCAAAGCAGCCTGTGTTATGGGTGTATTTCTATGCACTTCAAGTTGGCTCAGCAGGTTGGAATACCACTTGACTTTTGGCCAAGAGGATCACTTGATGAATCAGACTGAATGGGGGAAAGGCATAAATGCTGAAATTGTCCCATGGCTAGTAAAAGATCCATGACCCTGAAAATGGAGAGCAAAGCACTCGGTGGTCTGTATAACTACAAGGTGAACTGATTGATCACCAGTGTTCTCCAAACCTTTAAGAGTCCTTACACATGTATGGGTATAGGGATCACTGTGATACTATGACATGCCCTTGGCAATGAAGCTGGTCTGCCACTACATTCTGACAGCCAGGAATGGACGTGGCTGACAGCCCAGTGGTATTGTAGGTTGCCCTATTGGCAAAAAGAGGGGTACTTGCTTATTGACATATACCACATTGTATCTAAACTTTTGAAAGTTGTATCAGAGGCTGAACACCGTGGTTGGTCTGTCAGCTCCCTAATTTGTGGAAGATAATTTCATTGTCAAATTTAATGGCTCATATATAGGCTGTTTGGCCTGCTGATTTAGTGTATCAAAGTTTATGCATAAGAACTTGGTTTTTTTTTTTTTTTGACTTATTAATGTGTGATGTCGAATCATAAATTAATTTCCTAATTTTTTTTTCTGCTTAACATTTTATGGAACATAAGTGCTGTTATCTTTTTATGGAGAACTGGAAACCTACTGATGAAGCCCATCCATCTTTAGTATTGTTGATGGTACATCAACATGTCTTATGTTTGACACTGTAGTATATAGCTCATGTAAATATTTTTTATTCCAAATGGTAATTGACCACTGCTGTCATTTATGGCTAGTGTGAAGAAAACTTTCCTGTGGAACTCCGTTTTCAAGTGACAGTCTTAAAATAAATATCATCAATTCAAATTTGAAGGTGTGGTCCATTAGAAACTTACCACTAAACATTGGCAAGTGACCACACAAATCATTGAGGGTCTATGTTTTTGAGTATCTCCATTTTTGTATATCAAAGGAAATAGCTAATATTATTTGTGTGCTCAAGTCCTCCACAGACGTGATCTTCCACATCTGTTGTTCTGTGATCCAAACTGAGTAGGCATCAATATCTTATTTTTATGTATGTACCATTCAAGTTTTGCATTTATCATTTTCTCTAACAATTTGCATAAGCAACCTGTTAGGGAAATCGGTCTGTAATTGTTTATATTAGTACTTGGGTCTTTTCATGGTTTTGAGGATAGAAATAATTATACCATTACACCATTCTTATTTATGAAGCAAATGTCTGAGCCCCATATGATCATAAAATTGTAAATTGCATGATTTAGCCAAAGGCACTAGATATTTTATCATTTCAAAACAAATTGTGTCTCTTTTAGGAGCAGATTTGTTCAAATTGTAATATATATTGTGTATCATTTGAGAGTTTGGTGGTTTAATTAAGTTATAGTTTTTATTTGATGAAAATGTTCATATATGTTTCTGCTGCTGCTTATGTTGGCAAAATCTCCTAATATGTTGCTTATTTCTTGGTAAGAAGCTTTTTATTAACTTTATAATATAGCATGTCATGGTGATATGATAAATATCCCATATATTTTCATGAATTGTTGTCATATTTTTGGTAGCCATCCTTCGGATGGCGCAAGTAAAGAAATGGCACCTGTCTGCAATTCATCTCACAGGGTCTCTCAGTGTAATAGCAGACTCTATATCAAGGTAAACAACAGCCTCAACAGAGTGGATGTTGGACAACCTCTCTTTTCAGACAATAGCCAACATGCTTCCACAACCGGAAGTGAACCTGTTCGCCACATACGAGAATCACAAACTCCTAGTAGATGTGTCTCCAAACTTGGACAGTCAAGCAACATCAAGAGATGCCTTCCTACAGGACTGGAACAAGTGGAGGACGATATACAATTTTCCTCCATTGTCCCAGATTTCGAAGGTTTTGAGCAAACTCATATCCTTCAAAGGAACAACTTACTTAATAGCCCCAAATTGGCCAAACAGGCATTGGTTCCTATTACTTCAACAATGGGTGAAAAGATCAATTCCACTATCGTGCGCTGTTCTCTCCCAGAAAGTAGGAGGGAAAGTAGTTTACTCATCCTCCTTGCTGAGCCGAGACCTTCACGTATGGATTTTTTAAACATTATCTACTGTGAAAACTACTCACCCAGCATTGTTAGGTACCTAGAGCAAAAATTATGGACATCATTTATCCAGTAATACCAGTCTGTAAGGAAGATATTGTTAGATTATACCCATACTGAGAGCTCAGTTGAGATTTCTATTGAAACACTTTTAAATTTTCTTATACAGTATAACTTTTTGAAGACAAACGTCTTGCGGTTACAACAATCATGGCATACAAGGCAGCATTAACGGAACCTTTGTTTTATGGATTCGGGATTGACTCCAGTATAGAAGTTGTCACTTCCCTTCTGTGGTCTTTTGCTCTACAAAGACTTGCTCCCGAAAGATTTCCAATTACTTGGTCCCTGAACAAGGTACTTAGACTTCTATCTACCCCTCAATTCAGCAGACTCAATACAATCGCACCTCACATGCTACAAAAGGCGATCTTCCTGATTGCATAGCATCAGTAGCCTGTATTGGTGAACTGGGCTCTCTTAGGCGGGGTTGATACATCACTCAAACTGCTGATAATCAATTATTATTGTACCCTGGCCCATCATTCCCAGCCAAGAATGAGGATCCTTTAAGAAGGAAATCTTTTCTTATAAGAAAACTCAATTTAGCAGACAAAACATTATGCCCAGTTCAAGCACTTAAGGTTTACCTAGAGATCACGGCAAACATCCCAGAAGGTCTGATTTTCATACATCATAGCACGAATAAACCACTGTCTATACAAGGGCCAAGGATAATTTTAGTGTCCCTCATCAAAAAGGCAAACCCACACTCCTTTTCTAGGACACATGACATTAGGAAAGTATGTCGTTGGCCTTCAGAAATGTCTCTTTCAAAGAAGTCTCTGAATGTAGAGGGTGGTCATCAGATATAGTATTCTTAAAACATTACAGCCATGAACTTGAGCAAATTCGACTACAGTACACTGTGTATCAGTAGGTGATATGGTTAGTCCTGACCCCATAGGCCCTACAGCAGAAAACCAAGTCTTCCTGACAGGTGGGTATGACAACTATCACTGGGGAAGGTGCGACAAGACTGCAACCATACCCAGCATACTTAGTTAAGTCACTACAGAACTTCACCCTAAAAACACATGTTCTTGTTTAGTTTCTTGTTTCTAAAACCCAAAAGGATTTGTTTTAGAATAAGGAATGGGGTTTTAACTTGTGGCTTGACCTTGGACCAGAATAAAAAAAATGTTTTTGTTTTTTCTTTGGGTTGTTGGGATTAAAATTTTGAGAGTTTAGCCTTTAGTCACCTGTCAATTTCTTTGTAAAGCTCCCTGAGGATGAAACAAGAGACTACACTATCAGAAAACAGGTTTTGATGTAGGAAAAACCTATTTTTGGTAGTCACTGTTGAGTCCTCAAAGCCCTCCCACTTTCCTGATAAAAAGGCATGGGATTTGGGAAAGAGGTCCTACATTGACCAACAGAGAGTAATGGCTCCTGGTCTTTTATCTGCCCAGTCAAAAACAAGATGACGAACGCACATGTGCAATAGTCACTTCTTACAGGCTTTGATGTTGGAAAACTGGGTTCAGCTTCACAGAAGATAGGGAAAATAGGTTTTTCCTACGTCAGAACCTGTTTTTCTCCAGTTTACTTTGTAGTACTGTATTAGTTTGTAAGCACTGTCAGTTGTTGTTACTGGATAGTGATTGCCAGGTGAAAATCATCCAATCCATGCCGTTCAAATCGGTGTATTGCAGGTATGGAGCATCGGGCTATGTGAAGTGTCAATTAATGTTATGGCTATGGGAAAAATATGTACCATCTTTACTTAAACAGCTTAAAGTACTGTTGTTGTCAATTATCTGCTCTGTTTGTGTGCCAAGTCTGTTGGGAGTTAATTCCCACAAGGGATCAAGGGCTTGTGTGCACTGAAGTTACCAAGTAATAAAAATTATTGGGTTTTTAAATTTTTGTTTTGTTAATTTATAAATTATAAATGGTTGTGGGTATTCTGGGGACATGTTATTGCAGTAGTGAAATTAAGCACTTTGAATTACTATTTTATATGAATTTAATATGGACATAAATTGCAGTTCCAAGTTCAGTGTCAGTTTTCTTAGTGAGCGACTTATTGGTAATTTTAATGTTGTCCTACTGTCCAATGTGTTGGATACATAGACACGTGGATTCATGTGTGAGCTGCTTGCATTCCACTGGACTCCATGAAGAATGGAAGCTTAGGTAAGCACTGTCAAGTTAAGGTAATTAACTGCATTTTTTTAATGAATTATTTTGATTTGTAATAGAAATTTTTAATGTGTTTAGCATTTTATTTTTTAATATTATAGATACATTTGAACATCCATTATTTTCTGGGTCTCAGTCTGCAACAATTTTGTTGTGGGTGTATTGCACAAGTTTTTGTTTTGTAAGATCAGGTTAATCTTTTATTTATGTTGGTCTGTTAAGAAATTGGTGGTCATGTATGTGTAGATTGTTCATTAATGTTGGAAGTTCATTTAGTGCACTCATGAAATATTTGTAGCATTCACATAGAGGGATGGTGGATTCCATTAGGTGTCAATTGAACGTCTGTTATTAGCTTTATTTTTGGTGTTTACAGTATTTGCTTTTCTCTTGCACTTTTCTCTATCATGTCTATAAGATTTTCTTCACTGGCAAACATGGCTAAGGTTAGAAGTTTCTTCCTTGGTCATGGATTTGAGAATATTTCATCATCACTGTTGACCTGTTTTGGTATTTTATTTATTTTCTTTGCACTTTTTGACATTCTATTTAGTTCTCTTCCTTATGTCTTGTGGTGGTTCTTACAGTTGGGAAGAGGAAAATTTCTGCATCTATTTTCTTTTGATTTTTCCAATAACTTTAGCTTGTCATTGTTAGTTTTTTTATGGTGAGGCACTCCAGGGTGACTTTTGTTAGATGTTTTATTACCATTTTTCCAAGTTCATCTCTTCAATAGTTAGTGGAGTACTCAGATTGTAGAGTATTCTTCTGAATATTAGTTTTTGTATTATCATCTTTGGAATCATTAATCGATTGTATGAATTAATTACCATTCCATATGGTACTTGTTCACTGTTTTGTTAGCTTTCAATTTACATTTCTTTGCTTATCTTACTGCCATGCCTGATCTGTCTTGTAAAATTATAAGTTCAGTACCATAAATACAGGTATAATAGAATAACTTCAGTACCATACATAACAGAATAACCATTCTTGTGATTATGGTCATGTGATCTACATAACATACATTTTGGACTGTTATATTTTTTTGCAGTATGGCCATATATACTGCAGTTTTTGCATTGTAAGGAATTTGGAATGTATGGCCTGATTTCTCTGTTCTTACGAAGATAGAAACATTCATCTTTTATATGGATTACCTTTGGTAAAAACTGGTCTGGTTGATGTGAAGCTTAGTAACAAGGTATTTAATGAGTGGCAGATGACTTGGTTGCGGGGGGGAATCCAGTCACTCATTTGGTATGTTGTGCCTTGCTGTGCATACTAAATGATCAGGTCTCTTGTCATGGAAGTCGTTCAAGCTTATTTAAGTACAGTATTTCTTAGTTTGAGTGTTTTGGCCTGTCTGCAGATTGTGCTCACGAGTTTGTATAAGATTGATGGTACTGTACCTGAATAAACCTTCCTAAGGAAGTGTGATAAGCAGACAGATGTGGGGCTAGGTTTAGCTGCCCATAACAACCTTCATTCTGTTTTGATTTGTGGAGGTCCAGAGTGCACATTATCTTGTAATTAGTAGGTCGAATGTGTCCCACCGTTCCCTGTCCATGGCAGTTGTACAAATCAAGGAGTGTTCCACTGTGAAGTCTCTCTCAGGTTCCTATGAGACCCTTGAAGGGCACTGCAGCTAACCCTTAGGAAGCATCTACACTAACAACATCAAGTTTCAGGAAAGCCGAGACCTTTTCCAAGGTCTGATCAGTTTGTGTCATCTTTCCTGTTAAGGGGTCAGAGGTGTGCCTGACTTTTCATCTCCAAATCAGGTTTCAGCCCTGAAGGGAGAAAAGGAAATGGATACAGGAAGAGGGCACCAAATTTAACAGTTCTTTTCCCCTGCTACCACAGGTTGGTGGATACCTGTCATGCCCTAATGTGGCAAAGGTAAGAAGAGCCTTGAGTAGCCTGTTTTTCATGAAAGACTAAAGACCTCTCTTGATTTTTGTATTTTTATAGCCAAAGGATATTAAGTATATTTTGTATAGCCAAATTTCATGTACAGGTTGACCATCACTAATCCGGCATCATTGGGACCTAGAGGGTGCTGGATCCATTTATTAAGTTAGAATACACGAAACACAGTAGTTAAGCACCTCTCCTAGAATTAAAATATCCCATAAATCACTACAAGTTGGTTAATAAAGACAATTATCAAATACAGGTAGTGCTCGAGTTACGATAATTTTACTTATGATATTTCGAGTTTACGATGGGGTTAGCAATTAATAGCGATACGAAAATATTTAGAAAATATTTTTAGATTTCGCTCAGGCGCAGGCAGCGAGAGAGCAACTTACAATAGACCAACTTCTTTTCCTCCATTTCTTTATCCCATCTGCTAGTTAAAAAAGTAAAAGAGAATGATAAAAGTATTGTTAGTAACATTATACTCTTGTGTAAATGTGTACAGCCATAAACAACCGAACGGGAAACTGTTGTTTTGCTAATAATCGTATCGGATAACTGTTGTGCTTGTATTTCAACCATCGTACGGTAATACACAATTACTGTAGTTATGTTACAAATGACGTTAAGTACTGTACAATAGTATTGAAATATTTTTTACACTATACACTTGTTTGCTTTGGAGAAAAGATCGGCAGGGAAATATACTGCTACAGTAACTTTAAGCTGCAAGTTGTAGCTGAAGCTGAGAAAACAATATTCAAGCTGCTAATGACTATAAATTATCGTGCATCGCAACATGGATGAAACTCAACCGAAATAAAACTGGAGAGAATGTATTTTAATCAAAACTACTGGGCATGAAAGAATACAAATTACTACTGTTTTCATGCCGATAAAAGATAAATACGTAAAGCTCGTATTATGATGAAATCAAGAGAAAATAGCGAACGGAATCTTGATTTTTTTTTACCCCCCAAAAAAAAACATGCCCCCAAAACGGCCAGCCGCGATTCCTGCAAACGTCATATTAACGAAAAAATAGCTAAATTAATTTCACAACGAGACCTATTTAAGTTATATTTCGACTTAACAACACTTTGTATAACGAAAAATATCCTTGTCCCAAATAAATAAAGTATCCATATTCATTTACACTAACTAGAAGCAAGAAAAGCGCTTTGAACTTGGTTAAATGCGGCGATATCGATTCCCAAAGCAAAACATTGATTGCAATTTCTAACACAAAAGCAATATGAGAATATACGCAATTGGAAACAATGTAGTAAAGCATAACTTTTTAAAAGATCCATGAAAAAGATGCACATTCGTTATGCTGATGTTTGTATAATACTGTTAATATGTGAATAGAGTTCAGTATAATGTAGGCTAGGCTACCAGTTTGTTGATGCAGCACACTGCGCCACCAAATCGAAGCGGCCGGCGAGCGAGTTAGCGCAGCAACCCGGGAAATTTGAAAATTAGTGCAGAAACATTAGAAATTACTCTAGCCAAAATTTGTGCCGGATTACTGATTGTTCCGGACTACTGATTGCCGGATTAGTGATGGTCAACCTGTACTACATTTATTTATTTATTTATAAATGATTTGTTTAACCAGACCTCTGAACTCTTTTAGGGTTCTTCTTGGGCTGGAAAAAGAAGGGGGGGAAAGAGTACATAAAAAATTAAGTAGTTAAATAAATAAATAAATAATAAAAAAAGGGGGGAAAAATTAAAAAATTAAAAATCAAGAGGGAAAGAAAAAAAAAGAAAAAGAAAGGGAGGGAATAAAAGGGGGAAGATTATATTTTATTTATCAATTTAATTTTGTTTAAGAAGAGAATGATATTAATTGAAAAGTTATTACCTTCTGCTAGAATATCCTTTATTGATTTATTTTGTAAATAAGTATTTCTTTCATGCTGCCATCTGGGACAGTCAATCAAGATATGTTTGATTGTTATTGGGATGTTACATCTTTCACAAGTTATTGGGTTTGTGTGCGGAGTTGACATCAGATGACCATGTGTGAGTCTGGAATGTCCTATTCTGGGTCTTGTTAAAATTACTTCATTAATTCTTTGCCTTTGGGTAGAAGAATGCCACTTTTTAACTTTGTTCTTAATTTGTTTTAGTTTGTTTTGAGGGGGGTATATTTGTCCAATCATTTTGCCAATCTCTATAAATTAAAGGTTTAGCTGATGCTAGCCAGTCTGATATGGGGGCTTGAGTAGTAGTTGGGGGGATTGACAAGCCAATTTAGCAGCTTTATCTGCTTTCTCATTACCCTCAATGCCTGCATGGGCTGGGATCCAACAAATTTGAACTTGAAGGCCGTTTGTAATTAACTGATGAATTTCCCGTTGGATATTTTGGACAAGGTGATTATTTGATTTAAATGATCCTATTGCTTCAATTGCACTTCTTGAGTCGCTCAATATGAGTGCTGAAGGAATTCCTTTTTTTGTTATAATCTTGAGAGCCAATTGTATGGCTGTTAATTCAGCTGTAAATACTGATGATATTAGAGGAAGGCCCATTTGGATAGTTTTAACACTTGAATAGGCTGATGAGCCCACTCCAGCTTCATTTTTGGATCCATCTGTGTAGATTATGAAGGGATTACCCTTCCATCTTATGTGTTCCATGGCATGTTGATGGTACATTTCTGTGTTGAACATATGTTTCTTTGAAAGATATGATAAATATGTGCATATTTTTGCCCTTTAGTGTCCATGGTGTGATCAGATTTATTTCTTGGGTAAATTTGGGTATCATGTTATGTAAATTCAATAGATGATTAGTTTTTTTTAGTAAATGAGTTTTGATTGGGTTATTATTTGTATTTTGATTTAGAAATTTATTTGATACAGATGTGCCTGCTTGAAGGGATAAGCCTCTTCTTAAAGTAATTAGATCTCTGTAATATTTTAGAGGCAGTTGGCCTGCTTCTGCTAGGATAGAGACAGTTGGAGATGAGCGGAAGGCACCTGTACATATACGCACTCCCTCATGATGTAAAGCATCTAGAGATTTTAGAGTTGTTTCTGAGGAAGTTGAATAAATTGGACAGCTATAATTTATAATTGATAGTACTGTTGCATTGTACAACATTAACATTGTGTCTCGTCCTGCACCCCATTTGGTGTGTGAGATTTTCTTTAATAATGTAAGGGCTTTAGATCCTTTGGCTTTGATATATTTGACATGATCTTTCCAATTTAAATGTTGATCAAAAAATTATACCCAAATATTTAACACTATTGCACATGTTTATCTCTTCATTATAAAGATATAACTTAATGGTTTGTTGTTTCAACCATCTTTTGTCTTTGTAGAAGACAATGCCATTTGTTTTATTTACCGACAAGTTGAAGCCTATGGAGTTGGTCCAAGTGGTTATATTATTTGTTGCTATATTAAGTATTCTTTGAGCATGTCTCAAAGAATAACTTGAATAATATATTACAAAATCATCCACATACAAACTATTTTGTACACCCTCAGGCAGGTTCATAGTAATATCATCTGTTGCCAGGGCAAATAAGATGCAGCTCAAAACACTGCCTTGGGGGATACCCTCCTCTTGTACGTAGCAGTCTGAATATGTATTTTTTATGCGTACTTGAAATGTACAATTTGTTAAAAAATTATTGATAAATATTGGAAGGTGACCTCAAATATCAGATTTATGGAGTTTGTGCATAATATTGTATCTCCATGTGGTATCATATGCTTTTTCTATATCAAAGAAAATAGCCACTGTCAGCTTTTTCTTTTAAAATCCTTTTTTAATATGATCTTCTATTGAGTTAACGGGTCTAGTGTAGATCTACCAGCTATTGATCCCGATTGGGTAGGTGATAAAATTGAATGTTTTGTTATGACACTTGTTAATCTCAAACTAACCATTTTCTCCAACAGTTTGCACAAGCAACTTGTTAGAGATATTGGCCTATAATTAGTGGGGTTGCTAGGGTCTTTTCCTGGTTTACTGATGGGTATGATTATTGCACGTCTCCACTTAGTTGGGAAGACATGCGTTAGCCATATGTTATTATATAATTTTAATAAGAATTCTTTAGCTAGTGTTGCTAAATTCTGAATCATTTCAAAAGAAATCATATCATGACCTGGAGCTGATGATCGACATGATTTTAGGACAAAATTACATTCATTCATATTGAATTCTTGGTTATAATCAAGGTCCTCATCAGTTTCAAAATTAAGTGTATGAGTTATTTTTTGTGTTCTAATTCTTTTGAAGTGTTCGTCTAAATTAGAATAAGCACTAATATCTTCTATATGTTTGGCTGATATGTTTGAAATATCTTGTAGGTTATGATTTAGTTTGCCATTATATAGTATTGGGCTTCTAGGTGGTCTTACATGTTTACCATTGATTTGACGGATTTTGTGCCATATTTCCTTAATTGAAGTATTTGGTGACAACTCTGAAATATAATTTTTCCACGACTGAGCTTTTTCGAATATTATTGTTTTTCGAAATTTTGCATATTTATTGTCAAGTGGTTTAATGGGATCAATAGTTATACTTATAACTATTATCTTGTTTGTTTATATTACAAGGGCCTTTATTAAGGGTGTTTAATCTAGACTTTAGTCTACTCAAATTACGTGCCAGAGTGTGTTTGGTTTTATTTAAGAGAGAGAAATTGTTAGACCACCATGGAACGGGGGATATATTAGGGGTTGAAGAAGTTTTGGGGATGCATTTATCTGCAGCACTGATTACAAAACTGGAAAAGAAATCATTTGTGACATTTTTGTTTTGATTTAATGGGAAGGGAGGGATATTTCTAGTTTGTAAATTGTATTTATCCCAGTCAGCTTTCATTAAGTTATATTTTATGGGAAATGATTGTTTTTGGTTGTTCAAATAATTCAAAACAACTGGAAAGTGATCACAAGTATATGAGTCGTCTAGGACATTCCATTCCAGTTTTACAGTTAATTCCAGTGAGCATAATGAAGTATCTATTGAAGAGAAGGTTAAATGAGTTTTTGAGAAGTACGTCGGTGAATCACTTTCATTCAGGCAATGTAAATTCTGAACATTTATGCAATTCTCAACGTTTGTGCCGGCCAAGTTACTAGCATGTGCGCTGTCCCACAATGGTTTATGGGCATTAAAGCCGCCTACTATTAGTAGGGGGCCATTTACATTGTTTAGTATTTGTGGTAAATCACAAAAGTTTGAGTTAAAATTTGGCTGATTATGTAGATTTAGTGTTGAGATAATTTGATTGTCTGGCATATGCAGTTTGATTGCAGTTATTTGATATGACAGTGCTGTAATATTTAAGGGTTCATAAGTTGAATCGTTATGAACATATATAGCTGTTCCTAGCTTGCCATCTGCTATTGGTGAGTGGCAAGCTAATTTGTATTTTCTAAAGTTCTTAGGAGTTGTACCAATATGCTGTAGACATATGGAAACAGGTTTATGTTCCTTTAGTATTCTCTGGATTTCACCTAGCCGAAGCCGAGTAGAAAATCCATTCATGTTCCACTGGATTATTTTATTGGTCATTGTTTGGTGGGATTGGCGTTAGGTTTTGTAAGTTCATTGATGGCTTAGCTATATCCCATAACATTTTAAGGGAGTTTGTGTTGCTTTGTGGTTTCTTTGTAGCTAGGTTTGATTGCTGAATATTTGATGCATTGATCGGTTTTTCATCATATTTCCTTATTAGCAAATCTATTTGAGTTTTGATCATGTTTTTCTGTAGTTTTAAGGATTCTGAGCATAGTTCGCTATCTTGATGGAATGTTAAAGGGCATTTTTGGAACCTAGTAAAGTTATTTATGAAATTTCGGGCTATATTTTCATTTTTGTTAGGTAAACGATTGTACGTAATGATGAAACACTCTTGACATCCGCAAGATAAATCATGTTCCGAGTGTTGAAGGGATGGTTCTAATCTCTGGGTCCCAATTATGTTTTCATTAGTGGATGTTGAAATTTTTTTGTTAGGAATTTCTGGTATAGGTATATTGGATCTCCAATGTGCTGGTATAAAATTTTGATTTGAATTTTTAGGTTTATTATTATTTGATCTTGTTGAGGGTTGATTTGATGTGGTTGTGATTTGATTAATTTTATGGGTTTTTGATTCTTCAGTGGGATGTTTAATTGAAAGTTTCTGCATTGATTTTGGTGATGAGAGTGCAGAAGAGTTAGTTGATTTATCCATATTTGGGGAATCGTTATTTATATTTGTCTTGGATTGTGGAATATTATGGACTTCCATTTGTGATGCAGGTAATATAATCTGTTTCTGATTAATGGGTGAGACTGGGGTTTTGCTAGATTGATTTGTGAATGGAATGTTAGGTTTTTTTTCCCTTAGGGGTAGTTCTGTCAATTACTTTCCTTTTTTTATTATGGTTATTTTTGTCAATTAAGTTTTCTGTGGATGATGTTAGTGCATTATGAGTTTTCAGATCTGGATTATTAACCTCTGTTGATTTTTCCATATGATTGGAATTCGTTTCTGAATGATTAACTGGGCTTGTTACTGGGGAGGCCTGTTGCAACTGTACTCTTGGGCTTTTATGAATAGTAGAGGAGGGGGAGAGGTGTGTCACAGCTATTCTGTGTTGAGATTCTTTATGTTTATTATGAGTTGTTACAGCATTTGAATATGAATGGAGTTTTGCTGGGTCATTGATTCCTCTCACCTTCAGTTCGAGTTTGGCTTCGTTAACGGGCATACCAGTTCTGTCTATTAACATTTGTAATTCTGCATAATATTAATAAAATATACAGTCTTTAGATTTTGCATGATGATTTAATTTGCAATTTACACATTTGAAGGTTTTGCATTTCCAATTTGCTGTGTGGTCTTCAGAACATACAGCGCATATAGTGTTATTTCTACATCTTTTGGTTGAATGGCCATATTTTAGGCAGTTAGAACATTGGAGAGGTTTAGGGATAAAGGGGCAAACTTCTCTATTTAGTCCTAGAATTTTTATTTTTCATGGTAGTTCCTGGTTTGTAAATTTTATTTTGACTATTTTAATATGTTTATTTGCATCCTTTCTACTTGGGACGTATATAATTCCAAGTCATGTTTGTTGTTGTATCTTAATTTAAGGGAGTCGATTAAGATTTGTTTTGATGGTAGCTCTTTTTCATCATTGTTTGGGGGCATTACTGTTTTTTGTGTATAGTTTAGTGTTTCATGGCTGGTTACTGTTACTTTTATTTCATTTATGTTGGTTATTTGTAGAAAGGTTGTTGATTGGGCTTTGGTTGTTGTTTGTATTAGCCATTCATTGTTTTTGATATAACTACATTCCATGTCTTGTGTGGGGCATATATTTAATAATTTGTTCTCTAAAATGGCTGGTGAGATCTGCTTTTAATATTAAAAATCTGGACCAATTGTCTGGTCCAAAAATATGTTCAAAATGAACTAGTGTTGGATTGAGTCAACAGTTGTTTCTTTTTAATTTTTTCACATTCATCGGTGATGAGCTGTCTTGTGTTGATGGGGTTTTAGGGGGATTACTTGTCTCTATTTTAGAGTTATTGTCTTTTATGTATGGTTCCATTGTTACAATACTGGAGTTTACCAATTTGTTATTATTTGTTTCTTTTTGACTTTCTAAACTCTTCAAGTCTTTAGGAATTGATATTTTACTTGGAACAGGATGCTCCGTTGTAGCATTTATATCTATGCTAAGGAGATTCGGGAGCGACGTTCCGTTAGTCATTGACTGTGCCAGAATTTTACCATCATGGGGTCCAGGGTACTAATATTGTCATGACTACTTTGCATAAAAGAATATATATATATATATATATATATATATATATATATATATATATAAAATTAATAAATCTTGAAAAGATATCATTGGCTTTTTATGAAGTTGAATGTTCCACTAATGGCACAAGTGGGAACTGACTCCCAAATGTCCGCGTCCGTACCCTACCCAAGTGTAAGCAAAACCCTCTTGCTAGGATTGAGTGTATTGTAATAATACAGTCATCCCCATCCTAATCACAATATGGGCTAACCGGACAGAAAGCTGAGAGTCCTATTCCTAGAACCATGCCCCCCCTGGAATCCGTGGTCCAGCTCCACAGAATAGTTCCGCCTGAAAAACCAGGTCCGAACATTATCAGGTAGATGATGGTTCTACCACAGTTCCCACTATTTAGCTTCAGATTCAGCTTCACTCCATGATATATGTTTTCCTATTTATTAGTTTTGGTAATTTTGACAAGAATGGAAAAATCCACAAAATTATTCCTAAAGTGTATTAATATATACAGTATATGTGTAGGACACTTGGGATCAAACTTAGGAAAAAAAAAAAAAAAGATCCCTAGGTTCGAGAGTCCCCTCACCATGTCAAGGTGGTCCCAATTTGAGGGGGTGTCAGCTGTCAGAAGCAATGATTTTATGCTCACAATAGATCTGAAGGATGCTTACTTCCAAGTTTCGATCTATCGCTCTTCCCAGAAGTTTCTCCACTTCAAGCTGGGAGAGCTGGTGTTTCCATTCAAGGTCCTGTGCTTCAGCCTACCAACAGCCCTCAGGTGTTCAAATGAGTGTTCACCCTAGTGTCATCCTGGCCTCACTCTCAGGGTATTTGGCTCATGAGATATCTCAGTGACTGGTTGGTATTGGGACAACCTCCTCTGCCAGCCTCACTTTGAGAGAGATCACCAGTCGGTAGGGTCCCCGCCTCTTTGTGGCTGGGGACTATCCTGTGAGCGAGAGGCTTTTCTCGCATTAAATGATTTGTTTAACCAGACCTCTGAACTTTTTTAGGGTTCTTCTCGGGCTGGGAAAAAAAAGGGGGGAAAGAGTACACGATCTTTCTCAGCCAAGTACCAGGGAAAATGGCCCATCTACTGTGATTGGTGTAGTCAAAGGGATCTCTCTCCAGTCAGAGCTTTTGTTCAACAAATAGCAGATTTCCTGGATTTTCTATGGAGGAAGGAAAGTCTTTTGTGTTTGCTATCAAAGGCTACAGGGCTGCTTTGGGTTTGGTTCTCACCTAAAAGATGTAGATCTGTCTTTTTCATGAGAAATCTAAATGCTACTCAAAAGCTTTGAGCAGTCTTGTTCAACTAGAGAACTTAAACCTAGTTGGGATCTGACTCTGGTGCTAAGTAGTCTCACTCAAGCCCCATATGAACCGTTATGAGAGTCATCTGATAGAGACACTTAAAACGGTCTTCTTACTGGCTTTAGCTTCATTGAAGAGTGGGCGAACTCCATGGTCTCTCTTCTAATGTTAAACACACAAGGGGTTGGGGGTCCATAGCCTTTGAATTTGTCCCGGAATTCGTAGCTAAAACCCAAAATCTTTCAGTTCATGATAACAGATTTGAATCCTTTTCCATCCCTTCCTAAAGGGATTTTGTTGATAATGACCCAGATGAATTTCTCTTATGTCCTGTCAGGGCACTGCATGGTTACCTAAAAAGGACTCGTCACTTCAGGCTGGGGTGTCGAAGACTTTTTGTAAGCTCAGGCCAGATCAAGAAAGAAGTGTCCAAGAATACCATCTCCTTCTGGCTCCATGAGGTTTCTTGCACATGATGTTAGTGGTTTAGGCTCTTCATTATTTTTCAAGAACTTATCTGTTCACAGGATTTTGAAGGCTGGTACTTTTGTTACATCAAACCACCCTCACATCCTTCTATCTTCGGGACGTTGCCCACAGGTCCTTGGACACTTTTTCCTTGGGTCTGGTGGTAGCTGCCAACAAGTTGTGTAGCTCATCCAGTGCCCCTAGCGGGACAGTTTGTATTTTACCCAAGATGATGGTATGAAAGTGAGAGTGAACAAGATGACTGGTCTTGTTTCCTTTTCCACTTCTTCTCTACCCATGGGCAGTATCAAGATTGATCCATCATGAGCTGGAACTGGTTAGTTACAGGTTAGTTAGTTATAAATGATTTGTTTAACCAGACCTCTGAACTCTTTTAGTGTTCTTCTCGGGCTGAAAGTTAGTTACAGGTGAGTGAGTGGCTTTTCTGTTTGAGGAAGTTTTATTCATACAGAGGTGGCTAACATAGGTTTGTAGTCTGAACAGATATAGCTCCTTATCTTCCACTTATACAATGTTCCTCCTCATTGTGTATTAGCCCAGTACAGTCTGACCGTTTGATAAACTTTTTATCTGACGAGTCAGAGGCATATGTCAACTACTTTTGCTTTAGCCTAACCAGGAAATGAGACCAGGTGTGCTGAACCTCCGGTCTGTTCAAGACTTTGGGATCCTTTCCTCCCACCAAAGGTGAATCTATCCTCACGACCTAAGTTTGTTCCACATATGAACAAATGACAAATTTTTTAATTAACTTGTATTTTTCATAGCTAACAAACCTACGGTCTTAACGTACATTGCCCACTCCTCAAAGTGACTCCTTGGGCTGGAAGAACTGAATGCATCACAAAGCTCTTGAGTTAAGGGAGGTCAGCTGATGCCTCCTCTCTCATCCGATTGGCTGAACCTCATTGCCACCAATATACCTTGTTCTAACTAACTCTACAATTTTATATGTTTTTTACCAGTTTCCAGCTGGCACTACTGTAGATCTTATCCACGTGTTAAGACCATAGGTTTGTTAGCTATGAAAAATACAATTTAAAAATTTGTCATACTTGTAAATTTAAGGTCATATACCCTTGATACATTGAAAAGTGAGGTGTAGATATGGAAAAAGTGGATTGCTGTACTGAGGTAATACTACTCTCCAAGAGATGTTAAAATCTCTGGAAGAAAAATCAGTTACTTTTGTCATAAAAGGTTTGTTGCTTCAATTTAAATACATATCTTAATTTGGTGATATTTTAGAAACTAAGGTGAGAAATGGCTAGAAATATAAAAAAAAACCCTGGAAATAGTATAAAGTATGGCATTTATAATTTCCAATATAAAACTGGTTTGCCTACTGAAACAGCATATGATGTAGCTCAGAGCCTGTGCTTTATTATTATTATTATTATTGTTACTGTATTTTGGAAGAAGGCCCTCTTTCAAACAAACTTCATTGAATAAAATGGCTTTCTGGAGGCTGTATTGTAGTTACTGAATCTCTCGAATGAGTGTCTTTGCAGCAACAGGGAAATATACAACAGCTGTCCAAAATTCATTTATTCCTTGACATTTCAGTAGAGCTTTCTGCCATTTTTCAAAAGACAAATGAAGACAGGGGTACAACTATGCCACATTTATAACCAAGCAGGTTTACAGAAATTTAGGCAATTTTTTATTGGGTGGGAGTGGAATGAATCACCCGGGAGAGTCTGGCTGACTGATGTAGGCGCTGATTGGCTGGCGCCAGGTCCTGGGAGTTCTGGTCATAGGGCTTGCTGCCTGAAGTATCAGGCAGCTGAATTGTTATCCCAAGGGCATGCCTTGCCATTCTTCTGGGAGTGGTAGGGAGAAGATAGGTCTCTTGGGTGACATTCATTGATGGTTTCCATTGGAGGATGGCAAGGGCCTCCTTACATTGGAGGCAGCATTGTTCATTTTTTGCTGCACAGGATTTTTTTGCACTCTTATGCCTCTTGTACACAAGGGGCAAATGCATGGCGGGCAGACACTGCTACCAGTTTTGTGGGTGGATGGTGATCACAAGTGTAGATGATGTCATAGGCTAGGAAACCACAGGCAAACCAACGAAGTTGCCGTGCCCATTGTTGAGGCACTGGATGGGCACCTGACTATGGACCATGTTGCCTGACACAGCTCTGACTGCACTTTGTCCTCTGCCCAAAGTGTGGTCCAAGTCATCGGTTCGCCTGCCTGTGCCTACTACCTGCCTTGGACTGTTTGATCCAGTAACACTGGTTAAAAGCGAGAGGATTACAGGCAAATCTGAATACCCATCATGTCTTTCTCCCTCGTGTGGAAGAGGCATTACAATCTGCTGGCATGGGGCATTATGACCACCACTGCCTTCCATATAAGGAGGTCCTCACTATCCTCTGATGGAAACCATTACCCAGTAGACCTTTCTTCTCCCTACCACCGTCAGGAGAACTGCAAGGCATGCCCCTTGGATAACAATTCAGCTGTCCACCCTATGATCAGAACTCCTGGGACCTGGAGCCAGCCAATAGGAGCAGCCCCCCAAACACAAGCTTTGACAACCAATCAAAACTGCCAAAATTTCTGTAAGCTGGTTGCAGGTATAAATATGGCATAGTTGTACCCCTGGCTTTATTCGCCTGATGAAAAATTATAGAAAAATCTACTGAAACATCATGGAATAAATGAACTTTGGGCAGCTGCTGTATAATTTATTTGCTGCTATGATGAAACTCATTTGAGAGACTGAGAAACTACAATAACAATAAAAACTCAACAGCATCCTGATGGCCATTCTATTCGATGAAGTTTATTATTATTATTATATTATTATTAGTTTAACCACACAACTTAAATACATGTCCACTTCACACTCATATGAAGTTGCTAGTTAGTGTGAAGTTTTAATATTTACATTGTTATCCAAAAGATTTAAAAGTGAACTTCGAAAGTTAGTTGGCCGATTGTAAAAATGTTCTGGAACCATATGCGCAAAATATTTTATTTTTAAACATCTTGATATTTAAAAATCTTTTATTTTTAAAACAAACAAGGTAAAAAATCAACATAGTACAAATGATGACAGTGGATTTGTAACTTTAAAATATTTGTAATAAATCACCACTAACACAAAAAGTCACTTCGTGAACTTATAATACTGTACTATACGACTCTGAACATAAATTGTTCTTTATAAGTAAAACAAAAAATAATGTTCATATACCAGTTGGATTGTACAGCTCAATATTTACTCCAGAATCCCTCAAATTTCAGTAATTATGACCCTTTATTTTATAATTATAGGTCTCCTCCATACCACTGACATTCTTGTACACACAAAGACTATTAGTGTGCCTTGAAACACAACCAAATTACTGGCTAGTTCACTCCATTACTTTGGTAATAATATTCTAAAAATGTGTTCAACATTCAACTGTCACTCCAACTAACAGATAATTTCTCTACAAAGTTCTTGTGTGCACATCTTTAGTTCATGTACTTTTCCAACTCTTATCTATGCTTATCATGAACTGCTAGATTGATATGCTTCAGTAGAAGAAAACATGAAATCTCAGCAATCTAACATCCATAGTTTACAATACTTTCACTGCACTGTGTAGTATAAATTTTATATGGAATGAGAGAAAAAAATTGCTGCTTTTTGTGTTTCTCATCAAGGGACTGTAAACTAAATCTCCAGTCAATTGAGGGTTCCATGAGCTTTACTAAAAAATATATTTTTTTCACTATACAGTACAACTAAACATTTTTCTTCTGCCACAGTAATAGGCCTTGCTTTGATTAAATTTCACAGCTAAATTTCTGATTTAACATAACTGATCTCTTTTTACATACAATTATTTTACTGAGCATCATCCTAAATAACGAGAAACAACACCTAATGCAATGTTTTTGCACCACATTTCCCAGGATCGTCAACCCAGTAAAGGAGGAAGTAACATTAAATTTTAATGGTTTATCAACCATTGCTAGTAAATGTTAACTGTAGACCAACCTATTTTCACAATACTTATTATCTGTTTTTTATAGAAAAGTGTATGTGGTTGCACAATTACTAAACTGACTTGTTTCAAGCAAAATTTAGAATACAATAACACATTATACCAGTTTACATCACATTACTTTTCTGTAATGTATTCTTAAAATAGCGATTAATTTTCAAAACAATCATATAAATCTAAAAGATTACATTACATAATGTTTGGTATAGTACTGATACAACCATTACTTGAGACACCACTTAATAAATTCAAACCAGATCACAAAAGTGTTGATTTTAGAAGAGTTCATGTGAAATAGTAACAGTATAATACTTTTTATATCATTAAAGACTAGTGAAGTTTTAATTAGAATATTACACACACATACTTGACTTTGAACAGAATAGTTCAAGAGGTAACTTACTTGTTCCAAAAAGTAAAACACTCATTAGCCAAGAAAAATGTGTGAAATGAGTTTCTACAGGTTTGGATGGCTATTGAGAAGCGTTTCTGGTTATCATTGACAAATTTAAAGATTAATTCTTGAGATCTATAGTACAAACCAGTAAGCTTATGAATTTAGTTTTGCATGTTTAAAATGGCATAAACTAAATAGCACATGACTGAAAATCTGCATGCTTCTGCATCAACCTTACAAAATTTGGCAAATCTAACTGAAAAGTATTAGCATATAAAAGAAGAGAATAATTTCAAATACTATACAACACTGTTAGCTTGTAAAGCATAAAAATCTCTTAGGACAAAACTAAAGCCAATACAGTAAAATGCATTGTCAATACTAACCAATTACATTACACCTGGAATTGTGGACATAATGCTATAGGGTTCAATAGCTGCATTGACAAAAAATTTTGTTTGATCAGAACAAATTAGTCTGAAGACAGTAAGTTGTGGTAGTCTTGCTTGTACTTTCATAACTTTTAACTTAATTAGGGTGTCAAAAGGCCAAACTGCTTTCTATAGGCAAAATTACATGTTGCTTTTTAACACAAATCCTCCAACTAACTTTAAAAGTGCTTTACAGTTTACAACCATGATTATCAATTTGTGCATGTAAGCAAAGTATAACAAATTATGTGCGTTCATATTTGGAAGAGGTGACAGTGCCTTAGAAAGCTATCATTACCCAATTTCTTCAGCCCAAAAAAGACATTTTTGGTATAGTTATGTCTGTGGTTTTACATATTTTCTCAAATCTATTGTAAAATACCTGAGTATCTATTGCCATCAAATCGGTAAGAATCCATTTCTGTTGACTGCCTTCACAAGTGAAAAATCCTTTTGTTTAGCTTATCTGTCATTAACCAAGTTACAAATTACATTAGCTGATTACTAAGTATCCATAGTGTCTGTCACTGCAATTCTGTAGGAGGCATTAACAATATTACTGTATTAATAAATGGTTTAGCAAAAACTACGTAGCTGAAATTCTTAACTCTCACAGGGCTGTCCCATAAGGAATATACCTAACATATGCATAGTGACTATGGCACACTGTAGGTGGTACTGAAGGGTATTTATAGCATCCTTTCAGCCCCAGCTTCATCAGACATGAATAGTTATATATGTAATCATTTTACAACTAATAAATATGTTTCTTCCTGTAAAAACATTGAGACTATATAATTCTTTACGTAACTGAACCTTAAGAACATTTTTTCAGGCTCTCAAATATTAAAAGTAAAATGCTGAATAACTGTCAAATGTCATATTTTAAAAATTTCCCAATCTTACACCAAAGCCTGCCAATATGCTCTACTTTTGTAATTTCCTATTTACTTTTTAACTAGATATGGCTTGAGTGTAACACCCAAAAAAACTAATGACAAGAAAGTAAGATTTACCACAAAATGGTACCATTTACATTATAAAATATATTTGATCAAATGTATGCCTGATAGCAATTGTTATTACATAATCATTGTTATTCAATTTAAGGAACTCATAATATTGTCATTATATTCTACAACTAACAGAATTAATAAAATCTGCTAAAGTACTAAGGTTGATTGAAATTTATAGGTATGAATTCTCTGGAAGTATTCAATCAAGTTCAAAAGACCCTGTGAAACTTTCAGTGCCTAAAAACCAAAATTGCCTCATGATGCAATTTTCAAGCAAAACACAAAAATCTGTGAAATACAAACTCGAACCATGTCTCGTTTGCACATATACACAGTAATTCAGTTCATTTAGTAATCCATAATATCCCTCCACTTTCCCAGCACTCCAAACTAACCCCACAATTCAGTTACAGCAATCATAATATGCATCTCCTTTGGTTTACAAACTTTCCCAAAGTATACAAATTAGTATTTCTCAAAACACTCCTTCACACCAAAACTAATCTATATAGGTTATAGGTCAAAATGGAAAACAAGAATCTCCCACCCTCACCCAAAGTGTCAAAAAAATTTGCTATGCATGACCCCTTACTGCTACTTTAAGTAATAGTTTTAAACTGCTTCAAAAACTCTCTGAAATAAAATGCTCCCTAAAAGTATGGTTTTAAAATAAAATTGAAAATAGTTATTAGCAATAGCTTAAAACCCAAATCACACAGTAATGTCAATATCTTAAAATCCACGTCACACAATAATTGAAAAATATGAATTCAGCAATTCAGGAGCTAGCAACTTCATGATACATCTTGCATGCTAAGCAAGCTTTTTTTTTTTTTTTTTTTTTAAATATTCAGGACTTGTACTTCCATATCATTAGCATTATAAGTATCAGTATGAACCTAAGAGTAACTTCCAGATCATAGCATTACAGTTTAGGTAATAAGATGAACCTGAAGTGTAACATTTTGCATAGTTCTCACATAAAATATAGAAAAAAAAATAGTAATTTCCACCATCACCCTTACATATTATTACCCTTGTTATAAACCTGTTATATGGTACTTAACCAAATGTTCACAGGATATTCCATCCTCTACATAAAATGGGAGGCCATTTTAGCAGGTACGGTGCTTATATATATTGTAAATAAAATTCATGATGTTATTCTGATAAAAAAAATTTAATTTCTAATATATTTAGTAATTCTATCAAACTTGAAAAAAGAAACAAAAGCACTTCTGTCACTGAACTTAATGCAATAAAAAACAGCACACTGTGATACCTAAATATTTACTTGTTAGTATTATAAATTGTTTTCAATATAATAAAACACACCTGTAGACAAAAAGTGGGTACTAATTAGTCATAATATTGCAAATTTGTATTAAAGTCCCCAAAGTTTACTGATACAGGAGGCAGCTCATTGTAACAAGATATATTACATGAAGTCTGTTTGAAAAGTTTCTAACATGACTGATGACCTACATACAGTATGGTGTATAATTTTTAAATGTTAATAGTTATTTTATGGTAATTTTTAAATGTTAGTTTTTTTTTACACAAATATTATGAGATTCTGATTGCTCTGACCTCCAATTTTTTCCTCCTCTTCTATAGTTGCTGAAAATTAGATATTTCTATGATGGCCCATCCTTAACAATTGTAGTGGCTGATCCTACTGCACAAAATTCTCCTGTGTCATTATCTTATTTTTACTTATGTTACGTATGAGTCATGCATTTACCAATTTTTACTTATGTTACGTATGAGTCATGCATTTACCATTTTCTCAAACAATGTGCATAAGCAACTTAGTATGGAAATTGGTCAGTAACTGTTTATGTATAAAAATACTTGAACAATGGAGGCATTACTTACAAAATCTTAATGTGGAAACTGGATATGAAGGATTTTGACATAATAGAGGGTCAATAGAGGATGTAAAAGAGCCCTCAGGACCATCTAAAATAATGAGTATTGGTCACTCATGCATTTATTATATGGCCCAGATAAAGAAAGATAGGAGTATTATAGTAAAAAACAAACTTACAGTAATGGGTTATAAAGGAACAGTAATGGGTTATAAAGGAATAGGAGAGACATTGCAATCTAGATATTATAAAGAAATAAAATTTTGAGTATGCTATGAACATATTGGAAAAGGTGCTGCATGAAAGGGTGAGAAAAATTTACGATAACTGTCAGTCTGGGTTCTTCTGCAGAACAGGTGGTGGAAATATTTAAATGAAATGAGGGGCGATGACTGTAAAGCAACCTATACAAAACAATTCTCATGGTGCTCAATAGGAAGCAAAGGAAAAAGTACAATCAGAATGTGACCATGTGGTTATGGGAACGGTATGGGGGTGAAGTGTGTCCTGTATATCAAATGTCATACGTGATGTCACAAAATAATTACAATGGAGTATGAGATTTTCATTCTCCCAACTGTACTACCATAACAAATGGGGAGAGAGAGGGGAGTTCAGAACACTGATTTGATAGACTGGTAGGTGTTAAGAAGAGGGAGAATATTTCTTTTACCTTGGGAACACATTAGTGTATCCAGTATTTTCATGAATTTCCAAATTTTTAGGATAGGTATTCGAAGTTCACTGAATTAAATCTTATACGGTTTGCAAAAGTATAAGGGAACATCAAAAAATAAAAATCATTCTTGCAAGTGATAACCGAATAACCTGAAACATGAATAATACATATACAGTATTATTAGACCTAACCAATAATCAAGTAAAAAAGCAAGGAACCTACCAAAGGCTTAACAAAACATAAATAAAATTGATCATACTAATAGCCATCCTGGGTGTATTTGCTAGTCTGATCAACAATGAGAAGTCTGATACTGAGGGAATAAGTCAAGCATGACTTCCGTTTCAAACAGTTTTCCCTTCAAGAAACTGGCCCGGATTCTTTGGGTTTCTAATTATTGATTCACACATCTTATACGAACAGTTTTTAAAAAGCTTTCTTAGTTTGACAGACAACTCCATCTCATGGCCTACCATGGGGAATGAATCTTCCATCCAAAGAGACGTTCGGAAAATAAATCAAGAGTATTGATCACTTTGTCTAATCTAATATTGAGGAGAGAGAATATGGAGGGACAGTAAAAGGAATGAAAGGGGTTGCAGCTAGGGGCCAAAGGCACGCTGCAAAGAACATTAAGTAATGCCTACAGTGCACCACATGAGGTGCACTGATGGCATTAACCCCCTATGGAGTGTAATCTTAATTAGTTGCAGCTCTGAGTACCTTAAATGTTCTATCAAGTGACTTTTTAATCAACAGCCTTCTAGACAGCACACTTTAATACAGTACTGTATACAAAAGTTTCTGACTGATGCTAAATTATTTATTAGGCTTGATTGCTCTGTACTGATTCTAACCTATGTTTTCTTCTGCGGTGGTATCCATAATCAAACTGCACTTTTCCTACTAGTAAACGGATATTGAATGCATCCCAGTGTTCAGGTCTTTCTTTCTTTTTTAACATCTACAAATTGCTTAGAAGGTTGGAAGTTTAAGAGACAATGAGTTCTAGATCTTAAAAACTTTCTCACTGTCTAGTAGGTTAATTTTCATTCTTGCTGTTATGACCTATATGTAAGACTACATTCACTGAAGTTGAATGGAATCAACCACTTTACTGACCACTCATCAATTTGTCTGCACCAATACCCATTTTTGTGTCATAAGCAAATCTGGCTAGTTAGCTTTAAAACCAGGTCACTGATGCATACCACTTGTGATGTTTAGCCAATAAGAGGATGACCAGAGAGAGAGATAGAGAAATATGAAAATCAAAAAAAAAAAAAAAATCAAAAGCATACCACAGCAAGGATCTGCCACCACTCACTGGGGTAAATGAATGCTCAAAACTACAGTGTTTTTTATTATTATTATTGATGCTGCAGGATAAAACGACAATTAAAATGAACCCTTTGATATGAGACTGTTATTGCCACTCCCTTTTATATTTGTACGTTGATTCTTTGTTATTTTCATTACTCTTATAATTTTACATTGTATGATTATGTTAGTATTATAATGTTTTATTACAGTAGAGTGATAAAATATGCAAATGATATGTGGGTAATTATTCAAATACTGAATTACGTAGCTTTCATCAGAGATTCATTTCAGAGTGATACCTCTCAAAGCATGGGGTAAAGTAACAACATTTTTGTTATTCAGTTTGAAAATCTTTATTACAAACCTTGAACTTTTGCTTTTGGCCAAAAATTTCATCTGGATAACCTCACATAAAAATCAAACAGACTTGGCATCTGTAGAAAATGTAAATTTATTATCTCTAATAAAAGTTGCAGAGCACTGATTTTTTACAAACTCAGTCTTCAATGGTCTTCCAATTGCAAATTGTATCATGATTTCTTTTATGACAAATCTGCTCCCTCCATCATTTCCTCCGATTCATGATAGGTTTTTCCGTAACTATGATATAATAAACATCACCATATTCACTGCTGTCACTATAGTCTCCCTAGCATACTTGGTCAAAGAGGGGGGGGTGGGCAATCGCTTTACAACGTTTACTTATCTCCATTTCTAGGTTACTTGTGGATTGTGGACACCCTTTCCTTCCTAAGACTTTAACCTGTTATAATCCTCTTTGGTATTTCCTGGTTTTGTTTCTCTTGTAAACAACCGAGTTTAGCGCTAACTCTTCTTTTAGAAACGTTATTATTATAAATAAAGATATGCGAGCTTAAATTAAATGAAATTTAAATATTAACTATCACCAGGTGACTTTCTCCCTCCTTTAAATGTCAATTCATAATGTTGGGTTTCTGTGTTTTTCACATCACTTCCAGTAATTATTAGGCTCGTTTGTCTTCTTTTAATAGGTCAAGTTTTTCTTTAGTTTCTCTGGATTTTTCTTGCATTTTATGTACTGTCAAGGTTGTTTAATGATTGCATAAATGTCATTTGAAAAATAATCACTGTGCATTGGAAACGTTCTCTCTGTCTTCCTTGCAGATTACTTTTATTTTTAGATGTAAGTCTAGTATTTTTTAATTTTTATTATTTTATGCTATAGTTTTGATATGCTTCTTTATTTTATTATTAGAAATTACACTGGTCTACTTTTAGGAATGAAAGGGCTCAATAATTTATTATTCATTTGTTTGAGGGCTGATGCTTCATTTTGGGGAGATATCCATTGTTCCTTGTGTTGACCTAGAGGTCCTTTCTTGGAATGGGTTAATCCAAGGCTACTAACCCAAAACTATAATTGTTTCTGCCTCACCATTGCCTTAGGGTAACACAGATATGGCAGCACGTGAGGAAAGCGTTGCCATATTGTCTTAATTAATATTTTCATATTCTATTTCTAATATTATTATTATCATAAAACTGCCCTGTTATAATATGTGTTTCTTAAAGCTTTTTTTTTTTTTTTAAGAACCAAAAGGGAGTCTTCAATAGCCTTATTTGCACAATGTGGAAAGTACGTTTGGCATCACTCTTTCACCCTCCCGAGACCCTCCTTTGACCAAGTACGCTGGGGAGACTATAGCAGAACCATATAGTTCACTGTCATTTCCAAACAAAAGCCTCTGTGCTACTTTATCATGGAGAGAGACCTCAACTCATGACATTTTGATGGTTACTGAGGGTCTAGCCCTTTTCCTGAGATTATCCTCTAAGCTGGAAATCAAATGTTGCCATATGTAGCTAGAATATAGACAAACGCTCCATATAATGGCAAGGGAAACGCATTACCTATTACAGTCTGCCTAACTAGAACCCAAAGAATGATGACAGATCGGTTCCACATCATGGAAGAGACCTTTTGATGACTGAGATCAGTCCCTCATTGCAAAAGGATTAAAAAGTCGTGTGCTGAAGCTGTATTGGTCAAAATGACACTCTTAGGTTTTCTGGAAACACCCATTACATTCTTTTAAGACAATAAGAGTGAATACAAAGAAATCGGTGAAGTATTTATGTACTAAAGAGATTGACTAATGGTAAGCCTGCCTGAAATACAAAGTACCAATACATTATTTTATAGTCATGTCCCTCTACCTAAGGAAGCAAACAGGGTGTTCATGTAGCTTAAGAGTTTGTTCTAGTCTTCAGTAATAAATCTTTAACACTTGACTTTCTAAGTCATTTTATCCTGCATACATTTTATCATTCACCTTGAAGTTATTATCATAATAAAGTACTTTAGAGAGAATATCAAGTGACATTTCCCAATTCTCATGGGGATCAGGCAAATGATTCAGTCATACATGTAAAAACTGGAGCATGGGAAAACTTACACAGATATCTGTAAAAAGACAAAATGAACTAGATGTAAAGTTAATAGGCAGAAGCAATAGAGCTTAAGGCCAAAGGAAATCTGCAAAACAACACTTACTTGTCTGCAGTACACCAAACACATCACAGGGTAAGTGGAACCCTACTTGAGAAGTTAACACCATTCAAGACCACACATACAGGAAAAAAACGGGAGTTGATAACTGATGACAAATTTACAGATTCATTCACTACTATGCAATGCAAACTAGAGGAGGGGTGAGCTGTTAAAGAATAAAATCCATCTCCTACCAATAAAAAAAGATTAGAATAAGGGAAACGATATTCACTGGGTATAATGTATTCAATTGCCATCATTCAATGGGGGATATGGTACATGCAACTTTAACTAATACAGTATGTGGTCGTAAAACTTTTAGATCTTAACCTGAAGACAGATAGATACACTTATTAGTTGACCATACTGCAATGCCATTACATATATTCAGTATCCTCTTTCTACTAGGTGACAAAATTGGTGACACCTTTTTCCTAAACCCATTTTCTTTTAGTTGCAGAGCTTTACACAATGACATCAGCCGATTCACACTTTCTTGGTCATTCTCAGTTTCGCACAAACATAAATTCTACAAATATCCCAAAGTGGAAAAAAATTATTTCTTACTGGTTTTCTAGCACTGACCTTTACCATTTTTTCATTACTGGTAACTCTTGTACACTAAAGTATAAAGGAACCTAATTATTAATTTAGAGCTTACTTATAGAATTGGCAAAACCCCAGCTCATGTATGGAACTTCCTATCAAATATTTGACAATTTAAAAATCTGTATCACTGGGACCCCTTCAATGGTTTTTTATGTTTTGAAGTTATATTTAGGAAAAAAAAAACTTCATTAACTATGAAACTATCAAATAAGGAAACCTACCTTTTCTTATGTGGATGACAATTTAAAATTGTTGAAGAAATTCCTTTTCAAGTGTATGGAATAAAAAAAATTTGTAAGCTTTCAGGAAAGAATACTCTGTTACTGATTAAACTTACGGAATACATATATAAATGCTAAAGTATTGATAAAACCAGCAAAAATCAGTTATTTCATGAAGCCTCCCTACTTATTACTTCATCCTGATAAGAAGAAATCCACACTTACTTTTTGGTATAAAAATATAAAATCATTGTCTTGACTATCACACAACACATACTGTAGCCTCTTCAGATTATATATAAGTTTCATCACTGACTACAAGTTCACGTTACTGTTCATGACAAAACTCACAGCTATTCCTTCTACACAATAAACATTAACAATGCAATCCAAAAAACTATTTAGTGAAAGCCAAAAGACTTATCATAATAGCATGAAAACCTACTACCTTGTGCTACTTTATATATTTAATGGTATTATGACTTCAAGGTATTAGAACACTCAAGGAAAAAAAGGTCACTCAAATTTTGGTACTAAACACAGCCCTCCAGTTCTCCAGAAATTTAAACTGAGTTCCATTTTTCCATCTTATTCTAATGAATTTAAAGTAAAAAAAAAAAAAAATGACAACTTATATGCTTTATTTCCAATTTTTTACCTCAAGAAATCACTGATAAAAAATCCGCAAAGATATACATTCACTGTAATTTCTGGAAGACCGCAAGGCAGCAGTGGTACTGCACTGAAATCCTCAATGATTTCAAATGTTGGTTACACTTCCTGAACTGACTTCATGATCACACAAAAAGCTTACATGGTAAGCCATGTGCCTTAAAGTTGACTGGGCATTGTGAAATCTTAAGAATAAGGAAGTACAATGACAAAGCTTACTTCTGCACTGATCCTCTTACCACCAGACAGAAATTGATAATGCAGACCCACAGAAAATGAAAAGCCTGACTTTGGATTCATGGTCAATGCCATTTCAACATTAATACAAGTACTGATATGCTTATCTAATCAACTATGTTCACCTCTTCTAGGGATAGCAAAATGGCCTTGTGACACACAAGATGAACAAATTCAATTTGAAGAATCTTGCGGGGCAAATCAACACAAAATTATAAAACACTTTCACATACACAATAATCTTAAATATCCACTGAAATAATTCTTTGCTGTGTACAATTATTTTTATTTTATTTTAAATAAATGCACAAGGTTTATACTCATCATGTGGGCCATTTGTTCCATATTGTAAAGGTGTTTACATAAGGAACATATACGTGCCGATTTCATTGCACAATATTTAAAATTTATAGAAAACATCACCTCATTGCATTTCAACTCTAACTTTTGCACAGTTCTTCCAATGCAGTATATAAACCAATGAATTTGCATGAAGGAAAATTCAGGTAAAATTTCGAATTAACATGATTTGCAAAGATGTGAAGCACGTTCTTAAAGGTCATTATGACCAATCCTCCACAAAGGGTGAACTTAACCCTTTCATCTGATCCTGACTTCAGTATGATCTTTGAAAATTTGAATAATCTACCAAAAATATAATTTGAAAATAACATCACTTCTGCATGTACAAGAAATTTTACCCAGCAAAAACAGTGTTTGTTCTGATTACAAACAAGCTCTAACAAATGTGTATAGTTATCTAAGAGGTATGAAATATATAAATATATATAGTTTCTGTAATTATTACATGATGATCCATGATGTAAATCATAATCATTGTAATTGTGCATTTTACGCTTACCATAGGAAGTTTACAAGGAGAAGGACTATTCGAGAATCATTATATAAATTCTTTTTCAAACACTAAATTATTTCACAGCCACTGACTTTCGGGTTATCTGTTATCTATGGTGAGTACTAATTCTTGAGCATCCAATAACAGGGGAGATGGTAAACCTGAGAGAAGAATTAGGATTCCCATTTTTTGGAGTAAAAAAGTGTAACACCAGTATTTTTTTGGAGTAAAAAGGTGTAACACCAGTATTCATTATTATTTGTGTCTAATCACTCATAGCACAAAAAATTCATACACAGCTTTTGTCACTAAACTTATCAGTCACAATAATCTTTTCATAAGAATAACATATATCAAAGAGCCACAGAGGAAAACAAAAATACACTACTCTAAACTATATTCACACTGACTTTCACTAAGAAATTGGCTAATATTTTCTAATCCTCCAAGAGTGGTTCCCTATTCATTATCTGCCAATATGTATTTGTATCAGCATCCTCTTCACTGCCATCTTGCATAGCAAGATCATCATCCCCTCCCCAGAAGGCTGTGCTTATATCATCACAAGCAGAGTGAAACCTTTCATCATCATCATCGTCATCTTCATTGTCTGTATATCCAAAAAGACACTGAATATTTTCCACCATAAATGTGGGATTATCATTCATTTCTATATTAGCATCTACTTCATCCTCACTCTGCTCTTCTTCCACTTCATCTTCGTCATCGTCATCATCGTCATCATCATCCTCATCCTCAGCCTCATCCTCATCCTCCTCCTCCTCCTCCTCCTCTTCTTCCCCCTCCTCCTCAGGTTCCTCTTCATCCTCATCATCATCATCACCTTCTAACAATTTCTGTACATTTTCTATACAGAATGATGGGTTCCCACTATCTTCCCCATTGCTATTGTCACTGCTGTCATCCTGGTGTGCTTCATCTTGCGCAACTTGATTCACATGAACTCCACTGGCTTCAATTTCATCATTTACAGATGTCACATCCTGGCTCACTCTAAGAGAATCCAAAAGTCCTTGGAACAGTTGGTTTTGACTATCATTCCTGAAAATACAATAATGTCATTTGGATATATGACCAGGAAAATCTAAATAAAATTACTTCATTCCCAAGTACAATGTATTATAAAGTATATGAAACTTGTGGATATAATGCTTCCGTAAGGCATAATTAATGTAACGATAAGAAAGGCATAGAAATGACTAACAGAAAATAAACGAATTAAAAAATTAAAGACACCCCATTTTACTGTTCACAAAACTGTGCAGGAAATGAAAAAAATAAAATCACTGTTAATAAATTATATTGAACCAAACATGCTTATCATTTTCTCTAACAAGTAAAGATTAACAGAATGAAGGGTAAGTATTTCATCATAACTAACAGCAAAAAACTAAAATTTTGTCATTTCCAGATAAAAAATCAAGGGGAAAAAGATCACACACTATAGCAGTGGGTGTGAACCAACATAACAATCAAAACTGATGATGCTTGTTCACAAAGGTAGAATATCACTTCAGTACATTCAACAATGCAAGATATTGTATACTGAATCATGGTAATGTTCAGTATATAACAGCATGGTCAAGACAGCATTGTGTGCATGGGATCCATAACCTCTACTCAGTGGGATAGTGTAACATGCTACCACAGTCCTTTTTTATTGCCACTGTTTTCCCACTGGTCCATAACATGATCCGTTACCCATCTGCAACTGCTTTCTGATATTGACCATCAACATAAAAGCATGAACAAAGGTTTTGTAGAGATTAAGTTTACCAAATACTGCACACCAACAAGAAAGATACAGTAGTATCATTACACTTCATCCCCTCCCCCCCGCTCACATGACTTTTTTTTTTTTTTTGCTTTATAATGTTTAACTGCCCACATAGATGAAGCAATAGATACCAGATTTTCAATATGTTTAGGTATAAATATACAATTATGTAGTTGAGAATGCACGAAAACAAATATATACTGTATTTCTTTTTCATGCTCATATACTCATTTTCTTGGAGCAGCAGTAGGGAACAAAACAATGTAAATTGCAATAATACCCTGATTATCTACACTATACCCATGACCCCTACTGCAATCAGCACATCTCTTGTGGTGCACTGTAAACATTACTTAAGGTTCTTTGCAGCATGCCTTTGGACCCTAGCTGCAGCCCCTCTCATTCCTTTTACTGTGCCTCCTTTCATATTCTCTTTCTTCCATCTTACTGTCCAGCCTCACCTAACAACTGATTAATAATGCAACTGCAAGGTTTTCCTCCTGTTACACCTTTCAAACCTACTTACTGTTAACTTCTGTTTCAGTGCTGAATGACCTCATAGGTCCCAGTGCTTGGCTTTTGGCCTAATTTCTATATTCAATTCAACTATACCCATTACTGTACTATTTTCAGGGAACTGGTATATGCATTTATACATACTGAAAATGCACAAGTTCATATAAAACTGCAAATTGTGCAGTGTACATATGCTTACTGGCTCACTGAAAAGGTAGTCTGCTGGTTGGCTTACTGATCTTGAAGGGGTGGACAAGAAGGGGCAATTATTATTATCATTAAGTGGGTAATACTGCAGTCAAGTGATTGGTTTGGGTCAAGCGTTTGAAGTGTGGAAACTGAACTCCAGTGTGATGAAAGCTTTTGCTGCTGTTCCATAAACTTTGCTAGGGATCATTTTTGGGGTGTGCATCTTTATGTGTGCTAATGTCACTGCCACCTCCTAAGCAGCACAGGAAGACAAAGTTACTTAAGATACTTAAATGCCCTGCCCTATCTTAAAATGCCCTGATAGGAGTGGTCTTGACCTCATGTCATGGCTAAGGAGAAAAAACATCCTCATAGTCTTAAGTCAAGGAGTTGGACAACAAACCAGAAAGCCTAAGATTAGTGTTCCAAAGGTAAGTTCCAAAGGTAAGATCAAAGCAAAAATTTTAGGAGGATCAATGCTATAAATGACAGCCAGCATTGCATGGCTACAATGTTTAAGAAATTTCATTAAAGCATTATTGGCTTTTCTACATCCCCCTATTGTATTGCAAGGTTGTCAGGGATATGCTTGCCAATTGGCTTTGATAATAATTCACTAAATTTTACAATAAATATTTGAAAAAATTACTTCATTTATAAAATCAGGAAACTTTTTCACAATGCTTTTTATTCACTGTTACTAAGAAATGTTAAGCTAACAGCTTTTCTATACTTCCTATGCCTGGTAGTTGCCGATTTGCATAACGACCGGCTTCAATACCTTGATATAAACCTTGACAATACATACAACGAAAAATTAATGGTGTTCAGTATAGTGTGAATGAAATTCATTTGAGAGAACTTGCCACTGTTACACAACACTCCACTCCACTCCTTCCACCATCTACAGTTATGCATACAGTAATGGCACATGAGTTTGAACTGTAAATTTCAACTGTGTGACACAATCACTTGAATTTCAGTCTTTGTGCAAGACTGCTATTACTGTACACATGATATGGAGCTGTGAATGTTCACTCAACACCAAACTGATTGGAGACTATTTCAAACTAGATAGAATTCAGTCTACTGGGCCACTAACAACAACTATGAATTCAAAATTTTCTATATAATATCAATTGCTTGCAATATAGCTTAATTCCAACATTTCTGTATTGCAAGAAAATGGTCTGATATTTCTGCTCTGAGCTCCAAGTCTTGCTTCTTTAAATGTAGTTCACTCAGTATCTCTTATAGCCTGAACTTCTTTCTAATTAGATGTAAATATCACATTGGGGATGATTATACAGTGTATACACTCAGGTTCTAGGCCGCAGGATCCATACTCTTCTTTATCAAAGTTAGTACAAACAGCTGGCTGGTTTGCCAAGAATCTTCAATCTGCCAGATGTTGTGGTGTGGCAAAGCTCTGACGATGATAACATCTGAGTCTTGGGATGAATTGTTTTATTTTTAGTTTATGCCAAGCTGCACTGCCATAATCCGAAAGTCTTAAGCATCAAAAGTTACAATAAATCTGGTTGTGGTATAACTGCATCATCATCTTTTTTCATTTTCTACTTTAATGAACCTATTACCAGCCTAATCCTGGAATTCACAGGCCAGCTCTAAAAGGAAGATCTGAATAACCATACTGTCATCTCTCGTATCCAAACATTTTCTGGCAGTTGATGATCCCATCAAAACTCCTACTACTGCATAATCATCAAATATGATTCCCAATCCTAACTATGGTACCTTTTTCTTATTTACCAGGCCCAAAAATATGGACAAGTGGAAAGATCCAAGCCTAGCATATCAAATCAACACATAATGGATATTTATGTTTGCACCCGGAATGAATTTCTCAGATCCAAAAGACCTCTCACCTGTCAAATGACTTCAACACAGACTACAGGTAACTTCCACAAAACATTCCATTGTTGAAAGGACAGACAAAGGCGAAGAGGGAGAGACACTACCTGACAACCACCTCTTGGCTAGACCCTGTGCTTGATCCTCAAGCAAACTATTGGCAGTCTGATAATCTTTACAGGGAGACAAAGAGCACTGGTGAATAGTTCCCACATCTCTGCTTGGCTGCTACAGGGAGGTCAACAAGAGAAAGGAAGTGGCCTTATACAAGAAGAAACCAGCAAATGCTAGGTCTGGCATTGAAGGTTATAAAATTAAAATAGTGTATGGAAAAGGGGGGGGAAAAAACACTTCATAGTGGAAGCCAAAGTATCAACAACAGACTGCTTATCTTTGTTACATGATACATCCTCGTTTGGTCAGCAGACAATTTAAAAAATATATGAGGTATGGTCAGGAGAGCATTTCTGTTCTGGAGACTAACCAGAGAGCAGATGAGGGTCTGTCTCCAGTGAAGACACATACCATACCTTGTAATCCTCAACAAATCCTCCCAAGCATGGTAAGGTTGAATGCCAACAGTGAAATAACTAATTATATATATACCTGTATCACCAATTTCACAATTTATAAAGCCTCAAATCATAAGCGACACAATACAAGCAAGGCATACCTCGCATAATGTTGGTAACTCATTCCAAAACAAGCAAAGTAAAAAAAATTGAAAACTCACATTCCCATCCTAAAAAATTACAAACACCCCCTATAAACATCTCATAATATCATTAAATAGGATCAAATGGAAATACAAAAAACCTTTTGATAATTCACCGTTTTTGCATTCTTTTTTATAAATATACATTCTCCTTCACACTAACAGTGAAGAATACACGAAAACATTCACCAAAAAACGATCCTAAGCATCATATAAATAAGCAATACCAACACTTAAGTGTTGCTAACCATCATAAACCTCAGTCAACCAATGCAAAACAGCTTTTGTTTGTCAATTATTATTTAAGAAAAACTGCCATATAGTTGACAATGACTTAACCTGAAACACCTTAAGGTAAAGTGTGATTGTATAGAATAATCACTGTATGAAAATAGTACTTAAATTTTCACTGTGTTCATGGAATAATTAGCAATGTAAGTGATAACATGTAAATAACTATCCAAATCAGTACACTAACACAAATGTAAAAGATGTTCACTATAGTACTGAATACACGGCAAACTTGAAGTAAATGACAACTTACCTCTACTGGTAATTACCAACAGCCTTACAATACAGTAATTAGGAAACACTAAATACTCAGAAAAACATTAACTTAATCAAAACTACAGAAAATTTTAATTAGCTGAATCATTCAAAACTCAGTATTTGCATGAAGAGAAATACTAACAATAAGTAATGAATAAGTCAGAATACTTGAGGAGCTGGCAAGCCAACTAACAGTAATTAAAACTTATTAATCACTTAAAAAAAGAGAAAAACATTATATTATTGTGAATCATAAGAAGCTAGAAATTAGCATAAAAATGAACAGAAATAATGAAATATAAGTAATCCCTCAAATATCCAGAACTTGACATTATCCGACACCCCCAGACCATGGACCACGGCCCCAAAAATATATATTTACATAAAAAAAAAGCTTTACAATGGTTGGCAATGCTGCACAGCCTCAATAAAATGTTGGTAACACTGCTTACACTCAAACAGACTGAGAAGGGTTTTGAGGGGTGGGGGAGACCTGAAGAAGTTTCCAAGGTTGGGGGCAGGCAGATGGCTGGGCGCCATGGGTAAGGAAGAGCAGTAAGACTGCAGAGAAACACTCCAAAAAAGGGTTGTTCAGGAAGGTAAGCGGAGCTGGGGAGCAGTTTCCTTGGCTGGGAGGGGGTGGGGATGCAGTATTGAATGGGGGAAGAGGGCTTGGTAGACATCTGACTTGCTAGAGCTTGTTTTGTTTCCTGTTTTTGTTTATGATAATTCATATTTTATTGAAGGTATGTACGTACTGAGGTACTGTAGAGAGAGAGAGAGAGAGAGAAAGATACTGTAGAGAGAGAGAGAGAATTACTGAGATGAAATATCAAGTGATACAGTACTCTTTTGTGTATTGTTATGTGTCATAATCATACTTAGACAACTGAACTTAATGAATTGTCATAACTCACCCTAGGGGTGGATTATTATATTTCAAATAAGTGATAAATAAATAAATAATATATATAAAAAGTTCCAGGAAAAATTCAATATACTCTTTATTTAAGGAAATTCAAACATTTTTCTACATATCTACCATCTAACTCTATACACTTTTCAAGGCGCTGTTTCCACCTCTGCAACCCTTCTTTGTAGAAATTTGGGGCCTTTCTATTAAACCATGTTGAAACTGCATGTTTAGCAGCATCCAAAGATTCAAACCGACTCCTCTTAAGTGTTCCTTGAGTTTTGGGAACAGGAAAAAATCTGAAGGAGCAAGATCAGGACTATAAGGAGGATGTGGAAGAGTTTCCCACCTAAATTTCCGTGAGGACTTCTCTTGCAACCCTTGATGAATGTGCTGGAGCGTTATCATGATGGAACAAAATTCTGCGTGCAACTTTCCTCGACGCGTTTTTAGCCAATGCAGTCTTCAGTTTTTGCAAAACACCTTTGTAGTAGTTCCCGGTGATTGTTTTTTGTCCTTCAAGGAAATCAATCAAAATCACTCCTTTGGAGTCCCAAAACACTGTTGCCATAACCTTCTGGGCAGATCTCGCCACTTTGAACTTCACTGGTGCAGCTGAACCTCTTGGTAACCATTGCTTTGATTAAATTTTACTTTCTGGGTCATATTGATGGATCCAAGTTTCATCTCCAGTAACAATCCGGTCAAAAAACTCTGATTCATTTGATTCAATCCTCGTTAAAACTGCAAGAGAAAGTTCAGCTCTTTGATGCAGTTGGTCTTCGCGCAACGCTTTGGGACCCAACGTGCTGAAAGTTTACTCAAACCAAGATTTTCATTTAAAATTGAAAATGCGGAACCATGGGAGATCCCAGTTTCATTAGCTATCATATCGATAGTAATCCGACGATCTTCATCCACTAGATTCTGCACCAAAGCCACAATTCTTTCATTTTTTGCAGTCAATGGTCTTCCCTCTCTTGGGTTGTCTTTGAGGTCCTCCCGACCATCCTTAAATCGCTTTATCCAATCATAAACAACTGATTTAGATGGAGAAGAATCTCCATAAACTTGTTGCAAAGCTTCAATAATTTTTCCTGGTTTCCAATCAAGCTTGGTCAGGAACTTGATGTTAGCTCTCATCTCAAAATTTTTATTTTCCATGGGTTCAAGAAGTTACTTTTCTGAAGCAGATGTTAACACCACGGTAGCAAGGGGATGACTGAGGTAACAAGTCTATATGATCACTACATCACAGATAATTGTTTACCAAGTATTTGGGTTGTTTCATTCCTGTGTAAATACATCATTCAACAATTTTTCCTGGAACTTTTTGACTTACCCTCGTATATATATATATATATATATATATATATATATATATATATATATATATATATATATATATATATATATATATATATATAACTATATATATATATATATATATATATATATATATATAACTGAATCACGAAAATATGGAACGTGATGAATATATAAATAAAGATAAAATACACGAAGGAAATGGAAACACTGGAGTAGTGCGAGGCCTTTTGATGCAATGTCCTTTACTTAGCAGACTGAAGAAATATAAAAGTATGTTTACAAAGAAAGCTCATATAAATGACAGATGGGGATTATAAAGGAAACATATGTACCTGGAATCCAACACAATTGAAGAATTAGTAGAATTGCCAAAACAGGATTAAATATTTAAGAGGTTTTTACAAAGGATTATGATCAACCATTCAGGAGCAGGGACAGGGCAATTAAAAGATTATACAGGTTCGTGACTGACCACCTAAAAATTTTTAGTACAACACAATAATTTTTTTTTTTTTGTAAACAATAATAACTTTTTGCAAGATGAACATTTTTACAAATAAAAAATTATATTAAACATACGGATATATAGAAAATATATATCAAGTAGCTAACTTGTAATTAAGTCAGTGATTTTATCTTTTAGGTCATTCTTGAACATTTTTCTAATACAGGGGTCCAAATAATACATGCCAGGGCTAAGATTAAAATTACAACTGAAAGTAAGCTGGATAACAGCAGACACCAATAGATTTCTTGAAGAGAAATCTTTCAATCTGGCAATCACTGAACTTTCAGTCCAATTTATCCTGTGAGACTTTTCACTTAAATGAATGAATATAGCATTGGATGCTTGTCCAGTTTTGACTGAATACTTATGTTGCTTAATACATACATCTAAATCTTTGCTAGATTGGCCAATATAAAAAGAGGGGCAATCCAAACATGGAATTTTATATATTATGTTGTTGTTTTCTTTAGGGCTATTTTTTATTAACATTCTTTTGAGTGTTATTATAAGAAAAAATGAGGTTTACATTAAAAGGTTTTAACAGTGATTTTATGTTTTCAAAACCACTAAAATAAGGCAAGCTAAGAATGTTCTTAGGGGTTTCTTTCTTCATGTTACTTTCACTATAAAATTTTTGTGGGCTTTGTTATAACAAATATCTAGTATACGTGAAGGATAACATAAATCTGTCCCTATTTTTCTTATGTATTCAATTTCTTTATCCAAATACTAGAGACTGACAATGCGCAAGGCTTGTAAAAACATAGAGGAAAAAATTGATATTTTGATGTCGAGGTGATGGCCTGAATAAAAATGGACATAAGTTAAGCTGTTGGTTGGTTTCCTATAAATACTGAATTTACATTGAAATGGTTCTCTATGTATTAAAACATCTAAGAAAGGGAGGCAACTGTCTTTTTCTAATTCTAATGTAAACTTAATGGATGGTACCTAGTTATTCAAATTACAGAGTAAATCATTTACATCAATCCCAGCAGGCAAAACAGCTAAAATATCGTCAACATACCTATACCACTTTAAAGGAGTATAAATGATATTAGGTATATATCGTTTTTCAAAGAATTCCATGTACAAGTTTGAGAGGAGTGGGGATAAAGGGTTGCCCATTGCTATACCAAATATTTCTTGGTAAAATGCACCATTGAACATAAACTTACAATGACAAATGCACAACCTAGTGAGAGAAATGATATGACTTACAGGTAGGGGCAATTCGTGTGGTCAGTCACGAACCTGTATAATTTTTTAATTCTCTTGTCCCTGCTCCTGAACGGTTGATCCTAATCCTTTGTAAAAACCTCTTAAATATTTAATCCTGTTTTGGCAGTTCTACTAATTCTTCAATTGTGTTGGATTCCAGGTACATATGTTTCCTTTATGATCCCCATCTGTCATTTATATGAGCTTTCTTTTTATCTTTATTTATATATATATATATATATATATATATATATATATATATATATATACATACAGGTAGTCCCATATATTATATATATATATATCTCATATTAACACAGCGATTACATATATTTAATATATATTGTCTAGTATAAAATCGGCAATTTTAACATAGCTTGGTTTAATGGGGGCTTGTCCGATTCCGCTTATCATCGCTGATACATACCTAACGGAGGCGCTGATAACCAAAAATCGGCGCTTTTTGGCACCGATAACCCTCGAAAATTGCTGAAATAGCCGATTTTCAGTTATCATCACACCCTCAGAAACGGAACCCCGCTGATAACCGGGGACTGCCTGTATATATACATATATATAATACATGGACACACACACAAATTATATATATATATATATATATATACTGGGCAAACAGTCCACATTATCAAGTATCTGTCACTGTATGGATACTTGAGAATGTGGACTGTTTGTCCAAGAAAGCTTGTAACTTTTCTGAATAAATACTCCATTAGATATATATATATATATATATATATATATATATATATATATATATATATATATATATATATATATATATATATATATATATATATATATATATATATAGGCAGTCCCGGTTTCTGACGGGGTTCCGTTCTGACGATGACGTCGTAAATTCGAAGTCGAAAAATTCGTCGTAAACCGGAAAAATCGTCGAAAATCGTAAAAAAACCTTACTTTTAATCCTTTAAGTATCCTTTGGGTATCTTGAAAATGATATAACCTGCATTTTTATTGAGTTTTTCATGAAAACCCTCCAAAATTTTACCATTCTACTGTTTTGAAGCTAGAGAGAGAGAGAGAGAGAGAGAGAGACTGAGAGGAGAGAGAGAGACCACTTATCTACCAGAAAAAGACTTGGAATTTTACAGAACTACATTGCTCTCCCATTTTTACTTTAAGTATCATCCTACATCAAATATAGCTTAAATTATTATCCTGTTACTACTGTATTAATCTTTGAAATTATATTAATATCTTTTCAAAGTCATCTTAAACACTAGTACCCTTTTCCAGTCAGAGAGAGAGAGAGAGAGAGAGAGAGAGAGAGAGAGATGAATTACCACTACGACTTACATTCAGCCATTCTTGTGCTGGCACAAGAGAGAGAGAGAGAGAGAGAGAGAGAGAGAGAGAGAGAGAGAGAGAGAGAGAGAGAGAGAGAGAGAGAGAGAGAGAGAGAGAGAGAGTGAGTTTATCTCTTGAGGAATGTTAATCCATTTCTCTTTACTACGACTGACAACAAAAAATTGTTTTTTTCTTTGCCTTCCAAAGATGTAGGCTACCACTACTTTTACCAAGCACTTTTAAAGCACCATGAACACACACACACACAGTGTGCATAGGTAAAGAGACTCAAATTAGCAGTATCTTTTCCTGTGAGAGTGAAGGGCTGAACTTAGTATCGATTTATAATATATCTATTCATTTCTCCTTTTGGAGAGAGAGAGAGAGAGAGAGAGAGAGAGAGAGAGAGAGAGAGAGAGAGAGAGAGAGAAACTGATCTTCTGCCTTTAGTCTGCTTTAAAATGCATAAATGTTGTAATTTCAGTATGCTGTATTATTATTTAATCTTATTAATATTTGAAAATTAGCTCTCATTAGGTAAGTCACTTATATATCATACAAACGTAGTTAGTCGTCATCTCCCACAAATTTGTTAGAAAAATGTTATGCAGTCATTCTCTCTCTCACGTTGGTGAGAGAGAGAAAAAAATACTACACGCCCTCTTTATAGTGTATGCAAAGCCCGTGAGGTACAAGCTTTGTGATTGGTTAAAATCCCACCCTTCCTGCCAATAGCATGTCGTCAAGGAGAGTGGGAAGGGGATGAGGGGGTTGTTACAATTGTTATTGGCTACTGTTAGTCCTGCCAGCCAATAGCGTATCGTCATGGAGAGAAGGGGTTGCTACGAGCTCTGTTATTGGCTAATTCTAATCCCCCGGGCCGGTATCGTCATAAGCCTTCAAAAGCAATAAAAAAATTGTCACACAAGCGATGATGGGATTTTAGTATATTTTATGTTTACATACAGTAATCGATATTTTTTTGAAGGATATATGCAATAGAGAGAGAGATATGGGCGGTTGGCCTTACTTAAATCGCAGAAGTGAAATTATTCGTGAATTATTCGAGAGAACAGAGAGAGAGAGAGAGAGAGAGAGAGAGAGAGAGAGAGAGAGAGAGAGAGAGAGAGAGAGAGAGAGAGAGAGAGAGAGAGAGAGAGAGGTTGAATGAAGTGATTACATCGGTAAGCAGTTTTATGATTTCACGGGATTTTAATTTAACTTTTATCGATACTTTGCTGTGGTTACTTAATATTAATATTTTAAAATTAGTAAATAATTTTTTCATCATAAAAAATGTATTCAGTCAGGAAAATAAAATAAAAATCAGTAATTTAGTGAATATTGCTCTATGAAAAAATCCGCGAATGTAAATTTTCTTCCGTCGTATGCGTTGGACACCAAGTCATCCCAAATATTACCGTCGAGAATCATGAGAAAACTTTAATTTTATTCCTTAGGGTGTCGTGAAAATAACAAATCCTGCATTTATATTGAGTTTTTCACAATAAAAACCCTCCAGATATTGACCATTCTGCTGTTTTGGATGCATATCTCTTCCGATCGTCATCGGACTGGCGTCGTCCGAAATACCGTCGAAAATCGTAAGAAAACCTTAATTTTAATCCTTTGAGTGTCTTGAAAACAATGAATCCTGCATTTATATTGAGTTTCTCATGATAAAAACCCTCCAAATATTTACCATTCTGCTGTTTTGGATGCATATTTCTTCTGATCATCGTCGGACTGGCGTCGCCCGAAATACCGTTGAAAATCGTTAAGAAACCTTATTCTTAATCCTTTGGGTGTCTTGAAAACAACGAATCCTGCATTTATATTAAGTTTCTCATAATAAAAACCCTCCAAATATTGACCATTCTGCTGTTTTGGATGCATATCTCTTCCGATCGTCGTCGGACTGGCGCCGTCCAAAATACCGTCGAAAATCGTAAGAACACCCTACTTTTAATCCTTTGGGTGTCTTGAAAACAATGAATCCTGCATTTATATTGAGTTTCTCATAATAAAAACCTTCCAAATATTGACCATTCTGCTGTTTTGGATGCATATTTCTTCCGATTGTCATCGGACTGGCATCGTCTGAAAATCGTAAAAAAACCTTACTTTTATTCCTTTGGGTGCCTTGAAAACAATTTATCCTGCATTTACATTGAGTTTTTCAACAGAAAACCCTCCAAAATTGACCATTCTGCCATTCTGGAGCCATATTTCTTCCGTTGGACGGGCGTTGTCAGTGTCGTAAACCTGGAACATGCGTTGTAACCCAGGAAATAATTTTTTTATTAATATATTTGAAAAGCGTAAAGAACTCGAAAGTTTAAGCCAAGACAGTCATAAACCGGGGACTGTCTGTATATATATATATATATATATATATATATATATATATATATATATATATATATATATATATATATATATATATATATATATATATATATATATATATATATATATATATATATATATATATATACACACACACACACACACACACATATATATATATATATATATATATATATATATATATATATATATATATATATATATATATATATATATATATATATATATATATATATATATATATATATATATATATATATATATTTATATATATATATATATATATATAAGAATATATATATATCTATACTCAGGATATAGTCTATATATATGAAGGGAATATTTATATATATACCATTATTACAATACGTTTATTATATATATATATATATATATCCAAGAAAGGTGAGTCTCGACTCAGGATACGTTTCCATTATTACAACACGTTTATTATGCACAATTGCTATAGTCACATTTTCAAGGCTGCAATGATTAAAAAAAACTTTTTACAAAAAATCACATTAAAACATCGATATATAAATTATAAGACAAATAAAAATGGGGGGAATAGGCACAGGACATACCTAAACTGTAGCAGTAACAAGACTACAACAAAAGAACACAGGAAGAGCAAGAAAGGACGAGAGAAGAAAAACATAAACAAAAGGTTAAGCAATGAACAACTGAACAGAGGTTGTTTGAGTATTTAGTGTTGGGACCGTCTTCTTTATAATAATAGATTCTAATATATTGAGGTCATTTTCATTTTGGGCTTGTCCTATTATAGAAAAAATCTTTATAATTAATATCAGTTTTGCTCATTTTTACATGATTTCTTATATTTGAGTGGTCTGGATTAGACAGTTTACCGGAAACCTTCAAAGGAATCATCCAGGAAATGGGATACAGGCCTGTACAGATCTTCAACATGGATGAGACTGGGCTATTCTGAAAGAGAATGCCATCAAGAACATACCTGATGAAGGAGTAGGCCAAAGCTCCTGGATCTAAGGCGCAAAAATACAGAATCACACTCATCACGTGTGGGAATGCTGCCAGCCACATGCTCAAACCAGGCCTGATTTATAAGTCTGCAAACCCCAGGGCCCTCAAAAATAAAAATAAGGATACCCTGCCCATCTAATGGATGCATAACCCCAAGGCCTGGATAACCAAAGTATTAGCATCTGACTGGTTCCACCGGTGTTTCAACTCTGAAGTGAAGACTTATATACCTTTCCGACCTAGGCCTTCAATTTAAGGTGTTGCTGATCATGGACAATGCTGGAGGGCACCCCACAGATCTGTGGTTTGCAGACTTATAAATCAGAAGAGTTTCCTCCCTGCCAACACCACCTCTCTCATACAACCTATGGACCAAGGCGTGATCCATGTATATAAGGCCCCCTACACAAGTAACGCTCTGCAACACCTGGTTAATGCAGTGGATGCGATGGAGGACTTCACCTTGAAAGAATATTGGAAGACATTCACCATAGCATCGTGCCTTTCAACAATTCAATCTGCTCTCCAAGATATGAAAAAGGAAACACTCAATGAATGCTGGAAAAAACTGTGGCCAGATGCAGTCCATGACTACAAGGGCTTCTTGCCGGAGGAGATTCATAATGGGGCTGTCAACAAGGCTGTGAAACTGGCAAAATTGCTTGGGGGTGAAGGATTTACTGATTGCACCAAAGAAGTCAACACTCATCGACGCCACTCTGACCCCCTGATGGATGATGATTTACTTGAGCTGACAAAGTCAGTAAGTGAATAAGAAGAAGAATCAGCTCAAGAACAAGAGGATGATGAGGGCCTTTAAATTGATCGTCTTGGGATAATCCTGAGGGCACAACAGCAGGTGTTATCATACATAGAAGAGTGGGATCCGCAGTTTGAACGTGCTCTGAAAACGAAAAATGCAATAGATTCAGCCATGGAGACATACAGAATCCTCTACCAGACAATGAAAACACAGCAGCAGCAGAGCAAAATAACTTGGTTCTTCAATCCAAACCCAAACCTTCGCACGAACCCCCATCCCAAGAATTCCCAGCAAAAGTACCTGTAGTCCTGGCAGAAGAGTTTCCTCTATCTGAAGAGGAGGACTCTGAGGAGCTGTAACTCCTCAAGTACGCTGTGCAGTCATATCATCGACATTCATTGGACTGCACAGCTTATTCATCACCACCTTCAAATCAACATTCATCACTGGTGTGAGTACCCATACTTACTGTTTTTTTATTACAGTCCAATATTTTTAATGCATACGTATCTCTCTCTCTCTCTCTCTCTCATTCGTAAATAGCACTCAAACATATTTTTACAACTTATTACTTCTCTGTACATCATTACCTGTACAGTATATAATTTTAAATTGATTGAATTTTACCTGTACTGTACTACCTTCTACGAACATTATGTACATGTTTTCGATATTTTATTGAATTGTACCTCTGTTATGGCTGTGACTCAAGACGTTTTACCTAGTAACACAAAGAAAACGGCTTTTACTCTAAGTGAAAAAGAAAACGGCATCCCATGAATTAGGGGTAACATCAGTATACGTACATACCTACTGTAAATGCGCTATTATGAAACTGTGCAGTACTCAATTTTTATGTCAACCATTTACTGTATTTCTTTTTTGAGGGTAATAAGCTAAATTTTAAATAAAATTACACTAACTTTAGTTCATTTAAAAGTTAGCTTAATACTTTGGGAGCATGATTAGGGTCATATTTAGTACTTAAACTCTGGAAATAAACATTTATTAGCATTTTTAAAGACCATGCCAAACTTACACGAAAATTCCACTTGCACAAGGGCCTCCGGAACCTAACCTCGCGTAAGTTCGAGGTATGACTGTATATATGTATATATATATATCTTCCAACTGAATTTTTTGTATATTTTAAAAAGCTTTTTTCAGCCAGAACAGGGGGAGTGGGTTAACTATTTTACAATGTAATCACTTCATATGGTTATGAAGGTTAGTCCCATATAATGGAAATAATGATATATTCAAGTAATCTCTCCCATATCTGGATTAATGCATTCATGCCTCTGTTGCATGGACATTTCCGGACATGGTGGAAGAGCACTCTACAGGTGTAAAATGGCAACTTTGAAACCTCACCGCATCTTGCCAATACCGAATAACTGTATACACAACGTGCTTGTAAACAACAACCAAAACACTTTAAACTGAAAACTTGATGTTATTCCAAAACTGCAGTAAACCCCCTGTATTCGTGTTCTCACCTATTCACGGATTTCTCTATGGAACATATACTGTATACAGTACGCATTATTCATGAAAAATTTGCCAATTCGCAGTATTTTTTCATGGAAACATTCACTAATTATTGTATTTTCATATCATTTTCATGGCTAAATGCACTTTTTGTGATAAAACTATTAAAATACTCAGGTATAAGCATTTTTTGAAGGTTTTTGTGTTTGAACTATCAAAACAGCCAGTTCTAAGTGTTTTTAGAAGGGTTTTAAGTATTTGCAAATTCAGCTATTCAGGGGTGTGTGCGATGATGCAACCCCCAGAATACAGGGGTTTACTGTAACTATCTTATTTTCTCATATCTGTAACAAGACATACATACATTACATGCTTGCAAACAATACATTAGACGGTGCATATGATACATTATACTATCCTACTGCAAAATATTTTTGCAAAACATTATTTGCGCTAATTTTTCCTGTACCTTAAAAATATATAAAATTGAAGATACAAAAGGTAAAATGTTTTCTCTCTCCCTTACCAAACAAACAATACAATAGCTATACTGTTTGTACCGGACACTACTGTAAAACACGGTAATGCTCTTTTTTTTTTTCTATTTTGTCAACACAATAAAAATACACTTAAAATATAAAAATGAAAATTTTTCTCTCTAGCTTCCCTAGGTGTATTAACAAAACTGCATGTGATGGCCTAACTTTCAACAACTTGTGATGAGGTTTACAAGTCCTCATCGTCCTCTTCCTGCACCACTGTATCATCAAGGTCCTGTATCTCCTCAAGGTCAAAAAGTGGCAAGTGGTTGAAAGAGGTGTTGAGGGGTCTAGTTCTCTGATTGCCGAAGGGCAGCAAAGAGACATCAATCAACCTAGCACATTAATAAAGGGTGCTGAAGTGTTTGGCTGCGTCTCTGAGTTGAATGACTGAGTTACTGAAGAAGCTGTCAATGGTACTCTGATTATAAGAATGATGATTCTGCTTTGCAATTACCATCCGCCATATTTCTCAAACATCTTCAGCTAACTCTAAACCCCTGGGGAAGGCATTACAATGGATGTTGGGACTGTCCATAATTTTAATAAATTTATCGAAAACCATCCACTTGTGTTTATGTAAAGGTGCTGGTTGTGATGCAGACTCCTCTTTGTCATCGCCACCATCATCTTCAGGAGATTCCTTCTACATCTCACAGCAGTAACTGCAGCAAATTTTGGACAAAAGCTAGAAGCCTGGATTGTCACCACTACTGTCCATTTCACTCCCATATGTAATCCTTAGGAATGTCATCACTTCCCTAAATGAGTTGAGCATGCAAGTTTGCCATTTCAAAGCCTTGGCAGTCTATCATACCCTCTTCCCCTTTTCAGGATATGGTTCCAAGTGTGCTCCAGAGTCTGAACGGTGACATCCTTCCCCGCATCTGCAAAGTTATAGTTGGTAGATTCAGAGAATACCTTCACAGATTCTCAAGAGTCTGTTCTCCCTGTGTATCTAAGCCTTGCTCCTTCTCCTGCATGTCCTCGACCACCACCATCACCTCTACCAGGAACTGTCTCTGATACAGTATAGGCATTTCATTGCAAGAATAACACCATGGTCCATCGGTTGAATGAGTGCAGTCGTATTAGGAGGGAAAAATGTGACCCTAATACAACCTACGTCACCAACCAAACAGGTTGTGGTATGATGCACAGGCCTTTTGTCCATAAGAAGCAAAGCCTTCATCTGATGTCTAGCAATTCCAAAGTCCTGGTCTGATGATGAACAACCTCCCTACAAAATAGGGCACAATAAACAAATCACAATCATCAACACATAATCCCTCCAGAATATTCACCAGGTTTACCAGCAAACTTCACAATTAGACTGCAGGCGTTGAATACCCTCCCAGATATACTTCTGGGAGATTTCAATGCCAAACCCACAGACTGGTACACCCACCAAGACATCAAACAAAGAGGCACAGACATCTCAACACAATTAGACCAGCTATACATACTAAACAACACAGATATGCACACACATACCACACCAAGCCAACTTTAGTCTCACTTCCCCAGACATAACATTTTGCTCACCCAACATAGCACCATCAATCACATGGAAAACACAAACAGACCTATCATCAGACCACCTTCCTATTTTAATAACACTCCGAACCACACGACACTTTCTCACATACAAGACACACCATCCCTAACTACAAGCGCTGCCTGGGATGAGTACTTGAAACCACTGAGGCTCATTTCCAGGAGTTAAACCACACACACATAACATCATCACAGACACTAAACAATACAACAATACAATTCAACAACATAATAAACAATGCAGACAAAAGAAACGTTCCTAAAGGCAACAGAAAACACTACAACCCAAACTTCACGCCTGACATAAACAGACTCATAACAGAACGAAACAATTTAAGAAATACACCAACCCCACACACACAAATCACAACAAATTGCATACATGATTTAAACACAGAAATAAACACCAAATTAACTCAAAAACAGACAGAGAACTGGCAAACTTTTCAAGGTACACTAGACTACAGAACCAACCCATCCAAACTACACAAAACTATCAACAGTCTCATCAATTCAAACAGTGGGAACACAAAGTCACGCCTCAATCACCACATCTGACAAGATCCCTTCATGCAAACAACAAGCCAACATCTTAATAAACCACTACGCAAAAATCAGCCACCTACGCAAATACAAAGAAGACAGACACATCTACAGACGCAAACAACAGTTCCCATTAGATTACACAGTAATACTAGCCACAACAGAAGACACTGTTAGAATCATTAAACAACTTAAAAACTCTGCAGCCATGGGCATCGATAACATTTCAAACATTCATTTAAAACATCTAGGTCCCCATGGCACACAAACACTGACAAACATAGCCAATTATTCATACGCACACTGCATTACACCACACATTTGGAAACTGGGGAAAATAATAGCACTTCTAAAACCAAACAAAACACCTACACAAGCAGCTTCATACAGACCTATAACTTTACTCTGCACACCATCAAAAGTAGTAGAACGCCTCATCTTACGCAAAACCACACCACACATACCACTGTCACCCACTCAACATGGCTACAGACCACACCACTCCACAACAACACTACTCACCAACCTTACACAAAAATACAAGATGGCATTAACTCCAGACGCCCACCACAAAGAACACTGCTAATCACAATAGACATAAGTAAAGCCTTTGACGCCATCTCTAGACCACTTCTCATCAACAAAGTTTACAACACCACACTACACAACAACACCAAACGCTGGCTCGCCAATTACTTAACAGACAGACAAGCATTTGTACACTACAATGGCGAGTCATCCAAAATCAGAAACTTCCCGAACGCAGCGTCCCCACAAGGCTCCGTCCTAAGCCCAACACTTTTTAACCTATTCATGCATGACATACCAACACCACCTAACAACATATACATCTGGTAAAACTAAGCTATACTTATTTTTTCCTCATATGCAGACGATCTAACAATCATATCAATACATGCAGACAAAAACGTATGCTCCACACAAGTACAGACTTACATAACACAACTTGAAAACTGGGCTCACACAAAACAGATTACAGGTAGCACCAACAAAATCCACAAGTACACTAGTCACTAGTCACAACAAAGAACATCAGTACAGACCCACAGCAACGCTGAACACCACCACAATTCCACACACACACGAAACAAAAATCCTAGGAGTCACATACAACACTTCAATGTCATTTGCTCCACATGTCAGTAACATCATCAAGAAATGCAGACCTAGACTAAATGCACTAAGATCACTTACAGGCACAAAATTTGGACAACAAAAAGAAACGCTCATCACAGTATACAAACAATACATCCGCTCCATAATAAACTACGCCAGCCCAGCCTGGCACCCTGCCATATCAACACACAGCTAAACAAACTACAAATAATACAAAACACAGCTCTTAGAATCATCCTTGGCAGTACACAATCCACACCAATAGAACACTTACACGCCGAAACCAAGATTCTCACCATCAGGCAACACTTAGACATGAGAGGCACACAATTCTTGGCATCGGTCATAAACAACACAAACAGCCCATGCTATTACCTTCACGACCACCCTCCAACACACAGGCAAATAGCTTAATACACCACACAGACACTATACAAATATCTTGAATTCTATACCACCACCCACAAACATCACACAAAACAAAAAGCACATCCATACTCACCTCACCAGACAAGCACTTAATAATCTTCCCAACAACAAAATACTGCACCCCCACCCAACATAAGCAGCACAGAAACACAGCTCTCAAGATTGGAGAGAGTACACCTGACTCGACTTCGCTGTGGACTCATCACCAATCACTAAACACCTACAAACACTGCATAGACAACACCCAAACAGACATATGTCCACTCTGCCAAGTTAGTCCCCACACAATTACACATCTCTTAGTAGATTGCCCTAACTTGGCAGCCCTTAGACAACAACACAACATCCACACTACCACACAGTTATGGTCAGATCCAGTAAGCGTGGTGTCCTTCTTGCGCGGTGCAGGCTTCCTGGCATAACAGAGTCTGGGGAACCACAACAACAACAACAAAAGTGGTTATGGAACCAAGTGGAAATTATCTTGGAGGTGAACCAAGCCTTTGCCGAATAATACCAAATCACTGGGAGGTTATCCATCAACCCACACAAGGCACATGGTAGCTCTGCATATCCAGCTACCACTGATTTGCAAAGATGCCCAACAGAAGCAATTGTACATGCCAAAGCAGACAAGTACTTCAAAAGCTTTCTACCGGATGTACTCTTTCCCTTCTCATCAGCCATGGTGTTAGAGGGCAAGGGGTGACAGAACAGACCAGTTTCATCAGCACTGTAGATAAGACTTAAAACAAAGCCTTCCTTTTACATCTAGTTTTTCAATGCCTGTCAAAATTTCTCTATTCTCTCCTCGGAAGCATCCAAAGATTCACCATTAGTCCTCATGTTGGAAAGCTCAAGTTGAATCTTAAAAGTAAACAGCCAACCTTTGGATGCCCTAAAGTTTACAACCCGACGCAGACCTATAAATCTCAGTGCAGCAGCATTCAATTCACAAGCACACCGGGTGCCCTTTGCTGATGAAACCAGATAAAGGTTGACTGTTCAATCACCTCATGATAGGGTTTTTTCATCACCTTGCAGGCCTTATTCCTGGAAGTCTTCTTCCCAAAGTCTATCATATACTTCTTCAGCTTGTCATTGGCTGCTTTGATGTCCTGCAAGGTAGACCAGGCAATGCCATAATTGTCAAAGATTCGTACCATCAATCATCTGGCTTATGATTTCCAGCTTCTTCTAAAGTGTCAGTACCTTCCTGGCCCTCCTTGGAGGAGGTGGGGCAAACACAAACACCACAACATGGCAATAACAGCACCTACAATGCTGCAGGCACCCCAGTTAGTTATACATGATTTGTTTAACCAGACCTCTCAACTCTTTTAGGGTTCTTCTTGGGCTGGAATGCAAGCACCCCAACATAAGCCACTTGATGAGGAGAAAGCATTGTGATACACAAGAACACAGCAACCGTCCTGAACACGGTTAGTGACGACTGACATAAAACTGGACAAAGGAGCAAAATGCACTGACATTCTTTGAATGCAGCCAATAAGAGAAGTAAATTTTTATATCATGATGCATATCTCTATCAGCGGTTCAAAAGCAAAAATACATAATGACAAGCAATGTACACATTTTTGGCAACACTGTTGTGTGAAAGTTTAAAAAAAGAGAAAGAAAAAAATAAGAATGCTCACCCACCCTCATACCTTCTACCATATGTTATTGTACTAATGATGTATTTATCTCAGCCAGCTAAAGGCAATTAACAATGCAATGTGATAACAGGCAAGCAACATAGTGCTTTAAGCCAACAACAGTCACAAAAGCATTCAAGAAGTTGAATGCCCACTACTCTTCCCCACCCATCTTGCCCCCACCCCTCCCCAACTCATTCCATGCCTACCACCCCCCACAATAATCATGTCTCAAGTTTGTTTATGATTGTCAGTGATACCAAAGCTTCTTTCCACCTGCGCAACAGTGTCACTGATCTGAGTGTGGTTTTTAATCTTATGAAATGTTTACCTATTTTATATATATACATATATACGGTATACATACATATACAGTAAACCCCCGTATTCGCAGTGGATGCATGCTGCAATCCCCTGCGAACAGCTAAAATCTGTGAATACTTAAAACCCTCTAAAAACACTTAGAACTGCCTATTTTGATAAACACAAAAAAACCTCTAAGAATGCTTATACCTGAGTATTTTAATAATTTTATCACAAAAAGTGCATTTAGTCATGAAAATGATAGGAAAATACAGTAATTAGTGAATATTTCTCAGTGAAAAATACTACGAATGGGCGAATTTTCCACGAATAATGTGTATATACACTCCACAGAGAAATCTGCAAATAGTGAGACCGCAAATACGGGGGGTTTACTGTATATATACACTATTGTGGTGCTGGGACCCTCCAGATAACGTTGACTTCCAGATAACGTAAAACTGGATAATTGAAGGACTACTGTACTATGGCTCAGAGCAGAGTTGAGTGCAGGCACTAACACTGCCATACATTTTTCCTACTGGAAACATTTCATTTAGGACTTGAAAATAATAATGCTGGAATTTATATATATTTCAGGATGGATGGGGGATTGTTTAACCTGTGACTTGTGCATGACATCTCAAGCTGTCCTGACTTCAAAACATAATCTGTACAGGTTTTTTTTTATCAGCATGGATTATGGAAGTTACCCATTAGTTCTGTTTCTACTTTAACAAAATAATTTCTGCTTCATAGAAAACTAGCAATAATTGGGAAGGGTTTTTCTGTGGAACAGAGGTAGACTAAAAAAAGTGGCTCTTCTTTTTTTTAATTAAGAAGATAGTCCACAGCTTAATATCATAACAGATTCACTTCTTGCTGATGATCTCGTTACTGCTGCACAGAATGCCTTAAAAGACTGCTTCAAAAATTATCAGCCATGCAAAGTCTCTGGCCTTACTATTTTACAAAGATCAATGTTCATTAAGATTGTTTGCTTCTCTGCTTGTTTTGTGGTGCTGAGGACTAATCAATCTATAAACACTAGTTAAAGAGATGGAGAATGAATTTTACTGACTGCTGAAAAAGATTCTTGGGATACACTTGTATCACAATGATGTATGTGGATGCCACTAAAAGGGGAAAAACTCTGACTCCATCTATACCCATTAAATAAGAAAAGATCCAGCTGGATGGGCCATCTTAAAAATATGGATGACAATTCACTTCAAAAGAAAATATATGGCACTTGTAATATTAAAGGAACAGACACTCTCAATGAAAAATCAATGATTGGGAACAGTGTCCATGACTTAATTCTCTGGAAAGAGTTTCACAGAGGGCTGTAGTGTTGAAAAGAGAGGTAAAGGTAAGAAGAGAAGTTCTGAAGCACATAAATGGCACACACATACACACACCATGAACAGTAATATTGTAATGCTATTTTTTCATGAATAACTGCCCAAAGAGAACCACCTAAATCAATCAAGGGTTCTCAAAAATAGCACTTATTTGAAGCAAAAGGGTCATTACATGACTTAACTTGTATTAAAATTATCTACCACAGTAAATACAAATGTTTCAATACTTTGTCCCCATGTGAACCCCTGACCTAATTATATATTCACTGCTCTGTTTTAAGGGTAATTAGTCCATCCAGATGGGGTCCAACACTGAGGGCCAAGTTGAAAGGTACTTTGATTATAAGGTTATAAAGTTCTGCTGGGTAACATCACCCTCCATGGCCTAGGAGTAATCTCAACCATGCTCAACATTAAGCTTGATTCTGCCATGAAGGGTCATTCATAACAGAGAATGGAGGGAAAGTGGAACAGCAAAAAATAAAATAAGGCCGTAGTTAGTCTAGTCAAGATAAAGTATACACTCCCTTCACATCAAGGTGCCAGGAGTCTGAGGGGTATCAGATATTAAGGGATGTTGTATTAAGTGATACAGTTAACAGTAATAGTTTCCTAGCACAGTGCATGCTTTGCATAAACAAGTAATTTCAAAACAATGCATGAAACTGTTCTTGTAAACTCCCCTGGTTGCATATGAAACTTTCTTTTGATGTTGCAGTTCTTGTTGATTCTTTGTATCTATATCAAGTTCTGAAAGGCAACATATCTGATGTTGAGCTTTTGTAATCTTAATGCTTGAATCTTTTCAAAAAGGAGGATAAAATGTGCAAGTGTATCTCAAATACATTATTGATGTTATTTCAAGTATTTTTTGCCAGTTGGCTGAAGGGTAACAAGATCACCACTGCTTCAGGCAGGAGACTGTAAATATAATTTTGGGAACAGGCTGCTGAATAGAAAGTGAGTTGAATGGGGAAGGGGAATAAGAAAAGCCAACGGAACTGTCCCCTTCTTATCCCTCTCAAATCTGGAAAAATTTTACATACCTAACACACTGAAACTGTAATCAATAACTCGAGGTTCAAATAATAATTTCTAAAACAAATTCCCTAAACTAAGAAGAAATATAGAAATATACAACAATAAATCTGGCAATAATTATATCTTAGGTGCTTGTCTTGGTGGTATCTATAAAAGCAATTTAGTGGAGATGGATATTTCACATAAAAATAAACTTCATTGCATACAAAACTTATTGCACGTCCATTTAATCAATTAAATTCTTGCTTCTAAAGACCTGATTTACAAAATGCTAACAGGTTTATAATAAATCTGCAGTTCTGAAGTCATGAACAATGGCACCAATTAATGCTGTACACAAGAATAACAACCTCAATACATCAAGCGCCTTAGTAAAGAAAAGCCTGTAAGGAAAAACGTGCAATATAATATTTACCATACAGCAGGCACAGCCTCATAATCAATGCATTGCATTTCTACAAAGATGGCTTCAAAAAATCTGTGAAAACTACTCTGCATAGTAACAGAAACATCCATGCTGTATAACCTATCTTAATAAAAAGTGAAAAAAAAAACACTAAAAAACACAAAAACAATATTTACAATAAGTGGGCTATATAATTTATCACAGCAGTAGTTCCCTTGTTATAAAAAAATGATTCAAAGCCATAAAAGTTATTCAGAACCAACCACAACTAACGTGCTCGACAGAGCCTGAATATGAAAAATGCCTTAAAATAATTCTGTACGCAAAGTCAATTTAGCCTGGAAATACATGGTAAAAATTTCCCTTCTGTCCTAATGATGTTCTTGATGATACAAAATATTTTGCCTCTGTAACCCCTACATGAAGGTCAGAAAAATTGATGATAAGAAAATGCAATTTATAGAGACTATCATATGTGAAAAATTAGCTCTGTGATAGCAAGGGAAAACTATTGCTCATGACCACCTTCAGATTTCTAAACAAGAAAGGCCTAGTACTTCCTAATAAACAATATTATGCACACCTGTATAAATTCCCCTGTAGTAAGCAAAAGGACTGCATCTTTTAATCCATGAGGCCAAATCCAAATCCCCTATAGTAAGCAAAAGGACTGCATCTTTTAATTCAAGAGGCCAAATCCAAATCCCCTAAAGGTAAATAAAAAGCTACACAACATGCTTCTATAACTAAGTCTGCCCATATGCAACATTCAGACAAATAATCAGGAAGAAAATTCATGCCCTTATAATAACAAACATGAATATATACAGTACTGTACAAAAAGACATTGGCTCCAGCAAGAATACTATCATCATTTAAAATACCAAAACTTCCCAGAGTCCTGTGCTCTTCTGTAACAAGAGAATTAAACCTTTACCAGAAGAAAGCAAAGTAAGTGTTAGTATGATACAGTTATTAGTATGAAGCTCAGAACACAAATGCTAAGTGATGAGATAAGTCGTCCAGCCCAAAAACAAGTATCTATTCAATGGTAATAATAAAGAGGAATACTAAGGCACCATTGTGCAGCAGAGGCTTTGTGGAGTAGTGTGCATGAAGGGGGGTTGTCACTACCTCTTCCATCTCTTCATTTACTTACAGTAGACAGATAGGAGGATCCTGAATCAGAAGAGGAAGTATCAGACTCAGACTCTGATTCTGAATCAGAGTCTAAGCTACACACAGAATCAGATTCGTCATCTAATGACTCAAACTCTGATTCGGACTTCGATTCATCTTGACTGGACACATTTATCCCCCTGTACAGATGAGATCAAGCTCGTTGAAGCAGAACATACTTAAAACCTTTACATCTAAATTTTTAACAATTGAGGTTCACAAACAGCTAGGAAACAAAATCAAACAAACATGCTTAAGTACAATAAAAAACTGAGACAGTGAATACCTTATTGCTCTAAACTTACAATCTATCTGAATATCTTACAAGTTATAATTACGGAAAAGTAAGAGTCAACTGTATTCTTATAGGGAATCCATTTAATAGCAAAATGTATAAAGTATGAAATACACAAAAACCTTCATGTAGTAAACATTCCTGTACCTACAATGTATAAAACATGTGCATATACAAATATTAGCAGGATATAAAATATTTTCTATTCATCAATGTATATTAAAGGATCATTAAATGTCATGCATACTTTCAGTCATCTTACTATTTACTGATAATTTACTATCAATATAAAGCTGACCTTTAACTTATACCATAAAAAAAAGACAATACACTTATCACAGACAATGCTAAGCTGTTTTGAGATAATGTAAAATACTCATATCTGAAACTCGCATAACTGATTATAATTACAGGCAGTCCCTGGTTATCAGCGGGGATTCCGTTCTGCAGCGTGGCGATAACCAAAAATCGCCAATAACCAAAAATTGGCGATTTTTGGTTATCGGCGCCTCTGTTAGGTAAGTATTGGCGCCAATACCCAATTATCGGTGTTGATAAGCAGAAATCACCTATTTTCGGCGCCGAAAATTGCCAATTTTTATCGCTAGACGAGCCCCGTGAAACTGGATCGCCGATAACCGAGCCTGCCAATAATGAGGGACTGCCTATATTACTATTTATAACGTACTTGAATTCTAGTGGAAAATACCAAAATGTCAAGTAGTTGCCCAGCAAGAGTTTAGGAGCTGAATCTATATACAGTACTGTGATACCTTGGTCAAAGGACTTAATATATTCCAGAATGGTGTCCTTTAACCAAACTGTTCTTAAACAGAGCAAAATTTTCCCATAAGTAGTAATGGAACTGGATTAATCCATTCCAGACCTCCAAAAATTTAAAAAATAAAGTATTTTAACTTGCATTTAACAAGCCTAGCAAGCAAATTATATTTATAAAAAAACAAAACAGATGAAATAGATGCACATTTGTTCTCATTTTACCTGTAATTAAAAGATTATGGCCTATGCACGTGATGAGGAAGGTGAAGAGGAAGAGATGTTATTGTTTGAAATGGGGAGTCCCCTTCCAGAAAGACAGCAGGCAACTGTACCTCTGGGATTATTTTTCTTTTCAAGAGACTCACTGTTTCTTTCTTACTAAAAACCTATCCAGTATGTTTGTTTTTGCCTGTCTTATAATGTCCCTACAGTGAGAGATACAGTTGTCATTCAGCAGGTTTATACAAGGTTTGCTTCACTTTGTCTAGGTGATATTTTTCAAGGAAATTTTTTGCTTTTCCCCAATTTAAACATTTCTTTTATTAATGAACTAGGGACATCCTCCCTTCCCTCCTCCTCTGGGGAAAATTCCTCAGCTATTGTCTGTTACTGCTCCTTCTGAAGGTCCTGCAGTTCTTCTGTGGTAAGTTCCTCTATGTGCACCTTCACTAGCTCCTAAACATTATCATTCACCTCCTAGCCCTTGGACTTGCCCAAAGACACAACACCCTCCAGAGCAATTTCGTGCTCAAAGCCTTCTGAATCCCTTTCCTACAGCATCTGGTCACTATTTCCTCCTGGAAAAGTTCATGGCCCTGTAATGCAATGGAGGATATTGAAGCGGTTCTTGAATAATTCCTGTACAGTCAGCTCTGTATCAAAAGTCACTTCAAAGCACCCCTGGGCCAAGGGCTAGATGAGAGGAGTTGTTAGGAGCAAGGATTTTCCCTTCATAAAGTTGAACTCCTACAGCAACTCTACCTCCAGGTCTGGAGGATGAGCAAGAGCACTGTCCATCACAAATAGGGCCTTCAGACACAATTATTTCTCCTTGAGGTATTTTTTGCTGGTAAAGCCAGCCACTTCATTCACCCACTCAATAACAAAATTGCTTGGTTACCCAAGCCTTACTGTTAGCCTTCCACATCACATTTAATTCATTTTTCATTACATTATTTTTCTTAAAGCCCTTGGGTTTTCTGAATGGTAGAAGAGCAAAGGCTTCAGTTTGAGGTCCCTACTTGCATTTTCATTGAGCAGAAGTGTTAACATCCTTCACTGGCTTGTGCCCTGGCAGTTATTTCTCTTGGGTGATATAGGTCCTATTTGGCATTTTCTTCCAAAATAGGCCTGTCTCATCACAACTGAACATTCACTAGGGACTAGACCTTCAGCCTTCACATATTGCTTGAAATCTTCAAACTGCTTCTCGACACTACCTCTAACAGAACTAGCAGCCTCTCCATGACTCACCACAGTGTATGCCACTTCATGAATTTCTCAAACCACCTATGACTGGCTTTGAACTCTTGCAATGTCTTCCTTCTTCACATAAGATGGCCTTATAAACACTATCACTGGCTAACTCTTTTCATTTATCCAAACTGATAACAATATCTCAACCTTTTCAATTGTCTGAGACCTTTGTTTCATAACTGACTTCACTCCCTTTGCAACATCAATTCCTCTCATGGTCTCTCTACATTTTATCACTGAAGACATTGTTTGGCCAACCAATACTTCACCAGATCAACTACTCAAGACACTGCTTTCACGTTTCTTTATCATTTCCTTCTGAATGAATATGACATTTTTATAATAAAATAAGATTTTATATCATACTTACCTGTTGTTTACATATATCTGTAATTCTCGATCTCGACAGATAATTCAAAACTGGCGGTTCCGCTAACATATGGTCAGGTGATACGACTACCCCGACCTCTACCGGGGTACCTGGATCCATTTCCATCAACAACTAATCATATTTCCTATGTCCCCTTGTCCCTTGCGGGGAGGCGGGTGGGAATGTTTTATATGTAAACAACAGGTAAGTATGATATAAAATCTTATTTTATTATAAAAATGTCATTTTTATACATGTACTTACCTGTTGTTTACATATAGCTGATTGCCACATTGAGGCGGTGGGCATGGACAGCTGTAAGTGTTAAATGGAAAGAAACCTGAGATCATCAGGCTAAGAAAAAACGTCTTTACTTTGGATCCTTACCTGCTAAGGAAGCTGCTTTCTCGGTTACTGCCTCTGTAACCTGCTATCCTTAGTGCAAATGCGGGGCCTAGTAGCTCAGTCACAGGTTGCCATATGGAGAAAGGTCTGTTGGCCCAGCCGTCTTCGACACAATCAACCAAAGCATATAATGCCCCTGCTCAGGGCGCAGTACTCAAAGCATCCACCATCATACACTATCATTTTTTTTTTTTTTTTTAAACACATATCACCCAACCATAAAAAACTCACACCAACCTATTAAAATTAGACCTACTAGGACATCTAACCTCTAAGGCTCTAGTAGTCGACCAAAACGAGACCTCTGCACCCAAGGAAAATAAGGAGAGGATCTAGAGCCTCTGGTTTCCTTGCCCATCACCGTGTCAGACGCAATAAAGGGGCCCAACGTACTGCAGTCTTCATATGTGGTTTGGATCTGTCTCAGATAATGCGAGGCAAAAACAGACAAACATCCCCAATAAGTTGAACTTAGAATGTCCTTTAAAGCCATGTTCTTCTTGAAGGCTAAAGAAGTTGCAATAGCTCTAATTTCATGAGGCCTCACTTTAATTAAGGGGAAATCCACATCCCTTAATTCCTTGTGTGCCTCCTGTATCAGTTCTTTCAAAAGGAAAGCAATCCCATTTTTAGATAGAGGGTTCTTGGGGTTCTTAGTTGAGCACCATAAAAAATCATGAGTTCCTCTTACACTTCTGGTCCTGTCCAGATAGAATTTCAATGCTCTGACCGGACAGAGAAGTCTCTCCGTTCCCTTCCCCAAGGAGGATAGGCTAGCAATGGGAAATTCCCTTGGCCACGGATTACTAGGGTTTTCGTTCTTAGCTAGGAAACCCAAGGTGAAGGAAACTACAGCCTTATCCGCACAAAAACCAACTCTTTTGTCCAAAGCATGAACCTCACTTACTCTCTTTGCCGAGGCCAGTGCCAAGAGAAAGAGAGTTTTCTTAGTTAGATTCCTAGCGGACCAGGAACTCAAAGGCTCAAAAGATTTGGAAGTAAGCCACTTTAGTACCACATCCAAATTCCAATGCGGTACACGAAGAGATTTGCCTTTAGTGGTAGCAAAGGATTTAAGGAGTTCTGCAATATCCTTGTCCGAGGAAAGGTCTATACCTCTATTCCTGAAAACTGCTGCCAGCATACTCCTATACCCCTTAATCGTGCTGACAGCCAATTTCTTCTCCTTGTGCAGAAACAAAAGAAAATCCGCCACCTGGCTTAGAGTCGTAGAAGTGGAAGACACTCCAGACTCGGAGCACCACTCCCTGAAGCGCTTCCACTTCGCTTGATAGACCTTTGTAGACGAGGGCCTGGTTGATCTAGCCATTGCCTGCGCCACTCTTCTAGAGAAGCCTCTCTCCTGTAGAGTCGCTCGAGAGTCTGAACCCTGTCAGATTTAGATCTGATGGGTTCCTGTGGAACTTTCTGCTGTGCAACTGGCACAGAAGGTCTGGTCTGAATGGCAACCTCCTTGGCCAATCCACTACTTTCTCCAGTAGCTCTGGAAATCATGATCTTCCTGGCCACCATGGAGCTATTAGGATCATTGACACATCTTTGTGTGCTCGAAACTTTTCAAGACTTCTCCCAGCATCCTGAAGGAGGGGAATGCATAAAGGAAGAGACCCGACCAGACCAGGAGCATCCTGTCCAGGAGCATGGCATCCACATGGCATCCACCGCTAGTGCTTCTGGGTCTGGAACAGGAGAGCAAAAGAGAGGTAGTCTGCGGTTTTCCCTCGTTGCAAACAGGTCTAGCATGGGAGTTCCCAAACCTTCCACACAGACCTTGGCAAACTTTCTGGTGGAGGGTCCATTCCGTTGGAATGACCTGGAGTGACCTGCTGAGGATATCCGCTCTTACGTTGAGAGCTCCCGGGATGAAGCGAGTTACTAGCTCTATGTTCTTGGTTGCCACCCACAAAAGCAGGTCTTTTGCGATCTCGAACAGAGAGGAGGAGTAAGTGCCTCCTTGTTTCTTCACGTGCGCCAGAGCTGTGGAGTTGTCCGAGTGAACTACTATCTTTTGTTTTCCACCAGAAGCACGAAATGTTCCAAGGCTAGATGTATTGCCTTCAACTCTTTCGCATTTATGTGCCAGTCCCGTTGGGATGAAGACCAATTGCCTGACACTTGAAGATCCCCCAATGTTGATCCCCAACCCTCGTCTGAAGCGTCGGAGAACAACATCAGGTCTGGGTTCCTCTGTCTCAACGACAAACCTTGTTCTAGTTTGCTCCTGTCGTTCCACCACGACAGGTCTTGCTTTACTCGAGTGGATAGAGGAAAAACAAACGAATCCGCGTCTTTCTTCCTGTTCCAGGTCTGCTGTAGGAAGAACTGAAGAGGTCTCATGTGTAGCCTCCCCAGACTGACGAACATCTCTAGCAATGAGAGGGTGCCTAAAAGGCTCATCCATTCCTTGGCAGAACAAGTCTTGGCTGCCATCAGGTATCTCACTTTCAGCAGGCATTTCTCGATCCTTTGTGAAGTCGGAAAAACCTGAAAAAGAACTGAGTTCATCCGAACTCCCAAATAAGTCAAGTCTTGAGATGGAGAGAGTTGCGACTTTGGAAGATTTACTATGAGTCCCAATTCGTCGGTAAGAGAAAGGGTCCTTTGTAGGTCCTTCATGCATTGGCCTTTTGATGGAGACCGGATCAGCCAGTCGTCGAGGTAAAGGGATATGTGAATTCCCTCTAAGTGAAGCCATTTCGCAATTGGAGCCATCGTCCTTGTGAAAACTTGTGGGGCTGTTGATAGGCCGAAGCAAAGAGCCCTGAATTGAAAAGTCCTGCCTCTGAACACAAACCGTAGGAATTTCCTTGATCTCGGATGGCTAGGGACATGAAAGTATGCGTCCTGGAGATCGAGGGACACCATCCAGTCTCCTTCCTGCAGGGAATTGATGACCGACTGCGTGGTTTCCATCTTGAATGGTGTTTGAAGCAAAAATTTGTTCAGGGTGCTTACGTCGAGGACTGGTCTCCATCCTCCTGACGATTTTGGAACCAGAAACAGACGGTTGTAGAACCCCGGAGATGAAGGTTCGACGACTGCTTCTATGGCTCCCTTCTGAAGGAGGGAAGTAACTTCCTCCTCCAACACCACAAGTTTTTCTGAGTCCCTGGATGATACGTTGAAGTCTACTGGCGAAGACTTTAAAGGAGGACTTTCTGAGAAGGGAATGGTGTAGCCTTCTCTCAGAACGTTGATCACCCAGGGTTCTGCTCCCTTGGCCTCCCAAACTTGCCAGAACGTCTTTAGTCTGGCTCCGACCGTCGCATGAAGGACCTTGAACTCATCGGTTGGTACCCCTAGATTTCTGGGGATGAGAAGAGAATTTTCCTCTTCCTCTAGCACAGGAAAAGGGCCGAGAAGGAGTACCCCGAGAAGGCCTAGAGGATACAGGGAAAGAAGGCTTGGGTACTACTGGAGAAGTCGAAAACCTGGGTCTTTTCGAAGAGTGAGCCAGTAGGTCTTGAGTAGACTTCCGCGAGAGAGCCTCCGAGATTTCCCTAACTAACGTGGCGGGAAAAAGGGATTCCTTAAACAAAGGAGCAAAAAGTAGAGCAGATTTCTGGTTCCTGGAGACTCCTCTCACGACAAACGAAATCCAATGTGCTCTCTTCTTCAAAATGCCTGTAGCAGTCACTGGGGCAATTTCTGACGTTCCGTCCGTGATGGCCTTGTCCAGGCAGGCCAAAATAGCACCAAGATCCGTAGCAGTCTTGGGGGGAAGATCACAGACTTTCACCTTCCTGCTCAAGGATCCTATAGACCAATCAATAAAAGAAAAGATCTCCAAGATCCTATAGGAACTCTTCACCAGATGGTCAATTTCCAAAGACGAGAAGCCGACTTTGGACGAAGAAAAAGCTGAGCGACGGGCAGAATCCACAAGGCTGGAGAAATCCCCTTGAGAGGAGGCAGCGTCTCCCAAGGAAAAGACTTCCCCAGTCTCATACCACGAATGAGACTTAAAAGACAGTTGTGAGGGGGGAAAACAGAAAGAAGTTTTACCCCGAGATCTTTTCATGCTCAACCATCCTTCTTGCCTTTGGAGAGCTCTTTTTGCTGAAACAGACAGGACCAGCTTCAGAAATCTAGAGGATGGAGGTTTAAAATCCTTGGCAAACTGCGTAGTTGGAGACGAAGGGGTAGCTGGAGCAAAGTCTTCTTGAAAATGTTCTTCAAAAAGTTGTAAGAGATGCTTAAAGTTGGACGTAGGAGCAGATGGAACATCATCTACTTCCGAAACATCGGAAACTGGGGAGAGAATCTCTGAAGCAGTTGGAGCACCGCGGATAGAAACGTCTCTGGGAGCCAAACTTGCGTTATCCTCTTGAGTGTCGCCGAACGTCACCGAGGCGCCATGTGCCCGACCCGCGTCAAGCGTATCCGAAACATGAGCTTGAGAGGAGTCAGGAGCCTTAGAAGATCCGAGAGCCAAAGAGGCGCCAAAAACCACGGTAGCACCAGAAGCGCAAACGTTGTGCGCCTTGGAAACGTGCTGTGGAGAGGCGCCAAGCGCCAAAGTAGCGTCGAGGAGTGCGGCAGGTGCGGGCGGAAGTGGCGCCAGGAGCGCGATCGGAAGTGGTGCTAGGTGCGCGAGCGGAAGCGTCGCCAGGTGCGTGAGCGGGAGCAGAGACCGGAGCCTCAGTTACAGAAGGATCCTGAAGTGCTGGTGCTTTAAAACTTTCGAAAAGTCTCAAAATCTTGTCCAATTTGTCCTCTTGCGAAAGGTTGGCAGGAACCGGAGGCATAAAAGTTGACTTGGGATCCAACGGGAAGGAAGCCGCTACTTGCATGCTGACAGGAGGATCAGGCGCTCGCTTACGATCCGTAGAACGCACATCCGGACTGCCTGAAGAAGAAGAGATCTCTGGGCTATCCCAAAAGCTACATGACGGAAGAGGAGAACGCGCCGAAAGTTTCTTGATAGGAACTTGACCTGGAGAGGAAGCTCTGCGTCTCTTCAGCGGCCTACTAGACTCTGACTGCTTCCAACTCCTCCTCAACGAAACAGAAGCACAAGAAGACACTTCCGCATCGCTTTTACTATGGCGAGCTGCAACAGCCTGGGACACAACAGGACTGTTAGAGGAGCAACTGCTCGTGAGCAGACCCCACTCGCCTCCCTTCGGCTTTGGCATGTCTTCTCCCTGAGCCCTGGGAGCCGGACAGAGGCCTGAGACCTAGGAGCGCAGGGGGACAAACAGTCACCTCCTCCACAACACTATCACTGCAACACTTCGATGTTTAGACATCGCACTCACATCCTGGCCAATCTTCTCTGCTCGCAGAGAAAAGAGCCGAAATCTTACCATCAAATTCTGCCCGAAGGTCTGACACGGTAGTGGGTTGGAAACAACAGGTTCCAGGGCAGGAATAGGAACAGGAGGGGTAACAGGAACAGAACAAGAGGCAATACTACTCCTACTCAGGGAGGAACTTCTGGCGAAGCCTTACGTGCCCTATCTTTACTTAATTTTGCCTGATATTTAGCCAACTTTTGCCAATCAAGCACAGACAAAGACAAACACTCATCACATCTATCCAAATTTGTGCACAATTTCCCTCTACAGTTAGTGCAAGAAGAGTGAGGTCAAGAAGAGTGAGGGTCTATGTTAGACCGAGACATTCGAGTTTTACAACCCCACCCCCACAATATCTAATTTGAGATCCTGAATCAGACATATCTAGAAAAATCTCAACCAAAGCCATAAAACAAGCCAGAACCGTCAACAAAAGTGGGTACTTCACCAAAGAAAAGTCGAAAAGCACCGATGAATTTCCTGAAGAGGAGCAGGCGACTAGTTGCCGGCCCCGACAGAGAAAATATGATTAGTTGTTGATGGAAATGGATCCAGGTACCCCGGTAGTCGTATCACCTGACCATATATTAGCGGAACCGCCAGTTTTGAATTTTCTGTCGAGATCGAGAATTACAGCTATATGTAAACAACAGGTAAGTTCATGTATAAAAACAGATTTTCTCTCTCACTTTGCCTTGCCTCTCTAGCCTTCTTAAGATCCATGATGACAGATTTACAGCACAATTACACTACTTAGCACTCAATTACAAAAAAAAAAGGCAAACAAAAATTTGGCTCAGATGTGCACTGAGCGAGATCTACGCATATACTGAACCATTCCGTTTCAGCTGGGAACCGTACAAGTGACGTGCTTAATCTGATACATGTTCTAGCTGTCCTTAAACTGGGCAAACATCCATTTACAAACAGGAATTTTCCTTGGACAAAACATCCTTTAACTGAATTGTCAGTTAAGCATCCGTCAACCAAAGTATGACTGTACTTTAGGTAAAAAAATGCAAGAATTGAACAAATCAGAAATGAATATAGTAAAGGTCTGTAACAAATAAAAATAAACTACAGTAGCTCTTAAAACTCATTGGATTTGTTACTTATCAGAAAGTTTCAAATACCTACTAAATTCTGCCCCCAAAAAATATATGATTAACAAAAAATCAGGTAAACAAGCAAAGCTTAGCAGATGCTGAAATGTATGCAACAACACTCGCCTATCCAAACCGTAAGAGTAGGTCCCTTTGTTTCCCTGGTAAATACGTCATCCTGCCCTTCAGAGTGCTGTACCTACTCCTCCAAGTCATTTTGTGTGTGTTATCTTCAGCATAGTGAACAATTTAAAATAAAAGTGCATATACTGTCTTGTAACAACAGCAAATGTTGTTACATATGAAAATTAATTTCTGATTAAAGTGAATGCCTCATTCTTAATCTTTAAAGCATGTATTCTGAAATTCTAACAACATAATAGGTAATAAGCACCCTATGGTGGGGGCACACAAATACTACCAGCATAGTCTTGAATGTTGCAAAAGGCAACTAAAAAGACAACTGCTGCCTTGAAGACAGACCACCATTGATAACTGTGGTTGACATCTGAAAGACTATGCTGATGTAAAAACTTTATTTAAATCTTAAAACCAAGCCAGATGTGTTAAGGAATAAGAATAGGGCTAGGGCATTCTCCGTAAGCTGCATGTGTCAAGATCCCCCTACTGGTATGGTAAATGGACAAGGATTACAACAAGGAATCACAACTGTGGTTATAAAAGCGAGTGAAGAAGTGAATGATTGCAGTACGATCATGGAATGTTGGTATCCTGACAGGAACTAAAACAAAAATTGTTGATGTGATGGAAATGAAGATGACAAAATGTTCTACGTGTACAAGAGACTAGGTAGAAAGGAAACCAGGAGGTGGGTAATGGGTCTGAGCTTAATTGTGGGTCTCAGATAAAAATAAGCAGAGTGAGTTCTAGTACGTAGTGAGTGAAAATGAAAAAAATAACAAAGTGGAACTCACTACTGATACCCTTATAATAGTTGTATTACTAGTAAGGGAAGATATTTTCACTATAATTTCAACATACTTTCCTCAGATGGGTTGCCAGGAATAAGTACAGAAAATATTTAGGGTAGAACTGGAAATGGCAATCAGAATGACACAGGATGGAGAAACAATAATCATAAGAACAATATGAATGGGAGAGATGGAAAGATTAGAAATGAACAATAGGCAATCCATGGAGACCAAGGATTTGGATTAAAGAATGAAGGTGGAGAGTATGTACAGTAGTGGAAATGGCACAGTTTGAAATTAGTCTGCATAAACATTTGGTTTGTGAAGGCAGATCATCATTTAGTAACGCATGAGAATGGTGGAAATACAGAGACAAACAGATTAACTTATGGTTAGGAAGGAAGGCAGAAACAGCTTAGTGAATTGCAATGTAATTCTGGGTATGGCATGTGAGGAAACAACATAGGTTGCTAGTGATGGATATCAAGATAAGAAGCAGAAAATCCACGAAGAGAATGAAGAAATCAAGAATTAAAATATGTGATCTTAAAGAACAATGTAAGGTAAAGACATCTAGTTGGAATAAATTTATCAGAAAAGGGAGTTGTAGAGTAGAAAATATTTGGAATGACAAGAAAAAACACGTGTGAAAGGCACTGAGGAGGCAGCTGGGCAAACAAGTTGCAATGAAGTGTGATGGAACAGAAGTACAGTACTTTGTTATGCAGAAGTATATACCTGTACAGGCTTTCAAGGACTGGAAGGCAAGAAAAGGTGCCAAAGAATGACAAACAAAAATGGAAAAAGAAATAAAGATGATATTAGGTAAGCTATTAGAAGAGCTGCAGGAGTTGAATATAGTGTTATAAACATGGGCAGGTGAAAAGGATATTCTCTGAATATCAAATGAAGGAAAATACAAAGACAAGATGTGAATTAGTCAGATAACTTCATAGATAAAGGAAATACTATCCATAAGGATGATGACATAAAACAAAGATGGTCAGATTCTTATACACATCTTTTAATACAGAATTTGAAACAAAGTATTTCAGGGAAGTTGGGAGGGTGGAGGGCCTGGTGATAGAGATACACTTGTAATAAAGATTGGGCAGAAAGTCTGATGATAAATATGTTTAAACAGCAGGAAAATATTATGGTGTGTGGTAATTATAATAGCAGAATGAACAAACAACATCTGTTGAAAATTACAAGCAATGTGAAAATTGGTGGATAGCAGTACACTTGCATCAGAGGAAAAGGCACAGTTGACAGTGTCTTTATAATAAGATGCTTATAGGAAAAGAAGCTGAAAGGTAATCAGAAGCTCTTCTGTACATTAATTTAGTTGATTTAAACCTGAAGAATGCATCTGATAGAATACCAAGGGAGATCGTGTTCTGGTGTTGAAGAGGAAACTGCCATAAAGGTTACGTTAGTTGACATCATATATAAAGACATCAGTAATAACAGCCTGTGGCAAAACAGAAATGTATAGAATTTTAGCTGACTCACATCAAGGATCCGCAGCTACAGACAGCCCCCGGTTATCTGCGGGCTCATTTATCGGCGATCCGGTTTTCCGGGGCTTGTCTAGCGACAAAAATTGGCTATTTTCGGCGCCCATTTCCGCTTATCGGCGCCAATAATCGGGTATTGGTGCCAATACATACTTAACAGAGGCACCAATAGTTGGTTATTGGCACCGATAAGCTCCGATAATTGTCAATTTTCAGTTATCGGCGAATTTTGCTTATTGTTACACCGTCGGAACGGAGCCCCCACCGATAACCGGGGACAGCCTGTATTTGTTTTCAGTTATGTATGTACTGAGTGAAGGGATCAGGAATGAAAATCTATGGAAATGGTTATATGAAGATGATCCGGTGATTATGGCAAGAACTTAAGAAAACCTGCAATAACAGGTACAACTGATATGAATCTTTTCAGTTGCGTGGTAAGTGGTTAAATGTGGGTAAAATTGAGGTTATGAGATTCTGCACCCAGGAAAGGGATAGGTTATTTATCAGTTTAAAACAAATAGAGAACTTCAAATACTTATACCTACTTCAAACCAAAATGGAGGGTGTGAAACTGAGGTTGAAAGTAGGACAAAAGTGGCCAAGGGAAATAGAGAGAGATGTCAAGGATACTGTGAGACAAAAGACTGCCATAAACTGAAAATAAGGATCTACTGTGCTGTAATCAAACCAGAAGTATAGTTCATAAACATGGGCAATAAGAAGAAAGGACAAACAGAAGTTAGAGAGAAAAGAAATGAAGAAATTGAAGTGGATATTGGGAATCATGTTGCATGACGTCCAAGAAAATGAAATTAGATGTGCTGGGGTAGTAAAGATTACAGGGAATTCCTGGTTAACATTGTTTCAGTTTTATGGCACTTGTCTAATGACAGCTTTAACCAGATTTTCAGCGCTGATAAACCGCTTAACGGTGCTGTTAAGTGGATCATAGGCACTTTTGGCGTGTAAATGCCATTTATTCAATTAACAGTAATTTTTGGTTACCAACACTCAGCCAATAACTGAACCCCCACCATTAACCAGGGACTGCCTGTACTGATATGATAAGAAGACAAGATTGAGATGGCAGGGAATGAGTGAGGAGGAAGGAGTGAACAGGGCTTGGGTGGAACCTGTTATGGGTAGACGGTCGAGAGAGAGACAAAGGATTTGAGGGTGTAAAAGCATAAAGGAAGATTTGGAGAAGGGTTTAGCAGAGGAAGATGCCTTATATACAAGTAGTTTGAGAAGATGCATCAAAGCAACTGACCCCTTAGCTTAGAGGTGGCAGTGGGGCTGAAGAAGACTAGATAATAACCACAGATAGTACAGGTACAAGCAGTCCCCGGTTAAAGGCAGGCTCGATTAACGGCGATCTGATTTTAAGGCGCTTGTCTAGCGACAAAAATCTGCAAATTTCGGCACTGAAAATCGCTGATTTCCACTTATCAGCGCCAATAATTGGGTACTGGCACCAATACATACCTAACAGAGGCGCCAGTAACCAAAAATCTGTTTTTCAGCGCCGATAAGCCCCAAAATTCACTAAAAAAAGCACGAAAATTGCCAATTTTTGGTTATCATCACACCCTGAGGATGGAACCCTCCGGCTTTACGGCACTTGTCTAGCGATGAAAATCAGCAATTTTCAGCGCCAAAAATCGCTGATATCCACTTATTGGCACCGATAATTGGGTATTGGCACTGATACATACCTAACAGAGGCGCCCGTAACCAAAAATCAGTGTTTTTCGGTGCCGATAAGCCCCGAAATTTGCCAAAAAAAGCACGAAAATTGCCAATTTTCAGTTATCATCACACCCTCAAAATGGAACCCCTAGCGATAACCGAGGACTGCCTGCATTTTGAAATTATTATTATTATTATTGTTACTAGCAAGAGGTGCATGCTATGCTGCGCTGGGCAGGAGGGCAGCTGAAGGACTCCCTGTTTAAACGTGGCTGCCAGTCGTGAACTGGGTCCTTCGTCTTAAGGACTTCTCTTCGGGTGTTTCATTGGCACGTTCTTTCACGATCACGACTTAATCTTTCCTCTCTCTCCTCAGTACCTTCATTTGCTCCCATACGGCATATTTGCAAACATTCTAAGCTCTGTTGGTCAGTTTCATTGTGTAGACGAAGATGATCTCTGTTGCACTGTTCTGCTTATCTCTGTGAGTGATGACTGTCAGTTCCTTGTGAGAGATGACAATCTCTAACATGTTTCTCTTGCAATCTCGAGGACTTCTCTTTGGGTGTTTCAATGGCACACCTTTACCACTGTCTTCTATGATCACAGTTTAATCTTTCCTCTCTCTCCTCAGTACCTTTATTTGCCTTTCTTTTAGACATGGTTTGTAAGTTTTCAATAAGCGTGCATAATTATACCAGCTGTCTGCCCTCAACAAGCACAGAGGAGCGAGCTTACACAATGTGACGCACTGAAAATAAAGTCGTTAAATAACTGGATTAAAACATATTCTTGAAGACATCTTCACGACTCCAAGATCCTGTGAAACCATCTTCAGTTCCTGTCGGATTCGCTTCCCCCCAAAAAATCTTTGAAGCCTTTCGTCCCCAGGAAGGACCGAATCCCATTCCTTTTCCATAAGAAATTCCAAAGGCTTCAGAGCTTGGATATCATCTTGAAGCCTTTGGAAGGGCCAGAAGCTCCAGAATTCATCTCCAAGAACGTGGGCTTATTCATCTCCAAAAACGTGGGCTTCCACCAAAGAAATCTTTGAAGCCTTTCATCTCCAATTTCTTCTCCATAAAACTCTGTTCTTTAGTATTGTGCAAAAAATCCAAAGGCTACAGAGCCTGGAGATTGTCTTGAAGGGTTTGGAAGCCCCAGAAGCCTCCAGAATTCCCAGAAGCCTTCAGAATTCCCAGATTCCCTACTGTCACCCCGGGGAGGACAAGAAAGATCTGGACTGGAAAGATCCACTTGGAATTATTATTATTATAGAGTTTGAGGGGTGTGCTGACTGTCAAATTTCAAGGAATTATCAAATTTAGTTATTAACAGTTTTCAACTGTTTTATGTCTAAATAAACATACCCTGAAGCAATAATGCTATAAAAAACTTTTTGATTGGTTTACTGACATTTTGTTCATCCTTTGTATGACACTGTGAACCACAAATTGTAAAAAAAGACTCGTAAAGAAATGTCTGTATGAACATTTCAGGATAGGATCATTAAGTTATACACTGTTTTGGACTGTTTTATGTATAAACAAACATATCTAGAAATGTTATAGCTAAAAAGTTTAGATTGGTTCATGGACAATTTTGTTCATTACTTGTACAGCACTGTGAACAACAAATTGTAAAAAAAAAAAAAAGTAAAAAAGTCTATGACCTGGATAGGATCAAGTTTGAGTTATACACTATTTTGGACTCTTTTACATGTAAATAAACATATCTTGAAACATTACTGCTAAAAAATATGTTTACATTGGTTCATGGACAATTTTGTTCATCACTTTTGCAGCCTGTGAATGACAAATTTCAAAATAAGCATGTAAAACGAGTGGAAAAAATTTATTCAAAAATAATTGTCACCCACTAAAATATCCCATTCTTCTCTATGGGATGTGTCTGAGAAAATGGGTTATAATGATATTGGGATAACTTGCTCAAGATGTCCAGATTCTCTCAGGATTTTTTAAGTAAAAAAAGTTTTGTTTTCCTGTTTTCTCAAAATTTACTTTTTCCAAAACTTAATGCTTATTTCTCCTAAAAGATTGAACCAAATTCAATGAAACTTTTACAGATTGTAGTATACCTATATATCTTTATTTTATCATCGAGAAAATCACTTTTCTATGCAACTTTTACTTTTGCAAATTAATTTTGAACAGTGACATTACAATTTTTTTCAACTGCAAAACAAATGTAGACTAAGTGGTAAAAATTTGAAGCAAATCCCCTCAATCATAAGGTAGAAACCATCATTTAGTTTATAATGGGGCCTTATGGCATCGGAGCTCCCCTTAACCAAATCAAAGCTAACTTATTTGGCTCTCACAGGCTGGCATAAAAGATTATCAGTGATATGGTTTAGATTTTATTATTCAAATTAAATCTCCTTATAAATTTCATACTTCAGTGTACCTGTATACTGCAGAACAGGTAAAATTTGGAAGAAAGAGTTATGTTAAAAATAATGTTTTGTTCAACTTACAGAACTTACCTACACTCTTCACTGATGTTTGCAAAATTACTGTACACTGCTTACTCTAGTGGTTTTATGTAAAAGTGGCTCCCGTCCTCTCTTTCCACAACTCTGATGACTGATTCTTGGCACACAAAAAGTGAGGTGAAAAACAAGCATCATTCATCGATCTTGGCATGCCACTCAATAATCATGACTTCACTACAGTACCAAGTTCCCTGACAACTTCCCTTAATTATCCTTTAATTAATATGACACTTGGCTCTACAGTCCCTGAGTATAACTTTCACTATTTTTAGTTTTCATTCTACAAATTTATGCACTCATAAATTTGTTGTCACTGCCTGTTATCCACCAGAGGCCAAAGAGGAGGAGGAGCGGAGTATTATAAAAGGTTTTCTACAAAACCTACGTCTCTCGTTTTCTTATGAAAACTACGACCTCATAATAAAATACATTTTTCCTCCTGTCATATTTGTAAGTTTCATCCAAATTCTTCTGCTGTATCTGTAGCTATCTATTTTGATAAAATAAAATGTTTACAAGTAAACCCAAAAATATTTTCTCAATATCCCCTTCTGAAATTACGGGGTGGGATCTTATATACCATTAAGTATTTTGAATACACGTATTTATATATATATATATATATATATATATATATATATATATATATATATATATATATATATATATATATATATATATATATATATTATATATATATATATATATATTTATATTTATACAGGCAGTCCCTGGTTATCGGCAGCCTCGGTTACTGGCGATCCAGTTTTACAGCGCATGTCTAGCGACAACGATAACCAGATTTTCGTCGCTGATTACCGGTTATCGGCGCCGCTAACCGGGGATCAGTGCTATTATTGCCGATTTTTGGTTGTCATCACGCCAGAATGGAACTATGCCGATAACTGGGGACTGCCTGTATATATATAAATATATATATATATATATATATATATATATATATATATATATATATATATATATATATATATATATATATATATATATATATATATATATATATATATATACACACACACATGTATATATTATGTGTGGGGCTTGGCTGATTAATGCAATTTATGGGGCCCTGCATCACCAAGGACACAAGTGACCTGTCAAAGTTACAGTCGGGAAAAAACAATTCACAGTATGGGATAACAGACTACTCTGCAACAAATGGATTACCTCAAACCCCTAATTCCCAATTGGTCCTGACAAAGAAAGAATGTGCTGTGACAGCGAGGAAATTACATGAACTTTCGCCCACATCGGACACAGTCAAGTTTCCCCTTGCTTCAAGTAAGGTTATAACGCAACGAAGTATTCGAGATATCGTACGCAGTTCATATTATTGAAGGCTAACTCTCTTCTGAACAATGGGATCGAGACACGAGGCTGCCTGAAATTTACTTACTTAACTTTCCCTAAGTCCTACTTACTGCACATGAATAGCTTATACAGTGTCTCTAAGCAATTATTCTTACACTAGACTTCATAAAAGTAAATTGGTTATACTATGTTCTCGTAGATGGTGGCGAAGTGGTGAAAACAAAGGAAAATTGAAATACTGAGAAGAGATACCAGAGAGTCAACGAAAATTTGGCAAATTTCAAACTTACCGTTGACGTAGGTCGCCTGCGCATGCAACTGTCAATCATAAGTCTTGAAAATAGCCATTCACCTCACTAATACCAATGAAACACTAAGAGGGCAAGCACAAAGAATTAGTTACACACAACCCGTGTGTCTCGCGCGATCTCCAGTCTCTCTCTGATCCGTCTCCAGTCAAACAGGGTGGCTGTAGCATCCGTATGCCTACGGGCAGTCTAAAAATTTTGACAAACATCGCCGATACATAGAATAGGGGAAAAGGAAGCTTAAGACCACCTTTACTAGAGGTTATTTGGTGAAAACCCTCTCTGTGGGTTTAGGCCCCTATTGCTAACTATTCCTGCTACAGACGTTATTTTTTGAAATACTCAGCCTCCTTAGCATGGACAGAGACGTCTTCCTATCTTTGTTAGAATAATATGTTTACTAAATTATGCAGAGAGGGCGAACAGCAGAATATTTATAAATGCTCCCCCACCCCCTCAAGAAGGCCTTCACTCCCTTTCGGGCATGAAGGTCTGTACTAAGCAAGCTGTTCGCCTCTATTACCTTACCCTTCTCCCCTGAGCAGATTTGTCCCGTGCAGTCTAACTAGCTACTGATCTACCTAACTCTAGACAGGATATCAGCTTTGAACATTTATATTACAGAATCCTAATTGTACTTAAAGGTGCTTATGGTTATTACCAGCTACCTCCTACAATCGTGATATTTTAGACCTAGCCTAATGGTACATTCTATGGTATTCCCTAGCCTAACCTATCCTAACACGACCATAGCACCAACGTAAGGGACAATGAACTAGCTACATTACAAGGTTTTCTGCAATACAATTGGTAATTACTGGTTAATACATGAGGTTTGCCTCATATGATAAATGCTTGCCTCACTGAGGTCTTAGGTCATGCGTGTCATGAGCGTAGTGGCTCTTTTCACTATGGTTTAGATTGTCTGATTTTAGTTCCATGGAAAGTGGAAGGGACAAGGTTACTAGTCTGATGTACTTAATCTGGTCTAGGCTACTGTATGAGAAAAGATCACTCTGGCTACCTCATCTGGGCAAGGGGCTAGGATCACTTTAAGATGGCAGGGCACAGTGCCAGGATGAGCTCATGGCTCGGCAACTACTGGGCTCTCTTCTCCCCCCTTCTTCTTCTTCGTGTTCCTCCAAGGCCTATCTGTGTCAGACCTAGGAGGTAATGAGGGCACCGACTCTGGGGAAAGGCCAGAAGGGCTAGCGGGCGTGAAGTCAGGGGTAACTTCAGAAGCTACAGGAGGGTTCCCTACTCCGGCTGCTGCAACAACCAGAGCGAGAGTTATCTCGACCTCTGCGTCCGAGGAGGCCAGTTCCTGGTCTCCCAGAGAAGGTATAACAGTTTGGTCCACCAGGGTTCATTCTCTGGGGACTGATTTGGTGAAGAAGTGTCGTGTGCCGGAGGATCTCCGGTTGCTGTGATTAGTGCCCGTGGGGAATCCTGAATCTCCCGGAGGAGAATCCGCCTCATGATTTGGACCCAGCACAGGGTCCTCTTTAACTGGTGGCTCAACGTCCGTGCCAGACGGAGCATGGCACTACTCAGTGCTCGCCAAGTGGCAATGGCAGCGGTTGAGGGTCAGGCATGCCTGACAAGGGGTCTGGTGGTGCAATACCTTGTGGATGGTTTGAATTTGATTGTGGCAGAGATTCCTGCCCCAGCTGGAGATCAGAGCCTCTCGGAGAGTCTTGCTCGGGGGCGTCCGCTGGGCGTTGCTTACTTGGGCAGCTCTCCTAATTTGTGGAGTGGCCTGTCCGCTTACACGTCCTACAGCGGTACTGCTCCTCCTGAACGTCTCTTTGGGGAGAGGGAGGACCTCTTTGTTGGCCGGCCCTCCGCGAATGGAGAGGGCTAGACCCAGAACGGTTCAGTGTGTGCCCCTTCCGCTGACCACTTCAGTGGGCGGAAGGTGGGTTTTTGTCTTGATTGGGTTCTCCTACAGTCTGGGCCTCTGTAAAGGAGGTAGCGTGGCTGTGAAGTGGCGTTGGTGAAGGGCTTCCCCAGAGAAGGTCCCGACCCAACATATCTTATGGTTAAGTATACAGTATGGTTTTAATTTGTGACCGTAGGATCCCGGATTTTCCTGATTACCTTTTTGTTTATTACCCCTTGGCAATTAAGCATCTGGTATTTAATATTATACAATTAACCATCTGGTATTCAATTTTACACATGTTTTGGATTTTGTATGGCTAAACTTCTGTATCTCTTGCAGTTAGGTCTATGGTTTTAGTTTGTGACTGCTTGATCCCAGATTATCCTGGATTATCTTTCTGTTTATTACCCTTTGACAACTGACCATCTGGTATTCTTGTTCTTTTTGTTTACTTTGTAACCTTCTTTTCATCTGTGTCTCATTTATGCCCAGACAATGCATTAATAAACATGAAAGTGCTTGGTACTGAACTTCTGCCTATCATGTTCCATATAAGTAAGCTAAGTATATCTTAGTTTAACCAGACCACTGAGCTGATTAACAGCTCTCCTAGGGCTGACCCGAAGGATTAGATTTATTTTACCTGGCTAAAAACCAATTGGTTACCTAGCAACAGGAACTACAGCTTATTGTGGAATCCGAACCACATTATAACAACAAATGAATTTCTATCACCATAAATAAATTTCCCTAATTCTTCATTGGCGGTTGGAGAATCGAACTCGGGCCCAGCAGAGTGCTAGCCGAGAATGATACCAACCCGTCCAATGAGGAACTATGTTCCATATATATATGCATGTATATATATATATATACATATGCTTTGTATATATACTCCTGTAACATTTCATCTGTCCATATTTCACCAGTGAACAGGGGCACAGAAGGAAGTGCTCGAAATATATGGTTGCAACGTTCAAATAGTGTTTTATGGGCCTTATATTCATATTATATATATATATATATATATATATATATATATATATATATATATATATATATATATATATATATATATATATATATATATATATATATTTCTTATATATATATATATATATATATATATATATATATATATATATATATATATATATATATATATATATATATATATATATATATATATATATATATATATATATATATATAAATATATACATACATATATATATATATATATATATATATATATATATATGTATGTATGTATTTATGTATATATGTATATATATATATATATATATATATATATATATATATATATATATATATATATATATGAATATAAGAAGGCATACATATATATATATATATATATATATATATATATATATATATATATATATATATATATATATATATATATATATATAATATAAGAAAGCCCATAAAACACTATTTGAACGTTGCAACCATATATTTCAGCACTTGCTTCTGTGCCCCTGTTCACAAAGCAAGTGCCAAAATATATGGTTGCAACATTTAAATAGTGTTTTATGGGCCTTCTTATATTCATATTACACTGTGGTAATACAGGAAGAGACATTCATATATATATATATATATATATATATATATATATATATATATATATATATATATATATATATATATATATATCCTTTTAAGTTTAAAATTTTCCATTTGTTTCCAAATTTTTACATTAACCTTTATATGACTCTCGACCATATTATTTGTGTACTATGAATGAAAATATAAAAACCATTTTCATCTGACCAACACAAATTCAGGTTATTTATTGTATAAGTATTTTACTTTCACTGAAAAAAATTAGCTTTCTACCTGTCTCAGCTTTAAAGCTGTTACAAAATAATCAGTAATTTTCTCGTTTGCCATTATCTAAAAATATGATCTAAAGGAGTCAAAATCTATCTCTTTCAGTTGACTACATGAAATTCAGTGACATTTTAATGGTTTGTAATATAGCTACTGAAGTTAAATTTAACGTTACATAAGATATTTTGGGCTGCAACTTTTCTTTCATAAATTATGAAAAAGTATCAGTGTCAGTTTTTTAAATGTAAATTACCTACATAATCATAGAGGTTGAATATTTGATTTCCTAAGAGACATGAAAATTACATCAAATCTCTGAGTATAAGGTCAAAGTATCAACATATACTATAATGGTGCCTCGTAGTGTCAGTGGGCTCCCGAACTGTGAAAACCACACTAACAGACAGGCTGATGGATGAACTTCATTCATGCACATCTGTGCACGATGGTATTACATTTGTTCCAAGTTTAGCTGAAATCCCTTCATCCATGTAAAAAGTTGAGGATGAGGTAAGCATAACACTCACATAATGGACAGACCAACTGACAAAAGAAAAACTAAAGTGAAACCAAAGACCCCAGACTACATCAGTACAGCAGTGGATTGATAATACTGAGTTTGTCCTCTATTTAGGAAAAGTTGTGATAACAAAGCAATTGTGACAGACATACCAATGGATGGACAGACAGACACTCTCCCTTCATGCCAAACTATGATTAATGGTCTGCCTTTGCACAAAGTTCAACTAAAATCCCTTCAATCATATTGCAATATTTAATTGTACTGACATCTAGAATTGTTCTTGTCAACAATGAGACTGCTTTTATCATCAACAGCATTCCTGTACAATATTAATACCAGAATTTTCAATAGGTACTAGCATTCTCCGTGACAAACCAAACAGACAACAGACTTGCATCAAAGTACCAACTTTTACAAATTTACTGTTTAACTAAAACCATTTACATAGCAAAGCATGTGATGGGAACTGAAAAAAATAATGGGGTAACTTGACAAAACAACACATATCAAAACATAACTCTGGATTGGAGGACTGCATGCAGCAATACATATAGTGTAGTTCCTTTTTAAATAAATAAGAGAGAGAGAGAGAGAGAGAGAGAGAGAGAGAGAGAGAGAGAGAGAGAGAGAGAGAGAGAGAGAGAGAGAGAGAGAGAGAGAGAGAGAGAGAGAGAGAGAGAGAGAGAGAGAGAGAGAGAGAGAGAGAGAGAGAGAGAGAGAGAGAGAGACACATTGTCATTCCTCTGAATGAAACAAGTTAATCTTAACACAAAACATACCTCTCATTAACCTCCACCTCCAGTTCCTCCTCCTCCTCCTCCTCCTCATCCTCTTGAAGATGATCCATATTAGAAACTCTTGGACTATTTTCTTCTGGTACCATCAAGTCTGCCTCATCTGTCTCAATATTTTCATCTGCTGAATCCAAAAACTCAATTCTACTAGAAAATCCGTCTCTCTCATCATGCTCCACTAAAATAGCATTATTTTCTGCCACAATAACTGGACTCCTGAAAAAGAAATAAGCAATATGCAATGTCTGGCTTCGGAGTAACAATATAATTAATAACAGAAAAAACCCATAAGCGAAATTCATATTTCTATTTTCTTGTTATATACACAATTTCACAGATCGATAATTAACAAAGCACTGCTCTTAGCCTATGATACATCTTCTATCATCTTCACAGTGATATGAAACAGAAACAAATTTCCCTTTAAAGAGTGTTTCTCCTATTATCAAAGGGAGGAAAAATGTTCATCAACTTATGACAGTATCATTAATACTGAACCTAGGGATGTGTAAAATAAACTATATGGGAGGTGAATCATATAGTTTTGGAAGATCTTAATGCAAAGGATCAGAAAAATTAAAAATTTTATAAGCAAGCAATAGGGCTACAAATTAATAAGAAGATCTAGAATAAGAAATTTAATATAAGTCAAGTTCTCATCCAACAATTTAGGACTGTCTCCCTATCTACCTACCTATATATTAATCTATAAATTTTCCATTCTGTTGTTTTGAGTTTTGCCATTTTCTATATCATTTTTTTTTTTATAAAATATTGGGGGAAAATAAAAACAGACTTACATCAGTTTATGCATCTTTACACTGGTCAGTAACAAATTTTAAATGCCATAAAAACATAAATCAATATAACAGTGACAAATTACTTAAAAACATATGTTGAACTATAGAAAATAATATACAGCACAGAAATGTACGGTATAAAATTATTTAAAAGTTTAAAAATGTTGAAAATTTCTTATTTACAATATGCTTGGCTACACAGTATCATATACTGTACAGCTGTATGTGTATAGGTCCATCTTTCAGTCATAGTAAAATATAAAAAATAATCTGCCTGTACAGTAATATAATGTATACATAGAATAAAACCCTTTGGAAGCTTTAAAAAAAAATAGTTGTAATACACATTTAGCTATACAGTACAGTTCCATGTGGCACTGTTAGTTCTTGGCAGTGAATTCAATCATGAGCTTATGTGCATATTATTTGAAGTCTCTTACTTGCTTTGAAGCTGTCTTGAATAATTAGTGCCATAGCTTTGAAGAATGTTTCTAGTGCTAGTGCTAATAAATGCAATGCTATTCTGTTGGAATATAAGATGACTATGACATATCCCTATGAAAATGGTGCAAAGAGTCCACCATAACTCGTTCTCATGGCTTGAGTCGGACAACAGTATCACTGAATCATTCATAAGGCACATGTTTTATGTCATATAAAGGATAATGCTCTAGGAAAGAATAACACCATCATCAATAAGAAATGAGGCACACTCAAAAAAGAAATGGAACAGCTTCTTTCTCTTTGAATTGAACAGCAGACTCATCAGTGTATCCCAATAATCCCATCTCTTGACTCAGGAAAAAAATATTGTCTTTGTTTGCAGACCTCGAGAAATGGTTTCCTGATGAGAAGGGAAGTTCAAGTAGGATTGTGCAGTTCAAGCAGTGACAAAATCTTCACAACGTCAAGATCTAAGGTGAAAGTGTGTCAACCAACAAGATAGCAGTTTTCAAACTCCCTGCCATGATGGCAAAGATTAAAAGGAGCAGCAATTTCCCCCCATAATAAATGTGGATGAGACTGGAGAGGAAAAGGCTATGCCCAGGTCCAAGGTTGCAAGACTGTCTGACCCTTTTGTTGGGAAGCAATAGTACTGTTGATTTTAGGCTTGTGTATCATGCAGATAATCCTCAAGCACTGAAAAACATTCCAAAAGCCTCTCTCCCAATTATGGATATCAAATCCCAAGGCTTGGGTGACTCATTATCTTCAAGAATTGGTTCTTCAACCACTTTGCATCAGCAGTGAAAAACTACTGTAAGAAAAAGGTCACCCCTTTGAAGATCCTTCTTATACTGGACAACACTCCTAGCTACCCACAAAACCTCACCAATTTTCATTCTAACACCACCACTGTTGTGTACCTGCCTCCTTATGCCACCTCTGTAAAGACTTATTTTGCTAAACATCAACACCATCGGGTACTTCACTACAAAAGTACCATAGTTCCTTGAATATAAATACAGTAAGTATTTCCTTAATATTCAGACTCTTTGATTTTAATGAATATATGTAAATACCATATAATGTTATTTCTACTTGGGCTACTGTATATTGGTCTTCAATTGTTCTAATTTACATTCGGAGGCTACCATTCATTTCAGAACAATTAAGACTGTACGTAACAATTCAAGACTTGGCCCAAACTAATAAAAGTGTACAACATAACAATGTTAGCTCTATTCTTAGCTGGAACTGGTACCTGACGTTGAAGACAGACAAATCTTCATCTTGAGGTTAAGGTTGAGGAATGCAAAGTCTGTCTCCTGTGGTTTCTTTAATGTTTCTTAATTCTTAACAGTAGGTGGATACAATGTGAAAGCAATTTATTCATAGTGGATTCTTTCCATAATCATTCCTTCTGGAACTGGTTCTTATACTGGTTCCTAAACTGGTTTTTATACTGGGCATACAAACCCGAGGTCTTTACATATGGGATTAACTTTCAGCGAACTGGAAATCTGGCTGTTAAACTTTTGCAAGGTGGTTATGGTAACAGTTACCGATGATAGGGGCGGAAGTACTGCCCACCATGTCAGAGTGCATTCAGTTCTATGCAGTTTACCTACTGGCCCAGGTAAGAGAATGAGGGGTGGTAAGAGGTGGGCCCTTAATGTAAAGACCTCAGGTTTGCATGTTAGGAAAAATACAAATTACTTTAAAAATCTGTAATTTGTTCCTACATGAATACAAACCCTTGGTCTTTATACATGGGAGACTTACTTTTTGAGGGAAGATTCCGAGTAAACCTCTGAACAGACTGTGACTCTCTTCCTGGTCATGAAAGAGTGAAGGAAGGAGACCATACCTCTGATCTATTAAACAAGAGAGATGTTCAATTGTCAGACTTCTGGGAATTTCAAATTAAAGGAATGTAATATCCTTGATTCGGAAAGATTTAGATGAACCCCCCGTGTCAGAGACTATAAAGCTAAGAAAAACCAACTGGTTTCCTCATAGTCAGTTCCTCTCTCCCCTTGCTAGAGACATGGAAGGATCTGCATCTACTAATCCAAATAGAGCTACATTATAGATAGGATACTCAGTCATCTAGATCACCTGCATGCATGCCAGTCCAGCATGTGAGGCTCGTTCACTGTTCCTCTGCCCACTGGAAGAGAACAGAAGACATGAGAAAAGAAGGAGGCCAGTCCCACACAAACCTTCTCCTTGCAGCCGCACACCTTAGGCAAGATGCAACCTGTCCCTCTAGAGCTGGGTGAACTACATGACTTGTTGAGCATCCACCATAAGATCCAAGGAAAAGGGGTCCAAGGACCTATGGGCAACATCCCAAGGTAAAAGGAGATGAATGTGACCTGCACAATTACATTCCATCCTGGTACTCAACTGACAGGTTCCTCCAGAATGGGATGGACAGACCGATGCCCCTGGCTTTGAAAGATCTGGTCCGAAACCTACTGATATCCACCATGAAGTTATGGGGTATGCTAATTTGATCATCTCTCTAGTCAGAGAAATAACAATTTGGACACCAATTCTTGGCCAACTTGAAGCTAACAAATGAGTCGTTGGCATTGGGTTGAAAGTCTAGTCTTTATGGAGGCAATGTAGACGTCATACTGTCATTAGCACCACAGAAACACAGAAGTGGAATGATCCATCTCACTGATTACTTTTGAAGCATGTAGAATGACTTCAATCAAAGGTGTGAGAAGACAGAGCAGAACAGCGCCAACTTCAGTACGTCGAGAAAGACGGACTACAGTGTGATCAAGCTTCTTCAGAGGCTGAATAAATTTCCGGAAGTCAAGGCGCCAAGATCAACTGTCCTTATCTCCTGACTTCAGCGAATAAATGTTGTAATTACATCCATCTTGCTTGGGATGTCTGGTTGGCCACTGCACTGAATGTTCTTCTGTCTGCTCGTGTACTTGCACTGCAACAGAGCAGATGAAAGGACACTAGGAGTGTCTAGCTTGGATCTTGAGACTCTTGAAAGTCTATAAAAAGTACTATGCTTAATTTCCAAGACAGGAAGTGTAGGAACCTGCCACCCTGGTCAATTTTCCGTTGCTATAAAAGGAGTGCCTATTCGGACACTGAGGCTCCTGAAACTGTCTTAAGATCCACATAATATTCTCTCCTCTGGTTGTAGATCAAAAACAAGTTGTCAGAACTCAGTTTTGAGGTATTGTTGATCTCCCAACAAATCAGGCAAAACGACAGGAAGTTGTAAGCCCAAGACTTGAATCATGGATGTGAAACCGGACTTGTCTGTCATACATCCATCATCCCGGAATGCATCTGGCTGACTGTTGTGCTGAGTGTGCTACTGCAAACCCATGCACTCACACCGCCAATGGAATGTGTCTGGTTGACTGCTGTGCTGAGTGTGCTACTGCAAACCTGTGCAACTGCACCATCAGTTGAGGAGATGGTAGGAAACTAGGCTCCTTCAACCCCTCTTGTTGACTAAGGAACTACCATGGTACCGTTCCTTACGGTACGCAGTCCTTAGCCTGGCTTTACCGTACATTCATAGCTTAGGTGGCATTTAACTCAAGAATTGACATTTTCATAAACTTATGGTAGAATATCACACACCTTAGCCAATGGCTGGTGGTACAACTGCAACCACATGCAAGCTCAACATGGTGCAACTTACATAACATTGCCATAACAATTCTTAATAATTTTCTGTTACATCAAGGTAAAAATACAAAAGAACAATATAAAGTGTTATGGTAACATGTGTATTATACACTACGACAAGTGCATACATTTTATAAAGGAGAAATATGGCATTTCAAATGAAAAACAAGGGGAGCTACATTTCTTTCCCCTCTCACATCGTTGTACGCGTCTCAACAGCGTGATTTGAGCTTATGCAACTACGCACTTAGTTACATTTACTCTCTTACGAACGCACCCTCGATCATACACAACCTCAACTTCAAGTGGTTAACTTAACATCTTGATAAGATGAAAACCAATTCATTTTTCCAGTCCATTGGTTACAAAGTTATTGCCATTTATTTTTAAACGAAGGATTTCTATCATTGCATCACTTTACCCCTATGGAAATTAGTTTTAATTTATCAACGACAACCAGTTCCTTAAACGACAATATTTAGGGTAGATTAAAAATCTAACAATAACATACAGGTCTTGCAAACAGTAAATACTTCCTATCTCTCAATCAGAGATATAAGCTGCAACAATTAATCAGCAAGGTCTGCTAGCAGACAAGCAAGTAAGTTTAGGGATCCATACAAAGCAAGTTAAGGGACATCATCCTCAAGGCAAGTTTCTACCTAACCATCCTAATAACTTTACCAGGTAAAGTAAGAGTGAACTTAAATTCAGTTAAGATCTAGTCACTCCTCATTAAGGGGATAATCACTTACGATAATTTTTCTTACAAACAATTGCTTACATCGTCATTCAGGCTCATTCACTAAACAACCATATGCAAGAAAACTTTCCTTTGAAGATAATATACCTCTTAAAGCATCCCAATGACTAACTTAAAAATCAGTCACATAACTTGAACAACTCAATGAGCCTGTAAAGATTTTGGACGGGTTACTCTTCACACAAAACTCGACTGAGTAATGTGCAAGTTCCCTGTTACACAAAATAATCTATGAATACATTATACAAGAATATAGACTACTTGGAAAATGATATACAGTACTGTAATGGTTACATATATGAACTTAAGCATGCAAATACAAAAAATATTCTTCATAGAAAATACAAAAATACACAATACAGTAGCAAAAATATGATCTCAAATTTCTTCAATTAACCTACAGGGAGGAACAATGTTACCATCACCTCTGGTTTGTACTCTTCCATTCACATCAGGAGTGATAACATCCATTTCCTGCATTTTTACTGACCACTGTTCTTGTCCTACAAAGGGCTTTACCTTGTCAGCAGCAAGTTCAATTACGGTTTGGTCAAACAGGTTTTCAACTCGTATTTAGCACCAATTCTAAACACTTTGGTTATTACATATGGACCACACCAACTGGGGTTTAGTTTCTTACTAGTGCTAGGAATCACATTTTCATCTTTAACCCACACAAGAGAGTTTTCATCCACTTTTTCATTTTTCCTCTTTTGAGTGGGTATTGCGCAATACTTCCTAGCCATCTCTATGTGAGTTTTCTGAATTATTTCATGACCCTCTGCAATGGCAGAATCTTCTACATCATCAGTAATTGCATGTAACACACTAGTCACTTGTCTAGGTGGTCTACAAGAGAAAAATACATTATGAGGTTGTTCACCAAAAATGGTATGTACTGTACAGCATAATTGAGCACATGCTGTTTCACCTAAGTACTTAGGCCACTGATAAGGATGTCCTTTACTCATTACATTTAGTACCGTTTTCATGGTTCTATGCATTCCTTCACTTACAATGTTTCCTTGTGGATGATATGGGGTAATATAACCAGCATTTATCGTATGTTTTTGGCATAACTGTCTAAATTGGTTTGATGTAAATTCAGCACAATTATCAAAAACAGCTGCCATAGGTACACCATAGTCATTCAAATAGACAAGGAAGTTTTTGCTTACTTCCTCTGTAGACTTACTTCACAATGGATAGAACTTAACATATTGGCTGTAATGATCAACAACAGTCAATGCATATCTATAACCATTTACACCAGATAGCATATCAATCAAGACTGATTTGCTCTAAAGGCTTCATTACAGGAGCCAATTCTTAGAACTAATGTTGTAAAGAAATACTGGCTTTATGTTTTTGGCACATAACACATTCACATACATATTTGGTAACATCAGTTTGCAATGAAGGCCAATAGAACAGGTTTTCAATAGCATCAATTATTTTGCATATACCTAGATGACCTGACACACATTCATGGCCAAACTTCAAAACACCTTTGTTAAATCCTTTAGGAACTATTAATCTCAACTGAATTGGGTTATCAACTTTATCTGCAATGAGATACAACAATCCTTCATACAACAGGAAATTGATTAATCAAAGCTCTAGGAAACCTCTTACATGGTAATTTACCACCTTCTAGAAAAGTTATTAGTTCAGCCTACCCTGGTTCCTCTAACTGCTTTTCTTTGAACTCATCTTTGCTCAGACCAAGATATGTCCCTACTCTCATGAAAGACTGCTCTACCTGATTATTTTTACCTGGCCTATATTCTACCTTGAAATGGTAATCCTGCATCTCAATTACCAATCTGCTCATTCTAGGTGACTTTGTCTTTCTCTTGAATACCGAAACTAGAGGCTGACGATCTGTGTGAAGGGTAAATAAACATCCCAAAAGAAAATGATGAAATCTACGACATGATAAGACAATAGCAAATGCTTCTCTGTCTGTGGTACTGTAGCGCTGTTCAACTGGCTTCAATTTCTTAGAGAAATGTCCTATAGGTTTTAACTGCTCATCTTGTCTCTACATCAAAACAGTACCTAAATGATATAAACTAGCATCAATGAATAATTCAAAGGGTTTAGTTATCTGAGCCTTTCCTAGTACTGAAGCACTGGATTAACCCTTTGACGCTGACTGGACATATTGTACTTCAACAAAAATTGTCTGTCGGGTGCCAAGTGGACGTAAAATACGTCGACTACAAAAAGTTTTTGTAAATATTCACGGAAAAATACTTATAGGCCTTGTTTGCGAAAAATTTTAAATCACGCGCCTTGAGAGATGCTGGGAGTTCACGGGTCACGCTCATGTTTTGTTTACAAGCGTGATCCAGCTGCGCATGTGCGAATTTCTTTCTTATCCCAAAAGAAAGCATCAGCTAACTCTGCTGAAAATCTCAGAAATTCTTTAGTCACTTTGTCGTAATTTTTGCACCTCTTTCTATTAGCCTTTACATAAAGTTTTATATATGAAAATGTGCGCAATTTCATTTAGAATACAACAAAAAATAACTCATGGTTGCAGCTTTTATCACTTCTGACATATTTTCATATCAATCACAATAAATGCCAAAACTTCAACCTTCAGTCAACTTTGACTCGACCGAAATTATCGAAAAATGCAATTGTAAGCTAAAACTCTTACATTCTAGTAATATTCAATCATTTACCTTCATTTTGCAACAAACAAGAAGTCTTTAGCACAATATTTCGATTTATGGTGAATTTTTGAAAAAAACTTTTTCCTTATGTCCGTGCTAACTCTGCTGAAAATCTCAGAAATTCTTTAGTCACTTTTTTGTAATTTTTGCACTGTTTTCTATTAGTCGTTACATAAAGTTTTATATATGAAAATGTGCGCAATTTCATGTACAATACAACAAAGAATAACTCATGGTTGTAGCTTTTGTCAATTTTGACATATTTTCATATAAATCACGATAAGTGCCAAATTTCAACCTTCGGTCAACATTGACTCGACCGAAATGGTCGAAAAATGCAATTGTAACCTAAAACTCTTACATTCTAGTAATATTCAATCATTTACCTTCATTTTGCAACAAACGGGAAGTCTCTAGCACAATATTTCGATTTATGGTGAAATTTTGAAAAAAAAAAAAAAATTTTTATGTCCGCACATTACGAATTCATGCATCATTTTGTAATAATATTTTCTCTGTGTTGCTTTGATCATTTTACAATTTGTTATATACCAAAATCATTGCAATTTAGTGTACAATAAAACGAAAAAAAAAAAAAAAAAATAGCTCATGAGCTTTAACCGTTTTGCTCACAGCGCGATTTGTATACAATTATATATGACATTTTTTTTTGCGCTGTCATGTATTCCAATATTTATATATGATAATGATATTTTTTTTTATTGCTAATGGTTGCATACTAAACTTCAGGCAATGAGAAAAAAAGGAGCCAAAAACGAACTCTTAATCTTAAAAACTAAGCGTGCTGTGATTTAAAAAAAAAAAAAAAACTTTCTTTCCGCTTCGGCGCTAACTCCCAAACCTCGCCGGCATGCGGCAGACACTTTTGTAAACAGAGGCTCGGCGTTTAAGGGTTAATGCTTGTTTAATCTGATCAAAGCTGGACTGACAATCTTTGTCCCAAAAAAGGGTTCTCTCTCTTTTAAGAGATCAGTCAAGGTAACAGCAATTTCAGCATAATCCTTAATGTGTTTTCTGTAAAACCCACACATTCCTAGAAATCTCTTAGTTTCCTCAACCTTCGTAGGCAGTTTAATTTCTTTGGTGGCTATGATAGTGTCTGAATACGGTATACAACCATCTTAGAATTTTATTTCCTTTTGGCCTATCTGACATTTCTTTAGATTTAACTTCATTCCTCGTTCACTGAAAAGTTTGAATGGTTGATGTAATCTTTTCAAGAAGATTGGAAAACTGGGAACCCTAACAACAATATCATCTAAATAATTCTTAACCAACCCTTTCTCAATAAGGGGAGCCAAGATATTAGACATGATGCGTGAAAATATAGGTGGACTGTAACTCAATCCAAAAGGAAGGCGCTTGAATCTACAGTATAGTGAAACTCCATCACTTAAAGTTGTTAAATCACTACTCTTTTCATCTAATTCCACTTCATAATATGCATCTTTCATATCTAAGGAAGCATAATACAGTAACGGTTTCCTGTGGCTGTTTCTACCATTTCTTCTAATCTATGTAAAGGGTGAATATCAACTCTGAATGTCATCAGGTTTCCTAACAAGTACAAAAGGGCTTAGCCATGCCACACTTGAGGGTTTATTATTCCTCTTTCTTCCATATCTTTTAACATGGTGGAAATGAGGGTTTTGGTTTTTTCAGGGTACTGATATATAGGATCACTTACAGCAATATGAGTTTGTACATCTTGAAACTTCCCTAATTCTTTTTCTTCAAGAATGAACACCGAATGATTAGCAACCAACATGTCACTTAATTCTCCCTGTTGATCAGCGGTAAGATGGGAATTATCTTGGTGAGAAAGCAAATACTTAAGCTTTCCTTCTCTAGTACTGCCTGAGTTGATATAAACATCAACATTCGGAAGAACTAAATCATTCTGAACTCTAGTTTTCCTGAATTTTGGAAATGGCTGATCAATGTGTTCTTCACTGATTGTCCTATGATACCTTAATAAAGTTCCAACCTTCATTGTCATCCTGGCTTTAGTATTATTGACAAGTGGAAAAAATACTTCCTGAACATCATGAACTGTAAGGCACAATGCAAACTAAGTTTGACACTCCTTAATTTCCAGTACAAATTCTAACAATGTGTTAGGGGGTTCATCTACAGGTAATGGGTAAATACCAGCTGTATATTGCGGTAGAATAAGTTTCTTTTCAAGTCTAACCTGAGCTTTATAAGGTTCATTAGGCTGAAGTACTTTAATCTGCCTGACCCTTTTATTAGGTCTAGGTTTCAAAAATCTTACTGGATAAGTAAATCTATCCCAAATAATGACTTTATGTACATCATCCCATGTCACTGGTGCAGGCCTAATCAAATCGGCTCCTAACAATAAGTTGTGTCCAGATAACCACCAGGCACAACAGAAAACAAATGGGTAACCACTCTAAAACCAATATGAACATCCAAATACACTGCACCAAGAACAGGGAGATCATGTTGAGTAACTCCATTAAGGTGTGGCATATTTCTCATTTGACTATGTACAATGTAAACCTAATTTTCTCTGAGCTTCTTCTGTGCTACACATACTTCGCTACCAGTATCAATTAAGGCACAAAACATTGCATTATTTACCACCAAATTGATAGAAGGAGACCAGACTCTTGGGGTTAGTCATCCATTCTTAACAGGTCCTGGATACAGTGATGAACCTCTTTTACAATTTGGTTTGTGACAATCAAAACAAACACCTCTCGGAGGGTTATATGGACATTCAGAAAGTTTGTGATCTCTGACCATACAGTAGCCACAATACTGATTGTTTTCTTTTTCTCATTAAATTTCTTTAATTTGTTGGACAAATCACTGATTTGCTTCTTCAGATCTTGCAATTCCAATGTTGTCTTATGTGTATTATTATTTACTACAGGCTGTGGTTGGAAATTGGAACCATTAACAGGAAAAACTCTACGTTGGGTAACATCTCCACTTATTGTAGCTAAGTGATACACATGCTCAACAAATTCAGTGAATCTCTCTAAAGGTATCCTATTATCAAGGAAATCTTTGAGCCTTTCTTGGGATGTACTGCTACGTCCTCTATACAACTTCTTTTCCACAAGACTGTCAGCTTTGGGAAAGGAACCCTTGGAAAATTTCATCTCAAAAGCAGACAATTTACATTTCATTCTGCTGACAAATGCTCTAGGGGCTTCATCTATATTGTAACATTCAATCTAAATTTCCTGCCAAGCCTGCATAGTTATAGCTGAACAAGCAAAGTGGTGATTCAGTAGGTCCCTAAACTGACTCCTAGATATGTTATTTCCCCTTCTGCCCATTTCAGCAGTTAACAATGTTGCAATCTCTTGTTCCACTCTAGTAAGTGCTACATTGATTCTATCAACATCTGCTGAAACACAGGACTCTACTTGACTAAAAAATCTAGCAAGTCTGTTATCAGTGCCAACACCTTGTACAGTAATTCTGACGACTTCAACATCAGAATACCCTTGGGTTTTAAGATAAATCCCTTAGAATGATTATCAATAGGGTTATTCAATTTATAAACTTGGATAAAAGGGTTATTGACTGTTACTGCCCTGGAATGGATTACTAGGCATTATTGGCTGTGTATTATTTGATAAATTGTGTGTCACTACTGAAGCTGGGTTATTGTGTGGTGTCACTGTTATGTCTGCTCTGTCTACAGTAATGAATGGGTTAATGTCTGAACAATTAGCTTTGTTAGAATTGAATGGTGTGGAAGCATAATGTGCAGAGTTTGATAAATTAGCTATTTCCCCTTTCATGTCAATAAGCTGATCACACAACTGTTGCATTTGACAGCTCTGAGTATCCATGGCAGACAATAAATTATCATAGAAGTCTTCTCTCTCTCCATCACCCTTCATTTTGTAGGCTATGTTACACTATACAGCATACTGGTAAAAACATCAACAAAGCTACAATACCTTAGGCTGGGGTAACATATGCCTAACTAAATACCATAGGTTAGGCTATCATACCTAATGGCTTTGTGGCCCAACTTTAGAACACAGGGGTGGATATATCAATCTATAACAGGTAAATACATCCTACACGCTGCACCTTAAGTTGTTTCTGCCATAAGTCTATTTCCCTCTGTTATCACCGCTTTAACGGTGCTTACGGCACCGTAACTTAATGTCTACTACAGGCAGTCCTCGGTTATCAGTGGGGTTCTCCTCTGAGGGTGTGATGATAACCGAAAATCGCCGCTAACTGAAAATCAGCAATTTTTTAGTTTTTCAGCGAATTACAGGGCTTATCGGTGCCGAAAAGTGCCGATTTTCGGTTACTGGCGCCTCTGTTAGGTATGTATTGGCACCGATATGCGGAAATCGGTGATTTTTTGGCGCCGAAAATTGCCAATTTTCGTCGCTAGACAAGCCCCGTAAAACTGGATCGCCGTTAACTGGGGACTGCCTACAGTATTCCTGCTATCGCCATAACTTGATGCGACATCAAGTTGCGGCACTGAAAAAGTGCTGTAAGATCAAATTGCCTTAAGTTGAGGATGGATAATAATTTTAGGCCTATTCTTAGCTGGAACTGGTACTTGATGTCAGAGGCAGATGAATCTTCATCTCGAGGTTAAGGTTGAGGAATGTGAAGTCTGACTCCCACAGTTTCTTTAATGTTTCTTTGTTCTTAACAGTAGGTGGATACACTGTGAAAACAACTTATTCCTAGTGGATTCCTTCCATGATTGTTCCTCCTAGAACTGATTCTTATACAGGTTCCTAAACTGGTCTTTATACTGGCTCTTATACTGGTTCCTAAACTGGTCTTTATACTGGTTCCTAAACTGGTTTTTATACTGTTTCTTATACTGGTTCCCTGTAATATAAAAGTTCATTTAGGACAGCAATCCTGTGTCAACCAGCATGCAGTTCTTAGCCTAGGCTATACAGTACTGTACTCATGACTAACTTAGCTGTTGCACAACAAAGTTAGCCTGGCTTTACGTTCATAACATAGGTGGCATTTAACTCAAAATTTGACAGTTTCATAAACTTATGGAAGAATATCGCACATCTTGGCCTACTGTTGGTGGTACAATTGCAACCACATGCAAGCTCAACATGGTGCAACTTATATAACATTACCATAACAACTCTTGGTAATTTTGTTACATGAAGGTAAAAATACAAAAGAAAACTATTAAATGTTATGGTAACATGTACATTATAAACTAAGACAAGTGCATACCTTTTACAAAGGAAAAACATGGCATTTCAAATGAAAAACAAGGGGAGCTACATTTTTTCCCCTCTCGCGTCATCGTACGTGTCTTGAACGGTGGTTTGAGCTCATGCAACTATGCACTTACTGTTTATACTTGAGTATCATGTGACTTTTGAAGACCTAATTTTGAAGCTAATTTTAAGGCGGTCGCATCATACGAGACATAAAATTAGTGTATGTAATATTCACATATTAGTATTGTATTATAAAATACAAGCATAATGAATATGCATCTTTTCCATTGATCTTTTAAAAAATGACAAATTTTTTAATCAATTTGTATTTTTCATTGCTAACAAACCTGCGGTCTTAACTTATGGATAATTCTTCTAGCACCAAGTGGAAACCGATAAAAATAATATACAGTAAACCCCCTGTATTCACGGGGGATGCATACCGCACCCCCCCAATGAATAGCTAAAATCTGTGAATACTTAAAACCCCTCTAAAAACACTTAGAACTGCCTATTTTGATAGTTTAAACACAAAATACTCTACAAATGCTTATACCTGAGTATTTTAATAGTTTTATCACAAAAAGTGCATTTAGTCATGAAAATATGAAAATACAGTGATTAGTGAATATTTCTCAGTGAAAAATACAGCGAATAATGATAGATATGTTCCACAGAGAAACCCGTGAATACATGAGTCTGCAAATAGTGAGACCGTGAATACAGGGGGTTTACTGTACAAGGAATTGGTGGCAACGAGGTAAGTTGATAGGCCTAGGTGGCAACCATCAAGCTCCTTCGTGCATGCATCAAAGGAATGATGCCTCAGTTTCTTCCATCCCAGGAAACCTGACTAAGGAGTGGCTAGAGGTGGGCCGTGTAAGTTAAAACTGCAGGTTTGTTAGCTATGAAAAATACAAATTGATTAAAACAATTTGTCATTTGTTCTGGGTCTTAACTGGATTGACTAATTTTTGGAGGGAGGAAAGAAAGTCTGGAACCCACTGGAGGTTCAGCACACCTGGTAACTCTTCCTGGCTTATAGAAGCCTATGGAAGGGAACCAAAGCCTCTGACGCAATAAATATATGATTATTTAACAGTCGGATTTCTGGGATTTTGCACAATGTGATGAGACAATGTAGGAGGAAGCTGAAGCCACCAATACTTTGATATCAATCCTCTCTCCCCTTGCTAGAGAGAGGAAGGACTTGCTTTTGCCAAAGTTTTATATTCGTGTAGGAATAAGCAAAACTAAAACAAAAAGGCAGCAGTTTCACCTGTATCAGACCCAATCCAGCACATGATGGAATGATTTATTGGCCCATCGGGTAGAGAAGAAAAGAAAGGAAACTGAAAGAGACCAACCATCTCATTCATTCTCACTTAAACATCCTGTTGAGCAGCCACCAACGGACCCAAGGAAAAAGTGTCCACGGACCTGTGGGCAACGTCCTGCAGACAGAAGGAAGTGAAAGTGGTCTGATGAAGCCATGTGCCAGCCTTCAAAATCCTTTGAACAGACAAGTTCTTTCTGATTGTCAAAGAAGGGTCTAGCCACCTAACATCATGTGCTTTTCCATGCACTGTGTTAGGACTGGAGCATGAAGCTGAACCATTGGCTTGTCTGATAGTCTCACGTAGCCAAAAGATCGTATTCTTGGACACTTCTTTCCTGTTCCAGCCAGTGCTAAGGAAAAGTCTTTGGCACCCCAGTGGGAGATGGGGAGTCCTTTTCAGGTAGCAGCATAGTGCTCTGACAGGGCAAAGGAGCAATTCAGCCAGATCATTATCAACAAAGTCATTAACCCATCATGGATGGGTAACATAAATACCAAATATGGCGGCATATAAAGTGACTGCGTATAAGACAACCCCCCAATTTTTCATGTAAAAATGTAGGTTTTGAGGTATGTTCGCAATATAAGACGACCCACAATTTATTAAATTAATAACGCTTTCAGCTGATATAAGCATAAGCAATGGTGAGGTCATTTAAAAAAAATACTGGTAGAGTTTATAAAGGGTAGTATCTTATTTGCAATGATTAAAACATTTGAAAAATATTTTTAAGCAATTAAAATCCTAAAAGTTCATTATCATGTTTCATCATCTGATATTATAAGTTCGTTGATGACGTCTTGTGATATATTTGTAAGGAAATCATCGTATGGGTCAAATTCCGTATTTGATGGCATGTCGATTTCCTCTTTTTCTTCCTTTGCAAAGTTTACTGCTTTTAACTTGAATGGAGCTTCATACTTCCTCCTTTTATTTTTACCAATAGCTGGTGTGGCCATGATGGGGTCTTGTGATAACTGTATTTGAATAATGGTACTCTGGATAAAGCTAGTAACAAAGTGAGAGCTTGCTCATCCTAACGTCTAATTATGGTAAATACCTACGGTAATTACTGTAATTACAGTTGTTTTGTTTACAGTATCGATAGTTGTGTCACTAATGATTCACTTGAATTACCTTGGATAAAGTTGGTAACAAAGTGAGAGCTCGCTCATCCTAACGTCTAATTATGGTAAATACCTACGGTTATTAACATTATACAGTTGTTTTGTTTACAGTGTCGATAGCTGTGACGGTAATTAACTACAGTAAAGTACTGACATATCTATCGACACTTCAGGGGCTAGTCTCATTCTCATCAGCCCTTCGTTGGGAGAGTTGGTAGAGCTTCGGACTGTCACTTGATGGGCTGGAGTTCAATTCCCCCGGCCAGCTGATGAAGAGTTAAAGGAATTTATTTCTGGTGATAGAAATTCATTTCTTGCTAGAATGTGGTTCGGATTACACAATAAGCTGTAGGTCCCGTTGCTAAGTAACCAATTGGTTCTTAGCCACGTAAAAGAAGTCTAATCCTTCGGGCCAGCCCTAGGAGAGCTGTTAATCAGCTCACTGGTCTGGTAAAACTAAGGTATACTTAACTCATTCTCATCAGGATTTAAGGTTTGCTTTTTGTACTCAGCGTATAAGACAACCCCCCATTTTGGGGAGATTTTCCAAGGTTAAAAGGTCGCCTTATACGACGGTATATACGGTATGTTTACATATAGCTTTGTGCTAGAGTCTGGGTAAAATATATTTATGTTCAAGATTTCGCACCATACAGTTTGAACTAACTTTGTGGGAAAAATGTTCCATGTGCCATAAATCGCCATTGGCAACTCTTCAGATAGCAGTCCGAGGATCTGAGTGATCTGGGAGAGATTTAGTCTTGCTTGAGGTGGTAAAGGGGAATGTTGTCCCAACTTCCTATCCAAGGATGAGTTGTAAATATTTTACAGAATATACTCCGATTTTGTTACTGATTTTAGTTTTTACCTTTTATGATATTGTGTGTGCTGTAATTATAATTTGAATAATTTGACAAAATAAAATGAAAAAATATTAGAAAAAACACTTATATTTGGTAAATTTAGCATATTTTTACGACTGTATTTTGGGAAAGAGGCCCTGCACAGGGTTGGAAATATTCACTTTCAACATCCCCTTGAAGACAGAAAATTTTTTAGAATTTTTGTCTTACACCATGTGCATATGCATATCTCTTTTTTTCATTGATGTTTTTTTTTTTAAATTGGCCATCCTTAAATTTAGCCCAATCTAGGGGTGTGCTTAATACTGTATATATTTAGCACAGACTGTGTGGGTTAAGATATGGAATGGAGAAGGAATCAAATCTGTCATCATGACAAGAGGGGTTTTGGGTCTTACCCAGAAATTCCGGGACAAATTCGAAGCCTACATACATCCAACCCCTCATATGCCTGACATCAAAGGATAGGCCATGGAGTTCACCAACTCACTTTGAGGGGGGCAGGGCCAGCAGGAAAACCGGCGTACAGGCTCAAACGGAGCACAGGTGAGACTGCCCAGTACCAAAGTCAGGTCCCAACTGGGTGGTCTAAGCTCTTTTGGAGGGCAAGACTGCTCAAAGCTCTTAAGAAGCATTGAGATCTCCCACAAAAAAGATTGACATTCTTCATACGTAAAACTGCACTCAAGGCAGCTCTGCAGCCCTTGATGGTAGACACGGAAAGTTGTTTCTTTCTGCGGAGAAAAACAAAGAAGTCTGCTACCTGCTGAACAGAAGTTCCGATTGGAGAGAGACCCTGTTGATGACACCGTCCTCAGTAAATAGCCCACTTGCCTTGGTACACGGCTGAGGAAGATCTGAGATGGCCAGACATCTCCGATGCTGCTCTGTGAGAAAAGCCTCTCGCTCGGAGGAGATACTGGATAGTCTCCAGCCGTGAAGTGGTGGAATCTCTGGAAGTGCAGTTTACACAGAAGGTTGTGCCACAGAGGAATCTCTCTCAGAGCTTCTGACAGCAGGGTTAGGAGATCAGGGAACCATTCCAATAGGGGTCACTTGGCAGCATCTAGGGTCAATCTGAGGTTCTGAGATCCATTACCCTGTTCAGAACTTGACGGATTAGACAAAATGGAAGGGAAGGTAAAGACCTCCAGATTGTTCCATGGGTGTTGCAGGGTGTCCTCTGCCACTGCAAATGGATCTGTAACCTCGGAACAGAAGACCTCTAGTTTTTTGTTGAACCTCATGGCGAACTGGTCTATTGAGGGTCTTCCCCACAGATGAAAGAGCGTGTTTGCAATGTTCTGGTGTAGAGACCTCTCTGTCCCTGTTACCCGACTTCGACAACTCAGATTGTCTGCCACTGCGTTCCTCCTGCCCAGGACATACCTGGCAGAGAGATCCACCGAATAATCTATCGCCCACTGATGTAGGAGCACCGTCAGGGAGTGTAGTTGGCGTGACACCAGCTTGTATACATAGGCCACCACTGTGGTGTTGTCCAACACAAGCACCGCAGAGTGCCTCATCACCCTCTCCTGAAATTGCTGAAGAGCTAGGAAGGCAGCCTTGAGCTCCAGAACACTGATGTGAACCTGCCTCTCTTGTGGAGTCCCCACTCCAGATGTTACAAGACCTTCCAAATGTGCTCCTCAACCCTCGTATGAGACATCTGAGAACAGGAGGATCTCTGGAGGAGGAGAATGAAGAGGAATCCCTATGGCCAAGTTCCTGTTGTCCAACCACCACGACGGGTCCTCTCTTACTTCCTGCGACATCAGAACCAGAAAATGAGGAGGATCCCTTACAGGGGACTAAAACTCCTTCAGCCTCCACTGCAGAGACCGAAGATGTAGATGACCGGGAGGGACCAAATTCTCTAGGGAGGTTAAGAGACCCAGCTACAGCTTTGAACTTTTCCATTCTCTGGTCTAATGGGAAAACCCTCAACGAGACTGTGTCTTTGACCATGCCCAGGTAAAGAATCTTCTGACTGAGGACGAGATGCAACTTCTCCAAATTGACCACGATGCCAAGTCGCGACAAAACTGAAGAAGACGGTCCCTGTCTCGGATTAACTTTTCCTGAGACCTCGCCAAGATCAGCCAGTCATCGAGGTATCTGAGAAGGCGCATTCCCTGGGAGTAGGCCCACGATGAAACCAGGGTGAATACTCTCATGAAAACTTGAGGGGCTGTTGAGAGGCCGAAGCACAAGACTTTGAACTGGAAAACTGATCCCCCCCCCAGGCTGAAGCAGAGAAACTTCCTGGAGGAAGGATGAATCGGAATCTGGAAATACATATCCTTCACGTCTTGAAAGCTTGTTCTCCTACCCATCATCTTGACTGATGCAGAGGTTCAAGGTTGACATCACCTAGGGGAACGAGCTTGAGAAGGGTGTTTTCCACCCATCATCTTTGCAATCACCTAGAGAGCATGATGTTTCATTAGAGTGAAGAAGAGGAAGAAGAGGAGGAAAGTTGACGGGTAGTAGATATCCCACCCAAAGTACATCTACTACCCATTCTTCTGCCCCAAAAGGCCCGCCATGTAGCCCAATGGCTTGCCAGACACCCCCCCAACAACGGTGATGACTTGTGGGGAGGGGCGCCTACTCTATTACTTAAAACCTCTCGCCTTACCTCTAGAGCCTCCTGCTGGCTTAGAGGAACAGGGCGGAAAGGGACGCTCCTGGGAACTCTTATTGGTTGCTGCAGTAGGAGCCTACCTGAACCTACTGGATGAAGAGGCAACTGCAGTCTTCTTGGGGGGGAGCCGAGGATCTGGGCTTCGAGGTACCAAGATGAGGAGGATTAGAGGACTTAGAGACAGTTCAATGAACCAGCTGATCATTATTACCAGCTCGACGCCCATCTATAGCTATAAGTCCAACTGATCTTTGGGGAAAAGAGATGAAGTGTTGAGGATGTCACCGTTTCTTAGGGATAACACAGAATCAGAACTTATGAATCTAGAGACCTTGGTAAGTGTGGCGTCCCTTCTCTTGAGCAAAATATTCACCCAAATAGTCGCGGCTGAATGAGCCAAATACAAAATGGCTTTACCGCCCCACTACAAAAGCCTAAGGTATGAATTATTATCTTCGGAAACACCAAGAGCAGAGGACAAAATCTTGGCCACCGCCATCACCCACAAGTCCACCAAAGAAACTGCTTGGAAGACAGAAGAGGTGGACAACTTCAAAGAGGCATCTTCCTGAGAGGTGGAGGAAGGACCTTCTGCTTGAATCTGATCTAAGGAAACTATAGGAGCCAATTGAGCCACATCTGCATCTAGCTGTCGAGGCAGAAGTGCAACATCAGGAGTAGTGTAGAACGTTTATCCCGAGGGAGAGGAGTAGGAAGAAGCTCGAATGTTCTGACAGAACGCAAGGAATTATCCCATCCAGAGATGAGAGAATTTACATGATTAAGGATATATTCTGCACGATTAAAACAAGGCAGTACAATAGAAACCTTAGATTCTTTCCTTGGTCCAAGGAGAGCTTCTATTCCCATGGGAAAATCTAAGGGACCTGCAACGTCCTCTTTCACAAGATTGTTAAAGTTGCAGATTATCCCAACCACCTCTCCGTAAGTAGTAAAAAACTCCTGGTTTTGTACATCTTCCACCTCCTGTCCCCGGGAGTCCCATCCTGACTTGTCGATGAAATCAGAAGAACCAAAACATTCTTGGCTACGGCTGGAGTGTAGGCCCTTTCCGGACCTAAAACCTTCCTCAGAGAATGAACACCTGCAGATGTTGAAGGGAAACTATCTTGGGCTGCACACCTCTTGATAGAACAAGACTGATACACCACGCAAAAACTCAGTGGACGGACTTGGATCGACGCACGGAAGTGGAGGAGTAACTGAACGATTATTAGCCACTGACCTGGAAAGACGAACAATAACTGCTCTGGAGGGATGTGAACGAGGAGACAGACAAGAACCTACACGTGGATGTGTAGGGCTGACACAGCGCCCCTTACCAGAAGGTTGCAAAGGAACAGGAGTAAGAGCAAGGCTGTGGTCTGTAACATGGACATGTTCTTCTGTATGGGACCGGGTGTGCTCAAGGACACTAGCATGATCTTCCGCACGAGTGTGCCCAACCACCCGAAGGTGGGAGCAGGAACACCTACTTTGGGCCTTATCAGGAGAACGAGAGGAACGTCTAGGTCAGACGACAAGGCTCCTGGAATGCTGAATCCCAGAACGTGAGCTCTGGACATCCTTAGGAGAACGTGGATGTGAAGGACAATGTGGTGAAGAAGGGCAAAGGAGACAAGGATGTGTATCAGAAGAGCCCTTTTCACAGATGAGAACAGCAGCAAGTCTTTTTAACAAGAGCAAAATCATCCTTCCTACGAACATTGGCAGAGGGAGGAACAACTACATATGTCTTCAATTTGCATAAATCCTTGATGTCAGACTTACGGATGTCAGGAGGGGGAGAAGCACGACTGTGGTCCAAAGAAGATGAAGATAAGAAAGGTCTGAGACACTTCCTACTAGAGGAAGCGACAAAGCCTCTAATTCACCACTACCTGACAGAGCACGGGAAGACAAAGAAGAAGGCGAAGAAGATGGCGTCCTTCGACGTTTCAGTTGCATAATGCGTCCATAACTCTTGAAAATTCGATCAACCACTGCCTGAACCAAGGAGTCGGAAGGAGGGGTGGAGGCCAGGGCAGGAGGAGGCAGGACAACACGCTGGGACAAGAGCAGAGCAGTCAGCTGGGAAGTCAAAACAGCTGATGAACTGGGCACATGAGGGGGTAGAGCCAATGGGACGGGGACTGATAAGGTGACTGACCCAGGCCCACATGAATTAAAGTAGTGGGACAACAGGTCATCCAAGGTTGGCAAGCCTGATAGGCCTAGACAAACCCAGAGACCAGCCATCTTCTGAGCATCAGAATCTAGAAGGGTAGAACAAGGGGGAAGATGTGCCCCCCCAAAAAGAGCAGAGGCAGCATTAGTAGGGAAGTCTCCTGACCCCTACCACAAAACTTCCATAGGCGAAGCTATAGAAGAGTGGGAAGGGGTATATCATCTAAAGAAGACCTAGCAACTGGAGAATATGGCGAGGAGGAGGCAGAACAAGAAGTAGCATGTAACGCACCCATCGAAGGAGGGAACCCCTTCCAAGATGGAGCCTCTGAATTCCTCTGATGCTGCCTCTTCTTGGGAAAAACCCTTCACTGCTCAGGAGGCCAAGAATGACACTCAGGACATGGATTAGTGATATTACAATCATTAGCTCTATATCGGCTGCATATAAAATGGGAATCAGTCTCAACCGATACCAAAAAACGGGAGCAAGGGTAGCCATCAACGTCAGGGCACTTCCTCTGATACTAAGGGCTGGCAGAAACTGGAGCCGGGGATGATTCTTGAGCACGCATGATCAACACAAAAGCACACAGCACACGAAAACACAGAATCATCCAAAAGCACAAGCAAACATAAGCACAAACAAAGCAAGCAAAAAATACCGGCTTCAGAGAGACGAGCGAAAGCACGTCTTCCTATGATGGCAGTAAAGAAGAAACTGAGGCCTTATTCCTTCAATGCACGCACAAAGGAGCTGGACGATTACCACCTACAGTAGGCCTATCAGCCATCAATTCCTTGTTTGTTATTTTTATCGGTTTCCAGCTGGCGCTAGAAGAATTATCCATAAGTTACGACCCAGGTTTGTTCCGCATATGAACAAGTTATGCTTTACTTCACTGTATCCAATAATATTATATGTATTCTCATACTACTATTGTATTATACAATACAAACATTGCAATCATGCGCCATTTACATTGTTTAGGTTTTCGTGAATGTGGACAATGATATTTGTGAATTTCTGTTCAGGCATCAATTCAATGTCCATTTAAAGATAACCATGGGGGGAAAATTTTGTCCCATCTGCCATACTTGTTAAAACCACAGTAAAATGTGTTCCCTCATGCCCAGTAGTTTTGATTAAAATACTTTTCTCCCCCTTTTTATTTATGGTCGAGTTTGATAGCATATTGAAGTTTAGGAGTTTCATCCATGTTGCCAATGCACAATAACTTACAGTCATTAGCAGCCTGAACATTGTTTTCTCAGCTTCAGCTACAACTTGCAGTTGAATGTAGCAGTATATTTCCTTGACAATCTTTTCTCCATAGCAAATAAAGGTATACAGTACTGTAATGTAAAAATGTATCAGTCCTATTCTACTTACCGTCATTTGTAACATAACTACGGTAATTGTTGACAATTTTAAGATGGTTGAAATGCAAGCAAAACAGCTGTTGTTATCCAATCCAGTTATTCATAGCAAAACAACTGTTTCTCTTCAGTTTTTCATGGCTGTAAAGTTTACATGAGTATAATGTTACTAACAATACTGTACTTTTATAATTCTCTTCTACTTCTTTTAACTAGAAGATGGGATAAAGAGATGGAGGAAAAGAGGTTACTCTATTGTAATTTGGTCTCTCAAAAAAGGAACTCGCATGATACACGAGATACATGATAAAATAATTTCTTATGGGTGAAAATTTGGGGTCACGCGATACGCAAGATCGCATGTGATACAAGTACAGTCATATCCCAAACTTACGGGAGGTTAGGTTGCAGACCCCCTCGCGTACAGGAAATGTTCGCGAAAGTTTGGCATGGTCTCTAAAAATGCTAATAAATGCTTATTTCGAGTTTAAACACTAAATATGGTGCTAATCATGCTCCTAAAATATTAAGCTAACTTTTACATGAGATTAAAGTCACTGTAATTTCATTGAAAAGTTAGCTTAATACATTACCTTTAAAAAAAGAAATAAATTGTTGAAGTAAAAGAGTGTGTGAACATTACGTATACTATTTCTCTGTCTCTCTTTCCATTCCACCGATCTACTTTTAGAACTCTTCTCATCCTCGTTTTTAAGATCTTCTTTACTCTGTCTCTTTCTCTTTGTTCTGAAATGCTCTATGTCTGTTTTAGAACGGCACATTTACAGTTCATAGAGGTACAAGTAAAATCAGATCAATTTAAAATTATCTACTTTGCAGGTAAAGACGTACAGAGAAACAGTAACAAGTAGGTAGTAAAATATGTGTGAGTGCTAACTACGAGAGAGAGAGAGAGAGAGAGAGAGAGAGAGAGAGAGAGAGAGAGAGAGAGAGAGAGAGAGAGATTGTCCTTACTTAAAAGTGAAATTATTTATGAATTATTATGGAGAGAGAGAGAGAGAGAGAGAGAGAGAGAGAGAGAGAGAGAGAGAGAGAGAGAGAGAGAGAGAGAGAGAGAGAGAGAGAGAGAATCCTTTGACCTGCTAATCGGCAACACTCACCCTTCCTGTCATATTAAACAGACATATTTGACAGCTCTGCCTTCAAGCTTCTCTTCCATGCATTAACATAAGATGAGGGCAAGATATTTGTTTGTTTAAAATATGTATCATATACGAACTTTGTAATTACAGTTATATTAGTATTATTATCATTATTATTATTACTATTAATCTTAATATTGGAAAATTAGTACTTATGGTAAATCATTTATTTATCACACTAAACAAATACACATATACATGTACCATAAAAATTCTCTCATCTCAGTAAAGAGAGAGAGAGAGAGAGAGAGAGAGAGAGAGAGAGAGAGAGAGAGAGAGAGAGAGAGAGAGAGAGAGAGAGAGAGAGAGAGAGAGAGAGAGATTTTTTTATTGTTTAATGTTATTTAATTTACACATAAAAGCTTAAAAACTTATAAATTACATAAAAAATTAAACACTTTTGCAGGGTTTCTCGAGGATTCGCAAATGTTCATGTGCCTGTGAAAAACTCATGTATGACAATTAATTAGGTTTCAATGAAAAGTTCACGTGTCTGTGAATTCCAGCAACTCGAATCGCACAAGTTCGGGGTATTACTGTATACACATACAGTAGTTACATTTACAAACTTACGTACACACACTCAATCACAGACAACCTCAACTTCAAGCGATTAACTAAAAGTCTTGATAAGATGAAAACCAATTTGTTTTTCCAGTCCACCAGTTATGAACAGCACAGTGGACCCCCGCTATATCGCAGTTCAACATTTGCGGCTTCAGTTAGTCGCAGATTTTTCCGTGGAACGTAAATCCAAATAAACTGCAAAATATCCATTAATTCGTGGATTTTCTTGTAGAGCAACATTCGCTAATTGCTGTATTTTCATCTTATTTTCGTGACTATATACATTTTTTATGATACAAAAATTACTTACTAATTTTCAAATATCAATATTAATGTAAACAGCAAAACATCAACAAAATGTATTGTGTTAAAAGTAAAATCCCTCAATCTCTCTCTCTCTCAGTACTGTACATATCCTTTAATGAAATATGAATTACTGTATCATAAACAAAAAAATACGAAAACTAAAACTCCAGGAAGTTCACAACACATAAGAATGAGTGAATGCATATACAGTATATGTACATGTTACAATCTTTTTTGCTTTGCTTGATTTACTGTACTGTTTATCTTACAAGTTTAGTTGATTCTAAGTATGATTAACACACAACAATACACAAGAGAATATTTTATCACTGATGATTGCATTTATCATTTGGTATTTTTTGGATGCATATATTTAAATATTTATATACAGTACAGTACTTAATTCCACTTGTGAATTCCCAATGTTTCCCCTACTGTAAAAAACTTTATTAGTTTTCACACATAGCTGTAAGCCATATACAGTAAAAAAGGGTAGTGTTGTACAATAACTTTGAAAAGATATTAAAGTGCTATGGGATGATAGCTTAAGGTATAGTTGGTTTAGGATGATAGTTTAACCCCTTACCGGACTAACCCGAGACATCCTGTGATCGGTGTTTTAAAATTTTGGACTTACCACGAGATATCTCGTAAAAAAGTTAAATGCTAATATAGGACTAATACAAGATGTCGTGATCTACAGTGTTGTTTTCAGGCTTCTTCGAGATATCTCGTGCTACATCATATGTTTGGCAGTGGTACTTGCTGCTGGAAGTCGTGAGTTGTCAAGAATGACTTTTTTTTTTTTTTTTTAGCCAAATACGGATCGTTAGTAGCACTTTTGCAGTCATCCTGGTCATTTGTTCATTTGTTTTTTTGCTTCCTTTTGTATGTTTTTAGGTACGTTTGGTTATTTTATTTGTCATCTTAGACTGTTTATATGTTATATTATTGATTTATCACGTTGCTGTTGTGTCTTTTGTTAGCTAATCCTTTGACTACTTTGTGATACGTCAAGTAATTGGCGATCTTGAGAGTTCGTTCATTTGTTTTATTCTCCTTTTTGCCTGTTTTTAGGTAAGTTTGGTTATTTTATTTGTCATCTTAGACTGTTTATATGTTATATTATTGATTTATTGTGTTGATGTTGTGTCTTTCGCTAGCTAATCCCTTGACTATTTTGTGATACGTCGAGTATAGTCTTTTTTCTTTTATGCCGAGTACACACCATTACTAGCTCTCCAGTGGTGACCTTGAAAATCTGTTTGTTTTATTTCTTCTTTTTGACTGTTTTTAGGCAACTTAGATTGTTTTATTTGTTATTTGGACTGTTTATATAATACTGTATATATTATTGATTTACTACGTTGGTGTCGTGTAATTTGTTAGTCTCGTGACTATTTATTATTTTAACCCAGTTATGGCAAGTTACTATGACAGTGATACTGAAGAATCATTTACTGATCTTAGAAGTCTGGCTCTGAAAGCAGCGATTCAAGCTTGGACAATTTCAGTGACGATGACAGTGATACAGGTATGGTAATTGATGATATGCATTGGTGTAGAATTGCCAATTCTTCTGCCCCTCCCCCCACCTCCATTTTCATTCACAGGGACAATAGGTCTCAATATCACAGGGAATATTGAAGATATATGTCTCCATTAGATTTTTCCCACATATTTTTCAATAATAAACTGACGGAACTTATTTGCACTGAAACAATAGATTTGCTGAGCAATGCAATGGAGATCCAAATACCTGTACAGTACACAGCTTTTTGTAACTCCACTGGAACTCAAGAGTTTTTTTTTGGTACTAAATGATCTGAAAGGAATTGTGAAGAAGCCTGAAGACTCCTTGTATTGGTCTAAAAATCCACTTCTTAGAACCCCAATTTTTGCTGAAACTAAGCCTTTCAAAAGATACAAGAGAATTAGGCAGTACCTTTGCTTTTCTGATAATATACATACAATGAAAATTTGCATCCTAATTCCAAATTGAATAAGATTTATCCTATTTACATGCACTCAGAAATAAATTTAGAACTGTTACAACCCACAAAGAGGTATTTCAATTGATGAGAGTCTTTTTTGCTTTATACAGGAAAACTGGGATGGGTGGAATATATCCTATTGAAGAGATCAAGATTCAGCATAAAGTACTTTATGCTATGTGAAGCGAGTACAGGTTATGTGTGGAGTTTTTTTTATTTATGTAGGTAAGGGAACACAGTTCAACCAGGAATTCAATGAACTGCCTGAATCCTTGCAGGTTGTAATGACTTTACTGGAGCCTCTTTTGAATAAAGGTTGTTGCCTTACAATAGACATGATTACACCAGTCCTGAATTAGTAGATATGTTGGTAAAATATAGAACAGATTGCTACGGTACTGTTAGAATAAATCTAAAAGACCTGCCAGTTTCATTGAAAACTGATAAGTTGAAGAAGTTTGCTTATTGCAGAGGTAAAGTTATGGCCATGATATGGAGGGATAAAAAAGATGTTGTTCTACTTTCCACATTTCACAATAGTGATGAAATTGGAACAAAGTAGAAGTGGTACCAAAAAGAAGCCCAAAGTAGTAGATTATAATCACACAATGGGTAGTGTGGATAAGCTGGATCAAAACTTGGCAAATTAACCTGTTGCCAAAAAAAAAAAAATTACAAAAAAGTTTTCTTCCATCATCTAGATCTATCTCTTTGGAATGCATATCAGTGTTACAAGGTGAGTAATGAAAATTGCTGTTCTCTCAAATTCACATTGGGCATAACTGATTCAACTCTGAAGGAATATCATGCTGAAATCCCCGGAACAAGAGCAGGTAGACCATCTACTTCAGCGAATCCTACCAGTTATTCAGGAAGGGATTTTCCCATTGACATTCCTCCTACACCCAAAAAGAAATTTCCTACAAAGCAATGTGTCATCTGTTCTAAAAACAAAAAAAAAGGGACGATATGAGAAAACAGATCAGACGAGAGTCTCACTATATATGAAGTTAGTCTTTGTATAACCCCGTTTCAAAACATACCACACAAAATAATATGAGAAATACACTGGTTTATGTGAAGTAAAAAAAAAAAATTTTTTATTTATCCAAATGAAGAGAAAAAACATTTTTTATCCAAATGAAATGAAAAATACTTTTGTATACTTTTGTATATCAAAATGAAGCGAAAAAATAGTTAGCAAGCATCATGTTTTTTATTCAATGCCTATTTTCAAAATTACTAAAACTAAGCTACAAGATATTTCGTACTCGTGATAGACCAAAATACAGTAGGTACAATGTGTACGAGATTACTCATTAATGACCATAAAAAGGTCTCAAATTGAATTTCTAAAAATCACTATTTTACATTAAATAATCATAATTTTATGCTGAAATTAAGAAGTATAGTTTCTAAACAACTTATATTTCAATTGATTAAATACATTAGCTGGAATCTTTTTTGACACACTATGTTAAAAAATAGGTCCTTTAACCCTTAAACGCCGACTGGACGTATCATACGTCGACTAAAATTGTCTGTTGGGTGCCAAGTGGACGTACCGTACGTCGACTACAAAAAATTTCAACCTTCAGTCAACTTTGACTCGACCGAAATGGTAAAAACGCAATTGTAAGCTAAAACTCTTACATTCTAGTAATAATCAATCATTTACCTTCATTTTGCAACAAATTGGACGTCCCTAGCACAATATTTCGATTTATGGTGAATTTTTAAAAAACTTTTTTCCTTACGTCCATGGGTAACTCGGCCGAAAATTTCAGAAATTCTTTCGTCATTTTGTCGTAATTTTTGCACTGTTTTATATTAGCCATTACATAAAGTTTTATATATGGAAATGTGCACAATTTCATGTAAAATACAGCAAAATACAACCCATGGTTGTAGCTTTTATCAGTTTGGAAATATTTTCATATAAATCACGATAACTGCCAAAATTTCAACCTTCGGTCAACTTTGACTTCGACGAAATGGTAAAAAAAAACGCAATTTTTAGCTAAAACTCTTACATTCTAGTAATATTCAATCATTTACCTTCATTTTCCAACAAATTGGAAGTCTCTAGCACAATATTTCAATTTATGGTGAATTTTTAAAAAAATTTTCCTTACGTCCACGCCAGAAATTCTTTAAATCACGTTGTAATGTTTGCACCGTTTTATATTAGTCGTTACATAAAGTTTTATATATGGAAATGTGTGCAATTTCATGTAGAATACAACAGAAAATAACTCATGGTTGTAGCTTTTATCAGTTTTGAAATATTTTCATATAAATCACGATAACTGCCAAAATTTCAACCTTTGGTCAACTTTAACTCGACCAAAATGGTAAAAACGCAGTTATAAGCTAAAACTCTTCATTCTAGTAATATTCAATCATGTACCTTCATTTTGCAACAAACTGGAAGTCTTTAGCGCAATATTTCGATTTATGGTGAATTTCTGAAAAAAAAAAAAAAAAAAAAAAAATTTCCTTACGTCTGCGTGTGGTAAATTGGCCGAACATCTCAGAAATTCTTTCGTCACGTTGTCGTAATGTTTGCATTGTTTTACATTAGTCATTACATAAACTTTTATATATGAAAATGAGCGCAATTTCATGTACAATACAACAGAAAATAACTCATGGTTGTAGCTTTTATCAGTTTTGAAATATTTTCACATAAATCACGATAACTGCCAAAAATTCGACTTTCGGTCAACTTTAACTCGACCGAAATGGTCGAAAAACGCAATTGTAAGCTAAAACTCTTACATTCTAGTAATATTCAATCATTTACCTTCATTTTGCAATAAATTGGAAGTCTCTAGCACAATATTTTGATTTATGGTGAATTTTTGAAAAAACATTTTCCTTACATCCGTGCGGTAACTCTGCCGAACATCTCAGAAATTCTTTCATCACGTTGTCGTAATGTTTGCACCGTTTTATATTAGTCGTTACATAAACTTTTATATATGAAAATGTGCGCAATTTCATGTAGAATATAACAGAAAATAACTCATGGTTATAGCTTTAATCAGTTTTGAAATATTTTCATATAAATCATGATAAATAGAAAAAATTCGACTTTCGGTCAACTTTAACTCGACCGAAATGGTAAAAAACTGCAATTGTAAGCTAAAACACTTACAGTCTAGTAATATTCAATCAATTAGCTTCATTTTTCAACAAACGGGAAGTCTCTAGCACAATATTTCGATTTATGGCGAATTTTTGAAAAAACATTTTTATGTCCATACGTTACAATTCATGCATCATTTTGTGATAATATTTTCTCTGTGTTGCTTTGATCGTTTTACAATTTGTTATATACCAAAATCATCGCAATTTAGTGTACAATACAAAGAAAAAAAATAACCCGTTAGCTTTAACCGTTTTGCTCACAGCACGATTTGTATAAAATTATATATGAAAAAATTTTTTTTGCGCTGTCATATATTTCAATATTTATATATGATATTTTTTCATTTCTAATGGTTGCATACTAAACTTCAGGCAATGACAAAAAGGAGCCAAAAATGAACTCTCAATCTTAAAAACTAAGCGTGCTGTGATTTTTGAAAAAACTTTTTCCGCTTGCGCTAACTCCCGAATGCGCGGCATACGGGAGACGTTTTTGTAAATAGAGGCTCGGCGTTAGAGGGTTAAGGGATTTAAGGTATATCTGGTGTTTGAACTATTAAAATAGGCAGTTATAAGCATTTTTAGACGGGGGTACCAACTTGTCATGGATTTCAGCTTATCATGGGTGACTGTGGTTCCTAAACCCCACGAATACCGGGGGTCGACTGCATTGCCATTAATTTAAATAGGATTTCCATCACTACAACAAATTTAACAAAACTAAGGAAAGGAGAACCATTAAATTCATAGTTCTTTCAGTGTGCTTGCTCGGAAATTATAAGTACGCTCGGTCAGCACACTACACCAGCTAATAAATACCTACTAAGCTAATTAATTGCCATTCTTGATTTTTTACATAGCTACAAGTAGCCTTTGCTGCGGGGACATATGTAAAACTATATGTAAAACTATAGTCTGTTCTCTATTCACATAAAAACTGTACTAACCCGCCAAACTCATTGCGCATTTCTTGATCAATCTTTCTTGCAAACTCCAAATCCTTCTCCTCCCGCTCTCGCCTGCAAAAGGAAAGAATAGGGTACATTTTAAATCAATTTATAACATAAAATTACAGAACAAACACCCACAATATCAAGAGATGATACTTCAGACTTTTAGGATTTTCTAAAGATACTGTGAATACATGCTCAGGATCAAAGTGCTGCACAGACATCCCTTGAATAACAATGTTATGAATTATGATGTTTTGATATTACAAATCTATGTACATTAAAACCATATCAAATTTGCATAATTTGTTGTTTTCATTGCTATATAAACCAGGGCGCTAGGACAATTCGGTACTAGGACAGTTTGGTACCACCAATAATGTTAAAAAGATAAACACAAACAGTGTATATATATTGTTTAATTATCAGTGGTAAAAAAGAAGACAATTTATAATGCTTAGAAAATTTAAACTGCTATTAAAATTCATGTTTAATAAAATAAAATCAATTGACAAAATGAATTTTTGCATTTATTATTGAACACAATACTAAAACAAAAAATTCTTAAAACTTGCAGTACAGATTTAAAAATGCTCATCTATATGAAGTTGAGCTTTGCACGAGCAATTTTCACAGCGCCAGTATATTTTTTAACCACCAGCATTTTCTTTGTGTTTACAGTAGATGTAGTTTTCGTTATCAACCATTTTCTTTCTTCCCTTATCCAAATTAACAAACTTGCAAGTGGCCATTCCATACTTCATAAGCTGATAACTGATACAGTAGCCTATTAAAATTCAGTTAAAAAATAATTGACCACAGTAACAGTGTTATACTTTAAAATAAGCCAAAAATATATAAATGAATGGATCACCACCACTTGACTTAGAATAATCATTTCATATCTCATTACTTAAGGGTCTCTGCAGCTCCCGTTCGGTCCTTAGCTGCAACCTCTCGTTTCTTTTCCTGTACCTCCGTTCATATTCTTTTTCTTCCTTCTGACTCTCCACCATCTAAAAATTGTTTTCTAGTGCAACTGCGAGGTTTTCCTCCTGTTACACGTTTAAAACCTTCTTACTACCGCTTTCCCTTTCAGGGAAAAATGACATGACAGGTCCCAGCGTTTGGCCTTTGGCCTAAATTCTACATTCTCTATTTAGTTTACTTAAAAGCCTTCCATTACCGAATTGTCCAGTACTGAATTGTCCGGTAGCAAACTGTCATAGTATCGAATTGTCCGGTACCAAACTGTCTGATACCAAATTGTCCATACGCCATAAACTAGTGCCTTTTATGTAGGAGTATTCTTCAGTGCAAGCTGGAATCAGTCACTGGAACTTGGTAACAAGGTACCGTAGATAACTTGTGATACAGGGGTAACTGGGGAATACCCTACTCGCCTGCTGTCACCAAGCACTTTCTCCTTTGGGAACAGGGACTATATGGGGTGGATGAGATGGGATTATGATGAAAAGTTCTGGTTTATCTACATATCAAATTACTTTACAGTATTTATTCCTACAGGAATACAAACCATCACCTTTCATATAGAACACTCACTCCCAAGCGGGACAACTGAATTGCAACCCAAAATGTCACATTCCCAGTCATGATAGTAAGCAGGGGAGAGTTGACTCCCATAATCTAATTTATTTGACATGGCATAAGAATGCAAGAGTGATAGGGCCCACGCTTAGAGGTAAGTGTCTGAAATCTCGCTTGCATATGTAAACCTCTGAGAGCTAAGTGTAACCCCTATGGCATCAGTTAGAAGGCAGCTAAAATCTGGCCAATAAAACTGATGGGTTCAAATTATCCACTGCTTTCCTCCAACCTTCTTGTTAAAAGGAAGAGTGAAAACAGTCACATCTTATATGCCAAATCTATAAGACTGAGTGCTCAAATGTGTAGCTACCTTCATCTATACCCAATCCAGCCCATACTCAGCCCAAGATACTATCTTGCAAAGAGAGGAAACAAGGAAGAGGGAAGAGAAGAAGCCAGTCACTCTTACCCAGTGGATGTGGATGAGTGTCTTCGGAAGTACTCTAGCATCACCTGTGCAGTTCTGCAAGAAAAGCCTCTCTCTCGCATGAACTGCTGGGTAGGTTCAAAGCGTCTACAGTACAGTCAACCACCCTACTTGAGAACATTCATGTTATGAACATTCAGAGATATGAACAGACATGGTCGCAAGTTCAATTTTATTCTGCGCTCCTATTCTGCCTGATAAGAATTTTTGCCATAAACCCACGCCACTCAGCACCATTGCATACCCAGTCCTTTGTACCTATGCCAGAGGTAGGACACGCTCTATTGTGCTCCAAGCTATTCCTGTGATTTTATCGAGAAATATTTAGCCCATCCTTCATCTATTAATGTTAATGGCAAGCATAAGGCAAGTGAAGATAGCGGAAGTGGTAGAAAGTGGCAAGCTATCTCAATGGAAACTGAGGTGGCAATTATAAAGAAACTAGTCAGTGGTGGAAAAATGGTGAACATAGCACACACATAAATTTTGAATTGTCTGACCACTGGCACAATTTATAAGAACAAGGAGCCAATTATGGAACATCTTTAAAGTGTTGTGCCTCTGCAGTCAACAGTTACTGTATAAGCAAGAAAAGGGAGAGGCTGACAGAAGAAATGGAAACATTTCTGGGTATCTGGATGGAACACTGAAGACAGAGGTGGGCACCACTAACTCTCGTGCTGATTCAGGAGAAGGCTAAAAGCCTTTTCAAAGACTTGAAGGCAAAGGTTAGCAACAGCGATGCAGATGAAACATTTTCGGCAAGTTATGGATGGTTCCATCACTTTAAAGAAAGTTGCTAACTTGCATCATGCATCCGTTAGAGGTGAGGCAGCAAGCGCTGACTAAGCAGCAGCCAAAAAATTTCCCAAGATGCTAAAGGAAATCATTGATAAAAAAAAAAAAAAGGGGGGGGGCAGAAAAAAATGCATCAGCTGTGAAGAGAAGATGATGCCAAAATTTAAGGTGGCAAAGGATATGTTGACTTTATTGCTGGGTGGCAACGCATTGGGAGACTTCAAGCTAAAACTGCTCAGTGTACTGTGCTGCAAATTCATGGGCACTCAAAAATATCACAAAGAGCTCTCTGCCCATAATCTGGGTGTCCAATAACAAAGCCTGGGGGACTCTTGCTGTATCTGAAGACTTGTTTTTCCATTACTTTGTTCCCAAGTCAAGCTGTGCTGCTGCAACAATGGAATTCCTTTCAAAATTCTCCTAATTGGATGATTTCCATCTGGATATGAAAACTATGTATTTAACACCCTTCACTCCTTCAGCCAATGGATCAAGAGATATTTCAAGAAATATTACGCTCATATTTACAGGAAAGCACTGAAAGAAGTGGACAACTCTGATATGACCTTACGTGACTTTTGGAAGGGCCACATTTGTATTTGCATCAAGAATATTGATGCTGCATGGCGTGAAGTAAGGGAATCAACATGAATGGAGCATGGAAGGTTTTATGTCCACAGTTTGTCAACAACTTCAGAGGATTTGATCAGGAAGAGGCAGCAAAGGAAATTGTTAACAGTCTCATTGACCCAAGTCAAAAGCAACAGCTTGACTTACTGGAAGAGGACTTTGAAGAGCAGTTTGAGTCGCATTCAGAGGAGTTAAGAAATGGTGATTTAATGAAGCTGGAAGAAATGCAAAGAACCTGTTCCTACAAAGGAGCCTGAAACTAAATTGATGGCCGAGGGGTTTTCTCTTTTAGGGAAAGATCTCACTATTTTTGAGAATCAGGACCCAAATGCTGTGAGATTCTCCAAAGTAGCAACAACCATCAATGATGCTATCCAGTGTTATTGTCTCATATACAATGAAAAGAAATTCAGTGCAAACTTCCTTAGACCAATTCTTCAAACAGTGCCTTCAACCTCAAGAGCCTCCCAACTCCACTGACTGCTTCCTCCTCAGATGAAGAAGAAAGTGTTGCTGAAAAAGACTCTGACGTTGACCACCCACTGCCCCTGTAACTCCACACTGCCTCTGGAATTTATTTCTGGTGATAGAAACTCATTTCTCGCTATAATGTGGTTCGGATTCCACAATAAGCTGTAGGTCCCGTTGCTAAGTAACCAACTGGTTCTTAGCCATGTAAAATAAAGTCTAATCCTTCGGGCCAGCCCCAGGAGAGCTGTTAATCAGCTCAGTGGTCTGGTAAAACTAAGGTATACTTAACTTTTTTCCTCCTCTCATCCATCACCTCAAGCCTATTCTATCATTTTAAAAGCCTACTCTATCAGTTTCAAAGGTAAGAAACACAACTGTATTATCATCACAATTTACTTACGTTTTATGTGTTACTCATATTAACCCTTAAACGCCGACAGGATGTATCATACGTCGACTAAAATTGTCTGTTGGGTGCCAAGTGGACGTGCCGTCACGTCGACTACAAAAATTTCAACCTTCGTCAACTCTGACTCGACCGAAATGGTCGAAAAACGCAATTGTAGCTAAAACTCTTACATTCTAGTAATATTCAATCATTTACCTTCATTTTGCAACAAATTGGAAGTCTCTAGCACAATATTTCGATTTATGGTGAATTTTTGAAAAAACTTTTTCCTTACGTCCGGCGAAGTAACTCAGCGAAAATTCCAGAAATTCTTTCGTCATTTTGTCGTAATTTTTGCACTGTTTTATATTAGCCGTTACATAAAGTTTTATATATGAAAATGTGCGCAATTTCATGTAAAATACAGCAAAATACAACCCATGGTTGTAGCTTTTATCAGTTTGGAAATATTTTCATATAAACCACGATAACTGCCAAAATTTCAACCTTCGGTCAACTTTGACTCGACCGAAATGGTCAAAAAACGCAATTTTAAGCTAAAACTCTTACATTCTAGTAATATTCAATCATTTACCTTCATTTTGCAACAAATTGGAAGTCTCTAGCACAATATTTCGATTTATGGTGAATTTTTGAAAAAAACTTTTCATATGTCCGCGCCAGAAATTCTTTAAATCACGTTGTCGTAATGTTTGCACCGTTTTATATTAGTCGTTACATAAAGTTTTATATATGGAAATGTGTGCAATTTCATGAAAATACAACAGAAAATAACTCATGGTTGTAGCTTTTATCAGTTTTGAAATATTTTCATATAAATCATGATAACTGCCAAAATTTCAACCTTCGGTCAACTTTAACTTTCGACCAAAATGGTAAAAAACGCAATTATAAGCTAAAACTCTTACATTCTAGTAATATTCAATCATGTACCTTCATTTTGCAACAAACTGGAAGTCTCTAGCACAATATTTCAATTTATGGTGATTTTCTGAAAAAAATAGAAAACTTTTTCCTTACGTCTGCGTGCGGTAACTCGGCCGAACATCTCAGAAATTCTTTCATCACGTTGTCGTAATGTTTGCATCGTTTTACATTAGTCGTTACATAAACTTTTATATATGAAAATGAGCGCAATTTCATGTAGAATACAACAGAATATAGCTCATGGTTGTAGCTTTTATCAGTTTTGAAATATTTTCACATAAATTATGATAACTGTCAAAATTTCAACCTTCGGTCAACTTTAACTCGACCGAAATGGTCGAAAAACGCAATTGTAAGCTAAAACTCTTACATTCTAGTAATATTCAATCATTTACCTTCATTTTGCAATAAATTGGAAGTCTCTAGCACAATATTTTGATTTATGGTGAATTTTTGAAAAAAATTTTTCCTTGCATCCGTGTGGTAACTCGGCCGAACATCTCAGAAATTCTTTCGTCACGTTGTCGTAATGTTTGCACCGTTTTATATTAGTCGTTACATAAACTTTTATAAATGAAAATGTGCACAATTTCATGTACAATACAACAGAAAATAACTCATGGTTATAGCTTTTATCAGTTTTGAAATATTTTCATATAAATCACGATAAATAGAAAAAATTCGACTTTCGGTCAACTTTAACTTTCGACCGAAATGGTAAAAACTGCAATTGTAAGCTAAAACACTTACAGTCTAGTAATATTCAATCAATTAGCTTCATTTTTCAACAAACGGGAAGTCTCTAGCACAATATTTCGATTTATGGTGAATTTTTGAAAAAAACATTTTTTTACATCTGCGCGTTACAATTTCATGCATCATTTTGTGATAATATTTTCTCTGTGTTGCTTTGATCGTTTTACAATTTGTTATATACCAAAATCAGTACAATACAAAGAAAAAAAAATAAACCGTTAGCTTTAACCGTTTTGCTCACAGCGCGATTTGTATAAAATTATATATGAAATTTTTTTTTGCGCTGTCATATATTTCAATATTTATATATGATAATGATATTTTTTTTCATTTCTGATGGTTGCATACTAAATGTCAAGCAATGACAAAAAAAGGAGCCAAAAATGAACTCTTAATCTTAAAAACTAAGCGTGCTGTGATTTTTTTAAAAAAACTTTTTTTCCGCTTCCGCGCAACTCCCGAACGCCGCCGGCATACGGGAGACGATTTTGTAAATAGAGGCTCGGCGTTAGAGGGTTAATAAAGTAACCTATAAAATACAGTATGTAAAGTGTATTATGTTTTAGGATGAAAAAATGTACAGTACTGTATTGACTTCATATACTTAAATAGGCGTGAAGAGTAAGGTACCTTTAAAATGATGTTAAAAACCAAGGACAGCAGCAAGATGTCACCACCACACAGTGGATGAAAAAAATTGCTCAGTGACAGCAGGCAAATGGGGGTTCTCCCTCCTCACCCACTTACCATCAGTTAACTGCCTTGTTACTCTTGTTACCAAATTTCAGTGACACATTTCATTTTGCACTCGGGAATATTTCTACTTGAAAGCTGATATCTGGAATTCAATAGGAATAAAGATAAGTTAACCAGCAAAAAGAAAAAAATTAATTTGTATATTTCCCTGCTATACTGTTCAAATTAGAGCCTTTACGTAACAGGAGTCCTCAGCAGCAACTGGAAAAGGTCATTGAAACTTGGTAACTTTGAAACTTGGTAACAGTTTTGATCTGAGGCCTCTCCCAAGGACTTTACCATGCCTGGGTTAGCCAAAAGTCCCAAGGTGAGCAGGAATGTTCAAAGCTCCTATAAGCAAGGGCAACTCTATGGAGGAAGAGAAACCCATATCCTTCAGTCAGAAGACCTGGCTCAAGGAAAAGCGATGGCCTTTCAGCACAAGTACTGAGAGAAGCCTGCCTCAATGAAAGTAGAGTAAGTCTGTGATCTGCTGAAGAGTAGCTTAACTGGAGAAAGACCTAATCTACAACGCCATTCACAGATGGCCCATTTCCATGGTACATGTTAGCTCAAAGTACCTCAAAACATGGGCTAACAGATAAGGATGGGTCATAGGGGAATCCCTGGAGGCCTAACCAGAAGAACTAGCAGATCAGGATACCACTCAACATGGGGCCAACAAGGAGTTACCGGGGTTAATCTGAGACCTCGAGTGACAAACACTCAGTTAATCATACTGAAAGGAGAATAGTTTCTCAAAACTTGAAAATCCTTACCCCACTCACGAAAGAAGAGTAGGGACCGATATGTCCTCACTAACTGGCCCTGGCAATTGAGCTGATCTGCCAAACATTAATTCTAGCCAGAATATCCATGGCTGACAGCTAGGTGGCATGGTAACCCACCTACTAATGCCTCTGCATTACAAATGGGCAGAGGCGAAGGGAGATCACCCTCCTGACTAGCTGAAATACAGCAATGGGTTGTGTTGTTGATCATCAACATAAAAAGGATGATGATCAGTCCCTGACACCCCCACTGACTTCTCTACCAAGAAACCAACTGTAAAAGACCAGACGCAAGTACATCTAAAACTTCCAGCTCAATGTTTTCTAGCATCACTCTCACCTCTGGCAACAAAGCTTTGGAAGGTCCTGAAGGATATGCCAGAAACAAGATTGGTGAATAAGGGAGAGGAGGGAGGGTAGTGGTCCACAAAAGTAATCCTTAACCATCCCAAAGGGCTACAGGCAATACCTATTCCTTTTATTTTAAGGCAGCTGAAGAGGGGATAGTCTATCTTAGTGGCCTTCTTCCTCCTTCTTCCCCCAAGCTCCCCAACAACATAGACATGGAGGGGGAGAGAAGGGCTGGGAAGGTTTCAAATCTGATCCACTCCAGAGCAAAAATACTCTGAGCCAACACTTGGAATTGAATGAAGATGACATTTTTATAATAAAATAAAATGCTATATATATACTTACCAAGTAATTACATAGCTATAGTTCCCTCTTGCACGGCAGCTTAAATTAAAAAATTCTCGGTAACGCTTCAAAGTTTAGTGCAGGTGACTCATCCCACCCACTAACAGGAATACCAGGAACTACTTAGCAGGCAATCTCATTCTGTTTATGCCATATGTCTATCGGAGGGGAGGAGGGAGGGCTCCGATCATGTAATTACTTGGTAAGTATATATAAAAATTATATTTTAATGATAAAATAAGGTTTGTTCATACTTACCTGGCAGATATATATATAGTTGTATTCTCCGAAGGTCCGACAGAATTTCAAATTTCGCGGCACACGCAGTGGCCGGTCAGGTGGTTAGTACCCATTCCCGCCGCTGGGAGGCGGTATCAGGAACCATTCCCATTTTCCATTCAGATTTTCATAGTGCCGTTGTCTCCTGAGGGGGGAGGGTGGGCACTACTGAATATATATCTGCCAGGTAAGTATGAACAAACCTTATTTTATCATTAAAATATCATTTTGTTCATGAAACTTACCTGTCAGATATATATATAGCTGAATCGCACCATTGGCGGTGGGCAGAGACAGCATAGGATTGAGAAACAAAACAATGTAGATGATTACACATCTTGGTTCCTTACCTTTTAGCATAGCTGACTTCGTGATTACTGTCACCCAAGTCTGCGTCTGCTTTACTGGAGTTTCCAACGAGGTAGAGACCTATAAGGTTGGAGAGTTCCAGACGATCTGTCAACGGGGACGTGACCACTATGTGCCCAGATCGTAGCCCTCAAGAAGGAAGCAAAGAGACAAAAATAACCACCTGACCTACCAAACATCGTGACTAGTAAAAAACTAAGGAAAGGGAAGACTGCCCCCACAGTCTACCCACAACCATAAAAACACAACCAAAAATTTTAAAAACTATTCCTAACCATACATTAAAGGATAGGATGGGTACTGCCTCCTTCTCCCAAGATCGTACCAGCCGAAACGTAAGGTCCCAATGAACAGCAAGACTCATACACTGTTCTTACGTCCTTTAGGTAATGAGAGGCGAACACAGAATGACTTCTCCAAAAGGTGGCATTCATAATCTCGTTCAGAGCCATGTTCTTTTGAAAGGCTACTGACGTTGCCACAGCCCGAACCTCATGCGCTTTAACTTTCAAAAGTTCAAGTCACTCTCCTGACAACTCTTATGCGCTTCCTGAATGGTGGACCTCAAGAAGAAAGCCAGCGCATTCTTTGACATGGGGACGTCAGGTCTTCTCACCGAGCACCATAACCTATCCACAAGACCTCTCGACTCTTTTGTCTTGTTCAAGTAGAACTTTAGAGCCCGAACAGGGCATAGCAGTCTTTCTGGTTCCTGACCCAGAATACCCGCCAAACCTTTCAATTCAAAGGACTTGGGCCAGGGTGAGACGGGTTCTCATTCTTGGCAAGAAACGACGGTTGGAGAGACACACCGCGTCGTCTCCTTTAAAACCAACTGACTTAGATATTGCATGAATCTCACTGATTCTCTTTGCAGTAGCGAGCAACTAAAAATAAAGTCTTCTTTGTTAAGTCCCTCAAAGAAGCAGCATGAAGGGGTTCAAAAGGGCTTTGCATCAGGAACTTAAGAACCACGTCAAGTTCCAAGATGGAACCAAAAACTGAGGCACCTTAGTCGTCTCGAGCGACCTAATGAGGTCATGGAGGTCCGTATTGTTGGCGATATCTAATCCTCTGTGCCGAAAGACCGCCGACAACATACTCTTATACCCCTTAATAGTAGTGAGACTGCCAGCTTGAACTTCCTAAGGAAAAGAAGGAAGTCTGCAATCTGGCTCACAGTGGTCGAGGAAGAGGAAATCCCTCTGCGAGTACACCACTGCCAAATCTGACCCACTTCGATTGGTAAACTGCGATCGAGGATGTTCTCCTGGCTCTCGCGATCGCTCTTGCCACCTGCTTGAAAAACCTCTCGCTCTCACCAGCATTTCGATAGTCTGAACGCAGTCAGACCGAGAGCGGAGAGGTTTTGATGGTATCGTTCAAGTGGGGCTGTCTGAGTAGATCTGGGCGAAGAGGTAACACCCTTGGAAAGTCTACCAGAAGCGACATTACCTCCGGAAACCACTCCTTGTAAGGCCAATGCGGAGCGATCAGAGTCATCCTCGTATCTTGCGGCGACGCTAACTTCCTGACCACTTCTCCCAGGATCTTGAAGGGAGGGAAAGCGTAAAGGTCCAGACGAGACCAGTCCCAAAGAAGGGCGTCTATTGACACTGCTCCTGGATCCAGGACAGGAGAGCAGTAAAGCGGAAGCCTGTTGTTCTTTGACGTTGCAAACAGGTCTACTAAGGGACGACCCCATAAACCCCACAGTTTTGGCACACCTCCTGGTTCAGAGTCCACTCTGTCGGGAGCAGTTGATGACGACGACTTAGCAGGTCCGCTCTCACGTTCTGAACGCCTGCTACGAACCTCGTCAAGATCGTAACGTTCCTGGAACTCGCCCACAACAGGATCTCTTTCAAGAAACCTTCAACAGGGAATGAGAATGAGTGCCTCCCTGTTTTTCAGGTAAGATAGAGCAGTGGTATTGTCCGCGTTTACCTGGACTGTGCGACCGGACACTTGATCTTGGAAGAATCGAAGGGCTAGAAAAATCGCCCCTAATTCCTTCATATTGATATGCCAGGTCACCTGTTCCCCTCTCCAGATGCCTGACACTTCTCTCTTGCCCAGTGTTGCTCCCCACCCCGACATTGACGCGTGCCGGAGAACAACACTAGTAGGTCGGGGTTCGGAAGGCTGAGAGACACGCCCTCTGAAAGCCTCGAGGATCCAACCACCACCTGAGATGCTCCTTCACTTCGAGGAAAGTTTGAGAGACAACTCGAGATTTTCCTTGTCTTCCCAGTTGTCTTGCAGGAAGAACTGAAGAGGCCTGAGATGTAGTCTCCCTAGGAAAACAAACTTTTCCAGTGAGGAAATGGTCCCCAGCAGACTCATCCACTCCCTCACCGAACACGTTTCTTTCCCTAGGAAGGCCAGGACTTTTTCGTAGCACAGCTGTTGACGTTCGGGGGCGGAAAAGCCGAAAAGCCACTGAGTCCATCTGAATCCCCAGATACATTTACGATGGACTGCGTTGAGTCAGGTGTGACTTTTCGAAGTTGACCAGCAGGCCGAGTTCCTTCGTCAGGTTTAAAGTTGCTTGAAGATCCTCCAGACACCTCTCCCTCGATGGCCTTTCGAATCAGCCAGTCGTCCAAGTAGAGCGACACACGTCGCCTGCCAGATGCAGCCACCTTGCTACATTCCGCATGATGACGGTGAAAATCATGGGAGCTGTGGACAGGCCAAAGCAAAGAGCTCTGAATTGATACACCTTTCCCCTCAAGACGAACCTCAGGAACTTCCTTGACTGAGGATGTATCGGTACGTGGAAAAGCACGTCCCTGAAGGTCGAGGGATACCATCCAATCCCCAGGTCTTAAGGCTCCTAGAACAGACTGCGCCGTCTCCATCTTGAAAGTTTCTTTCGCGATGATTTAAGCGGTTCAGGCTGCTGACATCAGCACAGGTCTCCAACTTCCCGACTGTTTCGGGACCAGGAACAGCCTGTTGTAGAAGCCGGGGAATTCAGGTCTAAGACCTGTTCTATTGCTCTCTTGACGAGCATTTGCCGCAGCAGGTCGTATAGGATCTCTTGTTTTCCTGGACCGTCATGACGGAGAGAGGTCCAAGGGCGAAAGGCTTAAGGGAGGGGAGAAAGGAAAGGGATCTTGTATCCTTTCTCTAAAACCGAAAGGGACCAACTGTCTGCCCTCTCACTTTCCAGACTTGGAAAACGCAAAAGCCTGGCACCCACCGGTATCTGGAGGAGAATCACATCACTTCTTGCCCCTACCTCTAGCAAGGGCTTTACCTCTCGAGAGATTCTTTCCTCGAGAAGAAGGCTTTGAGGATGATCCGGCACGAAAGGGCTTCTTCATCTTGGGAGAATGTTGACGGTTTGGCGTCGTCGAGGTCACAGGAACCGCAGGGCGCTTTTATCATGACTGAGCCAACAGGTCCTGTGTGGTCTTCTCTTGTAGGCTTGCAGCGATGTCCTTTACCATCGAAGCTGGGAAAAGATGATTGGAAGGGGAGCAAACAAAAGTTCTCCTTTCTGTGCCAAGGAGACGGACTTCATTTTGCAATAAAAACCCAGAATAGAGACCTCTTCTTGAGCACTCCAGTCGCAAAAGTTCCTTGGCCAATTCGTCAGAACCATCTCGGACCGCCTTGTCCATACAAGACAAGACGCTCAAAAGGTCCGACAAGGAGATCGAGTCCTGACTCCGAGACTTAAGGTCCAAAGCTCCAAGACACCAGTCAAGGAAGTTGAAAACTTCTAACGTCTTGAAAAGGCCCTTCAAAGATGGTCCATCTCCGTAGAGTCCAGGAATCTTGGCCGTCGACAGATGAGACCTCCTACTCGAATCAACGAGAGAGGCGAAGTCTCCCTTAGATGAGGAAGGAAGACGTAAGCCTAAGTCTTCTCCGGTCTCATACCACATCGCCGCTTTTCCGAGAGTCTTGAAGGGGGAAGGGCGAAAGAAGACTTTCCTTGAGCCTTGGAAGTCCATCCACAAATGGACTTTCTTGAAGGCCCGCTTTTTGGAGAGCGATTTAGTCATCTTCAGAAATCCCGGAGCTTTCCTAGACTTAGTAGAAGTCAGTTGAGAAGGAGGAGAGAGGTACTGCCGGCAGAAACTTGTCAGGAAACAATTCCTTCAACAGCTTGACGAGGATCTGGTAGTCCGACGACGAGGACTGATCCTTCATCTCATCTTCAGACTCCGAGACCCTGAGTCTATCTCCAACATCGGGCGGGGAAGAGCAGAGAGAAGTTGGAGAGGAAACACGCCGCAGGGACCTCTGCTTGGAAGAGGAACTGGCGTGCAAAGCAGCTGGAGAACCAGGAACCACACGAGAGCCGACAGCAACGGCAGGTGGAGCGTCTTGAAGGGAGTCAAAAACGTCCATCGGGGCGTCACGTCTGGCAGCATGACGAGCTTCTTGAGCGTCCAGCCGGGCGTCACGTCTGGCAGCATGACGAACGTCTGGATCGTCCCTTAGAGCGTCACGTCTGGCAGCATGACAAACGTCAGAAGCCTGACGAGCGTCATCAACAAAATGGTGAACATGACGTCTAGAACGAGAGGGAGGAGGGCGTCCTGGGGTGACGCCAAGGCGATCCTCCCCAACACCCTCTGGGGACGAGTCTAGGGTTCCTTCCACGACGAGCAGGCGAAGCAGACGAAGGTGACGAACGAGGAGCAGGAGAAGGAGACCGCCTAGATCTCTTCACTGGAAGTCTAACATCCTTCCGACGAGGACGGGACCTGGACTCTCTCTCTGCAATGAACGAGGAGAGTTGCTGCTGCATGGAGGCAATAAGGGTCCTCGTTGGTGGCGCTCTCTCTCTGGAGAATCACGGAACCTAGAGGCAGAAGGACGAGGGGGCGTCCTAATCCTCTTCTCTTGAGGAGGGAGAGCTCTTGGGCGCTCAAAAACGTCTTCTTGGGATGACGTCCGGTACTTCTTTTGTGGGGAACGCATCCACAAACTCTGGCGAGGAGCACAGAGTAGGAGAGAGAGGACGTGGGCGTCCTCCTCCCTAAAGCTTCTCTTAAGAGGGCGAGAGTCTATCTGACGGTTCCAACCCCTGCGTGGGGAGGGCGTGTCAGAAGACGAGAAGCAGTCCTTCTGGACCCGAACACGAGCTCGAGCCTGGGCAGCCTGGGAACGTCTTCAGGACCTGCCGAAGGGACGCCAGACCGGTGGGGTTCCCGTCACCCTCCTTCGGCTTCGACATGCTCTCTCCTGAGTCCTGGGAGTCCAGCAGAGGTCCAGGCCTAGAGGCATGATGGGGCCGGTCTGACGCCCCCTCCACTGCACTGGGGCACTAGTCACTTCACAACACTTATCTTGGAGAGCTGACACCTTAGATTCTAATGCACGAATCGATTCCATCATAGCGGAAAGCATATTAGTCTCCACTGGCACGATCTCAGGGGCAGGAGACAAAACCACAGGGTTAGGATCTAAAGGTACAGGGAGTTAGGGCCGACATCAACACTTCCCGAAAGAGAAGCACTCCTGGAGGAAGACCTCCTCAGTCGATCACGCTCCAACTTCCTCACATATTTATCATACGCTCTCCATTCATTTTCAGACAAAGAAGCACATTCATCACACCTATCATTCAACATGCATATATGCTTCCTACAGTTAGAACAAATAGTGTGAGGGTCAACCGCAGCTTTCGGCAACCTCACCTTACATTCAGACATCACACACGCACGGTAACTAGCAGAGCTAGACCCAGACATAATGATAAACTAAAGCAAAACCCAAAGAAAAGTCAAAAAAGCGTATGCCGATCTACCGATCCAAAGTCAAAATACCAAAAGACAATGAGATACTCAGTAATTTAGAAAAAAGCAAATCCTATGACGGAGGTGCAGACAACAGTTGTTGACAACACCGGCGACAGAGAAAATCTGAATGGAAAATGGGAATGGTTCCTGATACCGCGCCTCCCAGCGGCGGAATGGGTACTAACCACCTGACCGGCCACTGCGTGTGCCGCGAAATTTGAAATTCTGTCGGACCTTCGGAGAATACAGCTATATATATATCTGACAGGTAAGTTTCATGAACAAACTTTATTTTATTATAAAAACATCATTTTTATATAATTAACTCACCAAGTAATTACACAGCTGATTTCTACATTGACAGGAGGTGGGATGCATGGACATATCCTACTCCAAAACATTAAGTCATGTAATGAATATGAAATAGAAAAAGTTCCTAGCACTGAATACAATGCTTGTAGTTCCTTATTAGTTAAGACAGCCTGTAGTAGAAAACTGCCTCTGGTTGTTGCTCAACTTAACCTGTAGTGGCGATGTGGTAAAGCTGTGGAGCACCTCTACCTCAGTGGACGCCTTGTAGCCATGGAGTACTCCAATGACTAGTAAAGCACCACTGGAAGTTTTGTGAATGAGCTAACCGAAGGTTAGCAAAACTTCAAAAAATGCCCTTCCCTGGGTGCAGTGCCACAATAAAAAACAACCAGATAACACTGTAACCTGCATTGAAATGAAGACCACGACCCATCCACTGAGAGTGGTGGGTGCTCCAGGTGCATTGTAACCCCCGGCTCTCACAGAACTAGGCACCTTGTTCCACAGCGAAGGACAGTAGGAGAAAATCCTACGCTTCCTACCGCGATGTCTAGCCAGTTACTAATACAGGCTGTCCCTGGTTTACAAAGGGGGTTCCGTTTTTACGCCGCGTCGTAAACCAAAAATCATCGTAAACCGAAAAATCATTGGAAATCGTCAAAAATCCTAAGAAAACCTTACTTTTAATGCTTTGGGTGTATTGAAAACGATGTAAACTGTATTTTATTGAGTTTTTCATTAAAAAAAATCCAAATTTTTATTATTCTGCCATTTTGGAGCCATACTTCTTCTGTCGGATCGGCATACAATGCGTTGTAACCCCGGAACATGCGTCGTAAACTAGGAAATAATTTCTGATGAATATATTTGAAAAGCGTCGTAACCTTGGAACGTTGTGAACTGGGGACTGCCTGTAACCACAAGGCACTGTAAAAAATCTTAATACCATTTTAACTTTTCAGAAGAGGTTAGAAGCGAAAATCGATTACACTTCCAGTAGGTTGATTGTAGGATGGACATAAGGGGCACATTTGCATGAAGGCTAATGAGGTAGAAATTGTTCTGACGTCTTTAGCTTTACTTAAAAGTAGGCCCATGCTCTCCTGAAACTAAGAATGGTCTCACAGACCAAGTCCATACATGAAGAAGAACAATGTGTTCTTAGACAGAGGGCAAAAAAAGGTCCTTGTCAGAACCCTAAAGGTTATGAATGGCCCTCTGTGCTTCCAATCCAGCTCAGATAATACCTGAAAACTCCAACAGAATAGAGCTTCCAATCCAGCTCAGATAATACCTGAAAACTCCAACAGAATAGAGAGCTTCCTACCCTTCCCCAAAGCGAAGGATGTGGGGAGATTTGGCGCTAAGCGCTGGGCGTACTGAGCTGGTACCAGGATGTAGGTGATGCCAGCTGAGTTGGCTGTCAGATAACTAATCAGTCGGGAGCTGGCAGGCACTCCTAGGAACTCAGGGCAGAGCTGGCGCCAGCGAGCTGAAAGTCAAGCAAGGTAAACGCTCAGGCTGGAGGGTGCACCCTCCTGGGAGGCCAGAGCACTGACCCTGGCTGTCAAGACCATCTTCCCTTCCATTAAACTCTTGAGAGAGAGGGAACAGATTCAGGTCATGGAAGGGCCCTTGTTCTCATTAAAAAACTCCAGGGTAAACAACCAAACCAAATCAGATGTAGTTCGATACCCCTACAAAGGAGGAACATGAGAGATTCTATATCCTCTCTGATAAAATAAGGCAATGTTGCCATGGAGTCATAAGTGTCTTAGAAGAAGAAACTTAGAGTCTGAGACACCCAATTCGGAACATCGTTCATTTAGATTGGAAGACTGAGCTAGAAGATGACCTCTGCATCTTTCAAAAGTCTCTTGTAGCACCTCTGAAAAAGCCCCTCCTTCCTGACAAGCACTTGGACAGCCCAAAGCCTGTCTGCTTAAGAGCTTACCACCCCTAGTGGTGTCTCTTGAAGTGAGGTTGTTCGAGAAGAAATGAATAGTGGAAGGATTCTTGGAGAGTCCACCAATCAACCGTACCAATTCAGGAACCATAAATTATGGTTCAGAACTGGGCTACAAGGAATGTCGTAACATTCTGACTAGCCTGAGAAAGTTCAGCTCTTCCTTGACCATGTCGAATGGTGGAAGAGTTTAGAGGTCCAGGTTGGAACGATCTTGCAGTATGGTGTCTGTTGCCCATACTAGAAGATTCCTTTAAGGTGGCAGACAACCAAGGTCAGCCTGCCCCATAGAAGCATATAACCTGACAGTTCAGGGGATTCAGGGTCCACTCGAGAATAATAGTGAGTTTATGACGGCTCAGTTCATCCACCAGAAATTCCAGTTGGACTAGAAAAAACTTGATTTACTGTCTGCAGAAAAACCCCCTTGTCGCTTGGTGGCAAGAACTAATGTGAAAAAGTAAGGATTGCGGTCTTGTCTAAAGGAATACTGCAGTCTAGGAGTGAATGAGGGTCGAGAAGAACTGAAGCCTTAAGTGAATGGCTTTCAGCTCTCTGACATATATGTGAAGGTTTGTTTCTCAGCGGACACGCCCAGGAAATTTCCCGGTTCCCCAAGCAGGCTCCCTCTACTAGAACAAGGAATAAGAAGGACTTCTTCCGAAAGTCTTAATTCAGACAGATACTACCGTAGGTCTGACTGAAAACCAGGTCTTTGGGGAAAAACAGCGGAGTCCAGTTATGATTCCCATGTCCCTATTGGTCTTGTGGGACAGGCTGAAGTTCATGGTCAGAAAAGAAGACAAAAGTAAGAGAAGCAAGGACTTGAGAGAAGTCTTATGCCATAGATGTCGAAGTCTAAATTCCCACATTGGAACACACTGTCTTGTGGATGGGTCTGAGATATCTTTCGGAGTCTGTACATAGACATGAAATTATATCCTACATATCCAGGAACTCCACCCAATCGCCCTGGAGGATGGATGACAGGACTCTTCGGTTGGTCTTTGCAAGTGAACAAACTTGCAGAACCTCATGCAGACTCACAGACAACTAAGTGGACTACTTGCCGACCCTGACAATACTTGACAGCCACGGGCACATGGCCATCAGGGTAGGATCGACTTCCTAACGCAATAATGCCTTGCATGCACTTGATGACACCTCGTACAGACTGACACCATATGCGGAACTGTACCTATCTAAAAACTAATATCTGACATCTTATAGGAACTTGGAAAGTCCTTAAGATATACAAAAGCCTGGCCATGGGATAACAATGGTTTTGAACAAAACCAGGAGTGACGACTGCTGCTGCAGTCAAACACACTGCTCTAAAAGAAAAAAATCTGTGAAAAAGAATTAGGCGTTCAGCGGCAGGAGCCTAGTATGGCTAGACAGTACCAAGCGCTCTGGAACTGGTGTCGCGCGCTTGGAATTAGGCGCCAGGTAACAGAAAGCTGGTGCCAGGAGGTCTGAAAATGATTCAGGCACTTGGGAACAGGCGCCACTAGTGACAGGGTTCATGGCACTTCTCTTCTGCTTAGAGCCCAAGAAAAGTCTTTCAACATAAGAATGCTCAGGAGGAAAGATATCCTCATTCCAAAGGAAAACAGATCAAGGATTAGAAATATGCTGTCTGAAAGTAGCTCTGATTCTCTTGGTAGATGGCTGAAGGCAAAGAAAAGAGGGCTGATAGCGACTGTGTGTTTCTCCCAGTAGAAAAAAAGAGAGCCCCAAAGCTCCCTGCTTGCGATCCCAACGGAGTGGAAAACTCAAAAAACTAACTCAACCATCCTTATCTGCATAGGACAGGACTAAGAGACCAGCTGAAGCGATGTCTCTCAGTAACACTTGAGAGTCTCCTATCTTCTTAGCCCCTGCTCCTGATGGCAGTCAAAAAAGACCTTTACTTAAAAACTTGACAGGAACTTCAGCCAAGAGGACTAAGTCCATCTAAGCACAGAGGGAGGAAAAGACAAAAAACTTGTCTTGCTCCCTTAACACCAAAGTCAGACCCCTAACTCCCTGTAGAGGTGATAGCTTTCTTCAAGAAGCCCATAAATTCGCACATAGTCCCTGTCCGGAAAGGACAGTGCTCTGAGACACTAACTGACATCACAAAGGGAGCAACTTGGCTCCTCTGGAACTTCTGGGCGAAGGCAGAATAGAAACCCAGTGATCAGAGGCTAGTGTTGGTCACTTGAAGACCGGAGCTAGGCATTCAATTGGAAACTGCACTCACAAAAGAACTACAGTATGTTCTTAGAAGAGGCAGGCGTGGAGCTCAAGAGAGACTGGCGCCAGACACTAGTACACTGGTTTCAGTAACATGAGAGCTGGTGCTGGGAGTTCTATATGTGCTATTGGGGACTTGGGAACTAATGGGCACTATCGAGTTCTCTGGTGCTACTGGGCGCTCAAGAGCTATCTTGCGCTTGGGTGCTATTGGACTTCGACAAAGATGAGTGCTTGGACACTGCTGGTCCGTTTGACACCAAATACCAACATTCCACAACTCGAAGCTCAGGGAACAAAGGTTCACGACCGTCCCAGAAGTTATAGGAAGACTGTGGACTATACTCTTGCTCGTGAAATGTTTACAGGAGAGAGGAGAAGTGCAAAATCACCTGACAGTGCCTCTTCAACGGCTGAGATTCACCACTGGAGTACCACTAGGGATGCAAATGCCTACAGATGCCTTTCCAATGGCTGTCTGCAATACCTGCAGGCAATGGGCTCAACTGAGAGGCACCTACCCACTGCAAAACCCCTTCGGACTCCCAAGGACCGACAGTATGCCTCCTCCCAGGTTTAGGGGAGTCTGACAGGGACTGGGTTTAGGAGATCTAATGGAGGCGGATAACCACCCTTACTACACATCCAGTTAGATGTCTTTCCAGTGGCTTTTTGTTACCACCTAGGACTGGCAACAGGCTCGACTGAGAGGGCGACTTCCCGGGGAACTTCCCACCAGCCTCCACTGGACTTTCAGTATGACTTCTCCCAGGTTTAGGGGAGTATGACAGTGACTTAGGTCTAAGAGAACTGGCGGGCTGGATAATCACCTCCTCCACTGCACAACACTTCACATTCACAGGGTTAATTTCTGTTAACCCATACACAAGACTGGCAAAGGCATGGGAAGGAAGCACGGGAGCCAAGCATGGGAGCAAGTGAAGAAAAAATAACAAGAGCCAGTAGTAAAAGAGAAAACTTATGCAGGGAGAGAGTTGGCACCAGATGAACAGAAGTCGGGCTGGGAGCTGGGAGCTCTCAGCTGTCGCCAGGCTGTAGTTGGTGCCAGGCTAGCTGGGCACAAGGAGAGCTAATAGCTCGGGAGCTAAGGGCCCAAGAGCTGATGAACACTTTGGTCACTCGCAGCACGGTTCCCGTCTGTCAAGAGCGGTTACTCTCAAAAAAGCAACTAAAATTAAAGCACAATTTCTCTCCTTACTACATACTGCTCCTACACTTTCCAGTTCTCTGCAAAGAAAAGTGTAAGATGTTGTTCAATTAATCCTTTACTGACAAACGTTTAAAGTACACAGAGTACCAATAAACAGGCATATCTCAATTCCTATCAAATGTTATTTGAGACTTGCAGATTTGCATATCATTACTGAAAATATCAGTCCAGAAGCAAACACAATACAGTAAAACCGCCCCCCCCCCGGTTTCTCTGTGGAACATATCTACCCATTATTTGCAGAAAATTCGCCCATTCGCGGTATTTTCACAGAGAAATATTCACTAATTACTGTATTTTCACATAATTTTCATGAATAAATGCACTTTTTTTTTTTTTTTATAAAACTATTAAAATACTCAGGTATAAGCATTTTTACAGGGTTTTTCTTGTGTTTAAACCATCAAAATGGGCAGTTCTAAGTGTTTTTAGTGGGGTTTTAAGTACTCCCAGATTTTAGCTATTCATGGGGGGGTGCCATCATAGACATATCTCAACTCCTATCACACATTATTTGGGACTTGCAGATACAGTATGCCTATCACTGCTGAAAATATCGGTCCAGTAGCGAACACAATATTAATGTTTATTACGCTACTAGGAAAAGGAAAGTTAACCTTTACCGACAATAGTTGAAGTACCCAGATTACTGTACCATTATACAGACATATCTCAATTTCTATCAAAAATTACTCGAGACTTGTAGATATGCATTTCATTACCAAAACTATTGGTTCAGTAGCAAACGTAATATTTACGTTTAATCTCTAAATTACACTAGTAGTAGTTACTCAATTTGATTGCAAATTCGCTACTGTAGTGAAAAATTATAAACTTAAATCAGATCTTAAAACAAAACAATAAAATACTGATCCCGAAAGCTGCAGGTTTGAAGGCTACCCGAGATCAGCGATAATACATCACCAAATTCTGGTCTACGACCGGCAAATTTAAGAACAAAGCTGCCATCGACACTCAGTGTCTACTCGAGCACCGGCAGAAACAGAATGAGCTTGTCTGCTAAGTAGCTCCTGGTATTCCTGTTAGTGGGCAGGACAAGTCACCTACACTAAACTTTGAAGCGTTACCCGCAAATTTTTTAATTAGGCTGCCATGCAAGAGGAAATTATAGCCATGTAATTACTTGGTAAGTTACTTATATAAAATACAAAATTTAGGCCAAAGGCCAAGCGCTGCGACCTATGAAATCATTTAACATTGAAAGGGAAATTGAGAGTAGAAAGGTTTTAAAGGTGTAACAGGAGGTAAACCTCACAGTTGCAATATGAAACAATATTGTTAGAAGAAAGTGGAAAGTGAGCTGGAAGAAAGTGAAAATGAATGGAGGTATAGTAAAAGGAATGACAGTGGTTGTAGCTAAGGGCTGAAGGGGAGCTGCAAAGAAGAAGAGGTCAGACATGGGAACATCTACTCACAGCAAAGTTTGCCCAAAGGTTTGCACTTTAGTTTGAGAAGAAAGTCAACACTCCACACAAACAACTTCCAGAAATTTGCTCTCTTATTTATATCAGCAAAGTTAGCTAGCTTGTCCAAACACAATGCTGCCTGGAAGGATGCCATGATGACTAACTCCTTGGCTCCTATGTAGTTATGAAGGAAGAACCTTCTTGTCCGTCTCCCTAGGTAGTCATCAGTCAGTCTGTAAAACAGTTCAACCTGAGTAGTCCCTGCTTTCTCTGATTTTTAGAACTTCCTCTGGCATGTCAACAGCAGAAAATGTAGCCTGCTCAATCAGCTGGACAGCAGGGAACTTTCTGAACTGTAGATATGACTGCTGAACAAATCCAAGACACCACAAGCACACAGCAATCAAAGCTGACTAGATGGGTTCAATGAGACCAATAAATACTTCCAAAAGATCATTATGCTCACTATAAGCCCACGGTCTTTATAAACTGCCATTCTAACTTGGACTAAAGCAGTTTGGAACAAGGCCCATGGATCATAACAGATTTTACAAAGCCTGCGTTGGATCTGTTAAGCCCTCAACACAACATCCACTCATATCATAAATGTAAAGGCAACATATCACATGTGAACCTCCGTGTGCATGTACCAAGTGAAGAGGTAGCACAACTCCTCTCTGCATACCCTGGCTGAAGTGTAAACAGGAGGGGATTCATGAGCAGTCTTTGTGTCATGGAAGAAAAAGTGAAATACTGATTCACATAAACACTCATGAACACCTGTTATACATGCTGGCATTTCTTCACCTTACTCCATCTGTGGGTTTTACTCTCCTCAGAAACAGCAGAGGACATGGTCAAGGCATACAGCAGAGTCTATAGAGTAGCTCCCCAGCTCAATAACACAGAGGTATCTCCACAGGAAAGGTGACCAATAGAGGAGGCCCAACAGCACTGGCTCCTTGGAAAACCAAGGGATGGCCACATCTGCAAGCACTCCAGTGCATCAGCCAACAAAGGAGTAGGCAGTCTCATCTCAGGCGAGTTCAGCACTGAAGTATGAGTCAATACTGCTGGTTACATACCTTTACATATGTACCCTGCTTGGATGAGCCAGAGGAGAATGAGTAGAAGGCATAGGGAGAGAGGGAAGGAAGTCGGAAAGTGTCAAAAAGATTAGGAGGTATGAAAGGTGGGGAAATCCTCCAAAAGACACTTGTTAATATCTTTCAGTCCTCCCCCAATGCTTGTCAAACCTCTTCCACCCAGAAGGAACCAGCCAGCATACTCTTTGTAACATAGGCTATCAGAGCAGCAAGACCTACCCCTGCAGATGTGCCAAACTGGCTCTAACAAGTACAAAGGGCTTGAAGTGGCTACACACCTCCCATATCCAGCACACCATTCACTTTTTGTTTTCCTCCATGTGAGAACAAACCCCATGTATACAAAAAAAAAATACCTTCAACTAAATGTCAGGCAGAGTAAACACACATGCATACCTCAACGGCCAGAGATGGCCAGAGAAAAAGTGGTGGCCTTCAGCAGGTGAGTGGGGACTCCCCCTTTCCCCCCAACACTATCACCAATTACCCACCTTGTTACCAAGCTTTAACTATAATTTCCAGTTCATGATGAGGAATATTCCTACATAAAATACAAAGGTTTGTATTTCAGTTGAAACAAAGAGAAGAGCTTGTCATCCGTCCCCTTATGGATGGTTGGATGACTGTCACTATGCAAGTAAGAAAATACAAATAAACACCATTTCTTAGGTATCCTTGAATGACAGCTGTTATAAATTTACTATTTTCATTACTTTTCATGTTTAGGAAGCAGCCAGCCTCACAAATGGTAATAAAAGATTAAATGGCCAGTTTGGTGTCATCAGGTGATCTTTATGTTGTCAGTAATTGGTTATATTTTTCTTTCTATTCCTACTGCCATTCTTAGCTGCAGTCCTGTATTTACTTTCACATGAAGAAGAGCTTAGTGTAGCTAGGAACTTTGTGCAGTTATACACCTGCAGTGGATCTACAGAAGGTACCAGACAGCTCGCATGCACCACTCTGATAGTTTGAAGCAAGATGACCCCAGCCAACACACACCAAGAATTCTGACAGCATAACTACAACCACTTTTCCATTTGGCAATGGCACAGATAACACCACAGCCTATCAGACATCTGTTGTAGTTTTATTGTGATCATAACCTTCTTCCTATTTATGAAACAAAAACATCCTTTGTAACCTTCACATACTTCTGTATTGGTAAAAAAATAAAAAAAAACTGTAACCATATCCTGATAAGAACATGGTCAACTCTCAAATGATTTTTGCCCCATAGACAAAGGAATGACAAAATAAAAACTTGAAATTAAAATAAAAATGACAATATTTTCTATAAAGTATCATAGTTAGTAACTGTATTACTGTATATACAAATATTCCTAAACAATACGTATCTACATTTTGTAAGAGGGACAAACTCAATCTAACATATCACACCACCTACTAGCATTACTAAGGCAAGAATAATGTACAAGATGCAAAAGAACTTCACAACTTACTGAAGATGCTGGATGATAACATGGTTATCAAAGAGGTCCTCCAAGCAAACCTTTTCATGAAGCATCCTGCACATGGAACACTCCAATGAACCATCAATTTTCCAAAGTTTCTGCGTACACTCATAGCAGAAGGTATGCAAGCACAAAAGGAGCTTGGGGGCACGACGTGCATCGAGCAAGTCATAGTCTTCAAAACAGATGGGACACGAGAATAATTCTCTGTCTTCTCCATCTTCAGGGCAATAAGTTGCCATTGTATCATCAACGTTTCTCCACCTCCAAACACTTGCTATTCTTTTTCAACATCACTATTAAACCTTTCAAAAATATGGAATCACTACACATATAATTCAGGAACACTACGTTTCTACTAGTACCACACACTGGAAATTTCAAGTTTGTGCATTTCAAATTACTACTGTGCTAGTTCACCAAAACACATTGTTCTTCGTGGTAATTTTTATCATACGCCTGAAAAAATTAATTATAGTTAACTCGGTTTTTAATTGTATCTCACATACTCACAAAGGTTATCCATAGAATTCCTTCTCATATTTAGAAGTTTGTAATTTACAATTGTTCCTTGGATGTGGCAAAAAATGTAAGCTGATATTTAAATATGTCAAAGACATGTTTAAATATAAAAAATAGTACTGCATTACAATAAACAACCAAAATTATCACCAACCTCAAAGAGCCCCAGAAAGATGGAGACAAGTCAGTGATGATTTAACTCTTATTTATACCTTTAAAAATAAACAACATTGATTAATTTCCACTCCCTTAGGAAAAATTTTTAAAATTTACGAAAAGCAATTACAATCTTTTCAATTAACAACTGCCTAAAGTTTTTTGACATCCCTACTTCAAAGGCCAATCTCATAAGCAGTACCATGGGGTGACTGGGATGAAAGAAAGATTCTGAAGGAATGAGAATAGGCATAAGGTTGATTAGTATGCATACCATGGAAGGTACGTGATGATTGTAATTAGTAAGGACAAAAGTTAGACTCCTGTATCAAGCAACAAGGATTTCTGAAATTTTTAAAATTAAATTACCCAAAACTTAATCATTTATAAGTTTCAAATGGAATATTAAACATAACTCAGCTTTGTCCGATAGGTTAATAGTTTTCTCAGTCATTACACTACCAACAATTTAATTACTCATATGTATAATAAGGAATACTGTATGTTACATATAATTCAGCTTGTTCTAAAGGCTAACAGTTTCCTACCAGTACCTAATAGAGGAAGAATAACAAATGCAATGGATAGAAAAAAGGATGATTTCACCTTGGTCCAACAAGAGTAAAGCCATATTACTTCCAACAATTGCTTGTTACAATTTAAATACCAAATAATAATCTGGGTTGTTTTGTATGTCTGTACTGTAATGTCTAATTCCTAACGTGCAATGATTTGGTAGTTCAAACTTAATTCTTATAGTCACAATTTCTGTCTACATGAATAGTCAAAGCAAGAGCCAATATTTGCATATATTCCCCAAGTTCTTTTTGGAATGAAATGAATTACAGTTTCCAAAGGTGACTCATTTAATTTTGTCACATGAATTACAGTTTCTGACAGTGACTTATTTAATTTTCTGACAAGTAAGGGGAAAGTACTAAATTTCTAATACATATGCAGCAGTGCAAAAGCCTCCTACCATTCCCCAGTTGGTAAAAGATTTTAGCCAGACAATTCTTTCAATAGTGGTCTCAGAAATTAGAAACCCATTTAACTTTTTTTTTTTTATATAGAAAATTTCACTGGCATACCATTAAGGTGCTATGCCCTAACTTGACACATGGCTGTAGTAGCTTTGCTGTCATACTGTAACCTGTCACAGGGTAAAATAGCTTTGAGTAAAAGGTTAAAATAGCTTTGACCTGTCACACATGTTGGTGAGGCAGCTGTGCCTGTTTTCAAAAGTTGAACCAAATAAAAGAAAAAAAATTATTCTAAGACTCTACCTAATACTAAAACTAACTTAAAAAATATGCCAATCACAAACCAAGAAAGGCATTCAACCATTCAGTCAAACTTCCCAGCCTAGTCTACAATACCTTGTGCCACTGATATCAGTCACTAAGCCAGCCTAAATTATAATTAGCTTGGTGTGTTTAATTAGCTACACTAACTAGGATGATCCCATGTCATAGTCAGTGCCCAAGTTTTGGTGGGTAGGCCTGGGAGTGTGGTATATTAGCATGTCTTGCCTGGGCCCAAGTTTTGACTGTTAAGGCCTGGCCTGGCCTAGTCGGTTGGCAACTTAGCTTACCAGAGCCAAGTTGGTTTGGCAAATTATACTAACCTAGCCTCAGCTTACATAAATGGCAACTACTGCAAGGCTGCAATAACAATTTAAGCTTTAAAAGTTGCCTGCTGTAAAGATTTTGTAGTCTCTGATAACCTATGAAACAATCTACCTCCAGACCCTGAACTAGTTATATATTGTGAACTAGCATAAAGGTACTCATTAACATTTGACAAAATACAATAACCATACATTTTTCTACTTGTTTATCCAGTATTTTGTGTTTTACCATGCGCTGTTTTTGACCAATAATGTTTTGAAGCCGTCAAGCAAATATAGGGTAACCCCAATTTCTGATGGTTTAGGTTAGGCTAACCTTGATCCTACATGGATTTATTTAGTGAATTTATTTGGAAATTGATTTCTCATGTAGTATTTTGGTTGCTCATCAAGAATTTTCCATTATTTTTTGTCAGTCGACTGTAATTAACCTGTAATTAACCTCAGGAGTTGTATGCTGGCCATCCTGGAATGGTACTGTGCATGTGCAGTGTTACATGGAAGCTTTTGGGAAAAAGTGGAGTTTCCTTCACCAGAGGGTGGAGGCCCCCGTCTAAGTAACACGGCCTGCTAGGTTAGGTTAAGTTATGGTATGTTACATTAGTATAGTTCCTTTTATAATAGGTTTCCTTAGTCAATCCCTAATGAATTGCGCACGGGCGGAACCATTCTATAACAACGTGGCAGTCCGGTCTTTCTCCCAACGATTTCCCCTACCCAAAACCCCACGTTCCCAAAGGGTCCCCAACCATGTAGGGTATGTATGAGGTTAATAATAATTGACCAACGATAAACACCACCAACTCCTTCGTCAGCAATGCTAAGAGTACAGAAAAAATCAATTTCCAAGGTAATAGTACGTGTGGAGCTTATGCTTAGAAATACCGAAATACTATGCAAAATGTTAATTTTTGACCTGTTTTCCAATTCTATCTTGTGTTTCATATGTTTATTAATATTAAGTGTTATTATAAACCAATTCAGTTTGCTCTGAAGTAGGAAAGGTAGAACTACATGGTAACTCCGTACTGACTATTACCTTGGAAACTGATTTTTTCCTATACTTTTAGTGTTGCTGATGAAGAAGGTGGTGTTGGTTATTGGCGGTCAATTATTATTAACCTCATATCTACCCTACATGGTTGGGGACCATTTGGGAGCGCAGGGTTTTGGGTGGGGGAAATCATTGGAAGAAAGACCGTACCGCCATCTTGTTGTTATGGAATGGTTCCGCGCATGTGCAAGTCATTAAGGAGCCATATGTCAAAGGAGGGATTGGATAAGGAAACCTATTATAAAAGGAACTACACCAACCGAACATACCCTAACCTAACCAGGACGGATCACCATACAAAAACATATCAGTTCTGATGCTAATTACAGTCGACCAACAAAAATAACGGTAACTTGTTAATAAGCAACCAAAATATAACAAGAAAAGTTAATTTCCAAGGTAATACCCAATGCGGAGCAACCCAATAGTTCTACCGTAGTAAAATGCATATAATCTGGCAACCCTGATAGATTAGGCTAACCTAGACCCTGAACTAATTTCACAGTATCTCATGGATTAACTGCACTCAGGGATAGCCAGTACAGTAACTTAATAATTTCTCACCAATTGAGAAGCATATCCGTTTTCACAACTGTTTTATCTTGCTTCCTATCTTTCATAATTTTTGTTGGTGTACCCCAATTGTCCCTGTCCTTCCCTTATCACTTGATTGATCAGTGATGGGGGGAACACCCGACGAAAACAAGGGCTTTAAAGGGATCTGCTTGGTCAGCACCGTTGACAACTGATCTGCTATGTTGAATTAGGCCTACTATCAATATCCACGCGAATTCGAACAGACTACGTCTATGGATGGGCCATGTCGTAATATTAATAACCTGGTCATCACTAAAATATCCCTATTCTTACGTTGGGCTAGTTTTTGATAATGAAAAATTCGGTTACCAAGTACTTGTCTGGCTCAGCGTAGTCTACCCTAGACTTGAACTAGACAAAACTAGAAAACAGCAATAGCCTGGTCCTGTCCTGATCTTGGCTAAACAATCTTTCCCAGGAAACCTGTCCTACATGATAAGACAAATCCGCATTTAATACATCTCCTTACTTTTCAAACGGGTAAGAGACATGGCCCATGTACGACAGAGATCTGTCTAAGGCGTTCCTTCCTATTTCACTGTACGGCAGCCTCAATTAGGTTATCTTAGCCCTCAATACAAACGGGGAAAAAAAAAAATGTTAGACTGGCCAAGGGCTCCTACACCACTTTCTTAACTTAGGCAACATTCCAATGGACAACAGCGGATGTCGACACACACAAAATTATGACAAAGACGCGCAAACATTCCGGGAGTAAGATCACCATTCCACATACGAATATTAATCTTGCACAGAGGGTATATCGGGCAGAGTAATTAATGTACACAAAGCACAACAGCAGCAGCAACTAGTCCCGTCAGGCTCCAATACTCATGATGTGTTCGTTTTCACATGGGGAAATAAACCACACTTATTTTTAAACAGTCTTTGGCAAACATCCTGTTATATGCACCTTCTTCGTACAATAAATATTCTTCTAAGTACATCTACTTAACTTTTCTTGGATTTTTGTCTACCATTTCGACGTTCTCTGTTTCCACTTGAGAACCGGGTAATCGGACGAGTCAAGTTGATTCAAACAACAACGGTAAGTTGCCATACAAGGAATATTATAGTTATTTACTATTTAAATCGAAAATTATTACTAGTATAATAATGTACATTAAGTGTTAAGATCATAGCTTTTCAGAATCGAAGGCATCGAAACAAAATGCTATGAAGCTGTGATGTCAGTAAAGGAACTGGTTTTGCAGGTTTAACTTTAGTATTTCTGAAAAGATCTTGCCAACTATCAAGTTATTTGTCGTAGCACGATTACATATGTACCGACCTTCAATCATAGGTTAAATAAAGAAGTGAACAGGTACGGGAGCAATTCATGAATATTAGCATCACCATCTCTCATAAGACTGCATTGAAACTCTGTTTTCAAAATTATATCTTTAGTTGCTACTTGCTATTTTAACCTGTTTCTTTTGAGACACGTGGTCATGCACTACATGGGACACCTGACTCACGACTGATGAGTATGTACAAGAGCATTTGCGGTTTAGAAATATTTGTCTGATGTGCTAAATGGTAAAGATAAACTCTCATGGATAAACTGACGTAAAAAATCAAATGTAAGCAAGGCAAATTGCGGAAAACATTAACAGCTGATATGATAACGAGTATGTCATTACATGACACAAACAAGTCTGCTTGTATGCTCAATTCAAGGTCTTCGAAACAAAATACAAACAGGTCGACATGTGAACGGATCCGTATATTTTTTGTTTTTGTTCTCAAAGCACATGAACAACTTCTTTCACTCAAAAGCATTTCATTAATGGATATCCAACGATGCCTTAAATAGTACTAAAATAGCGAGCACGTGATGTATGTGAACATAACACTAAATTAAAGGTAAAACCACAAAGTCACAGATTCCTCCCCCACAAAATATGATTTGATGTTTAGCAAGCAGCTCAAGACTGAGTTTTTCCTTGTGAGATGGAAATTTATTGGGTACCCATGTTATAAAGAACAAGACCGTCCAAGTGGTTGACACAAAAAATGCATACATCTCTTAGCTCTAATAACAGTGATAATAATAATACACAAACGTGTCATAAGTAATAATAATAAAAACATCAATCATTTACGTGGTGACAGTGTCGAGTAATGCAATAACGATACAAAACTTCATTGGCGATTTATAAGCCTTAACTTGTACACAACCGTAATCTGTAATTAGTGTCACTCCGAGGGGTGACATCAATCGACGCACTGTCGGTACCGAAGAAGTGGTTTTGTAGGATCGAGAATAATGTCAAAAGCAACACCTACACAATAAGCAGATATGACCCACGAAGGGGCAAGTGACTCGAAAACAGGTGAAAGCTTTGGTCACTGATTAAAGGCGATCTGAAATTACAATGGCGGCAAATGGCGATATTCCTTTTTTGTTCTTTCTCTCCTCCATCAGAATTGCCTCTCGTTTCCGGTGCTTCTTAGGAAGAATTTACCCCTTCTCTGTCTGCTATAGCTTCACCTCTAGATAGTCTGAGGGGGAGTGGTGGGCGTTTAGGCAACCATGTGTTAGATGTAGCTGTAGGCAACCATATGTTAGATGTAGCTGTTCCTCCCTTACAACACAAAGCGTTAATATCATGACCTGTTTTCTTAATATCATTATTATTTGGACGTTGACCTCAGATGGCTTCGACCGTTTCAAGGATACAAAAGAGAACCACTATGAGGTAATGAAAGTACTGAAGTACCTCCTTCACTAAAGCAATAAAAAAAAGTGCTTCCTGGGCTGCCGAAAAAAAAGAATAATTGAATGCATTGCTACAGATTTATTTGTCACTATACCTTGATTTAATTCCAGATAGTTTATTTATTATGAAAATTACAAGAGGACAATTAACAGGTCTGCCAACAGATATCTAATGTTGGGGTATTTTTCTTAAAATTTGACATCAGTAACGTTAATCTGCATGTAACAGAACTGTTCTAGTCATTCTTAAATGTTTTTTTTAGTCTTATCATTATTTTATCATCACTGTATGCTCAACCAATAAAAGCATGAACGTAGGAAAAGTCATTATTCATATATGCCAACTAAGCTTTAGGACACTCCGGTCTGAATAGAAATTAAAGTAAATACCCTTTCTCGATGAAAAGAAGTCAAACGTCCGTTTAAAAAAAATCCAGAAACAATTTTGTTGAACACCTGTAATGATGAAAGCAAATGGTTTAGTAAAATTAAAAGCTAAGAAAATAATCACAATAGTCCCCGTACCAGTACCAGCTTCTGAGTCTACACACACACACACACACTCACATACAAATCTAAATAACAGCCAAGACTCTTAATTGGTTAAAGAACGTGTCTTCTTTACAATGAGCACTGATAAAACTTCGAAATCGGCCTACTTTAGAGTATCGCAGGTTGGGACCCGACAGAGGAGGATACCTGCAGCTCAACAGAACATTAACCGATGAGGAACCTACAAACAAAGAGACAGTGAAGTCACGTTGGAGATCAGAAAGAGGATCGAGGGAGGTAAGAACGAGATCATCAATCAAATATTATGTAATTTATAATCAAGGACATTCATTTTATATGCTCATATCTAGTTGCATTGCCTAAGCCACATTCTCTCCCCTAACCTAACGCCTTCGTCCCACCTTTCTTCTTATGTAACCTAACCTCAAATCCCGTATGTATCATCCATCACCTTACCTGATATAACATAACTCTTATCACTTTCTCTTATCAAACATGGAATCCTCCCTTGTTAGGGTGCAACTCACTCTCTTATTTGGTCGAGGGATAAGGAACCCACTTAAAGAAGCAGGCATAACAGTAGGTGTATAAGGGGAGCAAGATGAGAATCCCAAATCTTCCCCGCAGAAGCTGCAGTGGTCCGTTTACTCATCTGTTCTGCGTTTTCCTGCTGCTGAGGTACCTAACTGATGACTGCAATTGTCTTCCTCCGCGGATGTAGCATAAGTATGCATGCCAAAGGCCTCTGGCTGATAGTACTGGTCTGAATGATAACCATTCAGTCTTGGTAACACGACTAAGCTAAATACAGTTACATGAACAGAGCATGTGTCACAGCAAATTGATTGATGAAATGGTGGGAAGAAGAATGGTAGCAGGGATACTTGATTATTATCTGGTTGAAGAGGATGAAAAAACATGTAAGTACCGGCTGTAAAGGAAAGCTGTGGTATTCCAAACTTTGGATCACATGTAGAATTTGGACCACAAACTGGCATGAGTTCCGTATTAACATTGGTGACAGGCTGAGGAGCGCGTTCTCTATTTGTATCAGCTTTGGTTAAGGACCGAAGCCATGTTTAAGCCGACGACTTTAGAGAGGAGATCTGTATCCTCAGTTTGAGTTATTTGTAACCCGAATTTTACATTTAATTTTAAATGAATGTTACATTTAAAAGCATTCATGCAACACGGTGACATTAACACGAAGGGTTTACTCTTTTTTTAACCGTTTGAATCTGATCTAAAATTTTTTTTAAATGCATAACAGCGAAATATTTACCTTTTCGGTGCCTTCAAATGCATCTTGACATTCCTTTGAGGCCTGCATTTCACATTAAGGAAAAGTTGATGCATCCTTGTTCATTTTACAGTCACTTCCAAGTAGTTTTGGAAACGCAAAAACAAGAGACGAAAGATTCTAACGGAGCAGTGACTGCTAGACTAAAATGGTTTAAGATGGACGTATGTAGGCCTACACTTCGGCAGTGCGTATAATATGTCGGATTCTAATGTTAAATGGGTGTAAACGCGACTGATATAAGAAAGAATGGATTTTATACGGCCAGGGGTCTAGTTTTTTTCTTTACTTCAGGGAAGGTTGGCGTCCCTGTTCAACCTACATGAGTAGAATCGGGTCTTGGTAGAATGCGGAACTCACCCGGGCCCGTGGTCTGCAGTCTACAATAGCGGAAGGTTGTGATCTTCATTCTATGTTTGGGATAACTGATTTCAGAATTAAGCATTTGTCCCCAGTTTCCTATCTTAATATTATTCAAACAAGTGCATTCAAAATGTCTGTGTAAGCGCGTACGTTGGATATTTGATAAATCCAGTATAGTTTATCTTTTTGTTTAAACAAATTCTGAACAGCAAGAGGAAAATGTAAAATTTTAAGCTGAAATCTTAGGTCATTAAAACTGGCAATAAATAACTACATGCCTAGTTATTAAGGAAGGTCTGAATATCGCAATAAACGTTAGTTATGTTTTATGACAAATTTAAATATATATTTCTTTGATAATAAAAATATGTTATAATTATTAAAAACTAAATAACGCCGTCACTACAAAACTTGTAAAACTTAAGCAGCGAGTCATTAAATCCTTATCTACACAGGAAAGAGATCAACAATGGAAATTTCCAGTTTTACGAAAAACAGCATTAAACTGTGTTGCTTAGCAAGGAACATTTTCTATTTGCACGTCAGTATGCTGAGTGGGCCGCTCTAGGTCTAAAAATAACTCGGGCATGCATGTCGAACGCTCTCTGCAGGAAGAAAAAGTGTGTGTGTGTGAGGCTCTGCGTCACACCAAAGGTACAAAATCAAAAATACTTTTGGATGCACGAGCGAGTGTGTAAGTTGCAGGAATTTCCGGTTTTCATGTACGCTGTATTCGAATCGGTATATTTATCTATGTGCGTATGAATGCTTACATACGAGTTGTATTATCTTCACGGATTTCTTCACGTGTATGTGTATCGGAACTATCTTTGCGTTTATGTAACCTAGTATATGAATGTATGCGTATGAATTTCACACACGTAGCTTGGTGGTCAAAGTCACTGTCTATTGCTATTTCCAAACCAGGCAACGGTTCGAATCCTGCTGGAGACGAAGTACTTATCAGTTATAGTTCCCTTTGGGTGTAAGTTATTCCCAAGGTATAGAGAACTGATTATCAAACAATGTTTGCTGTTTGATATTTGTGAACATGAAAAGTCACATGTGTAAAATTATTATTATTATTATTATTATTATTATTATTATTATTATTATTATTAAAAGTAGTTTAACTAGACCACTATAGCTGACTTTCAGATATATATATATATATATATATATATATATATATATATATATGTGTGTGTGTGTGTGTGTGTGTGTGTGTGTGTATACACTCATATATATATATATATATATATATATATATATATATATATATATATATATATATATATATATATATATATATAGTAAAAATTTGTTAGACTGCAGGAGAAGTATGACTTGATTTCAAGGGCTGATAAGAATGATTGACTGAATAATGAAAACTAGGCTATAAAGCCAAACTCGGGGCACTTTCAGCCATTCAGCGCTTAAAACAGTGAAAAGGAAGAGGTGGAGTTTTGAACAGTAGAATAAAGAGATCCAGAACAGAAGTGGCAAGAAGTACAAGGATTTAAAGGTGAGACTAAGAAAATCCCATTGTTGCACTGAGAAGTCATAGTTCGAGAAGTTGGACAACAAAATGGAAGAAAGAAAGCGGGAATGGAAGTAAAGTAAAAGTAATGCCTACAGTGTACCGTATTAGGCCCACTGACGGCGCTACCCTCTGCTTAGTTGCTGATAATGCAGAGGGGGGCGGGGGAATTATTCACTCAGTAGCAAATGGCATTTGTTGAAAGTGCTGTATAAGCACTGCCACGTTAAATGATAACCTTAATACACGTGAATGGACTGCAGAAAAATGAAGATGATGTATAGAATTAGATTTACTTTCTTAAGTCAGTTGCTGTTAATTTTCTGACAGAAACTGCGTTACCATCTACGTAACAGGCTCTAAAATTTCGCAAAAATCCTGTTAGAGCACGGTTTATTGTTCCTTCTTCAGTTTTCGTTTCACACACACACACACACACACACACACACACACACACACACACACACACATATATATATATATATATATATATATATATATATATATATATATATATATCTTACGTGTGCGTGTGGCAATTTTTCCCGACGCTGTAATCCAGTATTCTCTTACAAACTGGCCATGTACCTAAGCCTATCATACTGTACTGTGATTAAGGATTAACTTTATTCTTTAACAACACACTGAGACTTCAACAACTTTAAAGGAATAAATAATTTAGCGTGAGGAAAATATCCCACTTACCTCATCTATGCCTGTGTACTGGAGCATGAAGGCCTTGTCAGTTCTTATAACAAGCATCAGATCGTATGGGCGCATATCTCCGGCGGCAGGTCCTGATTAATTTGATGCTTCGATTTTTGTTTGTTTTTATCCAGCTGTTTGTTCAGATGGTCTTGACGTTAAGGATTTTTTTTTTCTTGCCATTGTCCCTTCTGTGACTGAATGACTCCTCTTAGATTAGGTTTCCAAGTAGTACATCTTCCCTTGTCACTTCAGACGTTAGACTTAATTTCCAAAGGCACGGGTATTCTTTGTAAAATGTAATGAACTCACTCCAAAATTATTTATTTCTGAATATAATTACAAGTGTTGTCGTGAGATCATGGCGAACGAAATTTGTTTGGGTTTTCCCACTGTCTAATCAATTACAACAACCTTTCTTCTATGACTGAATCACCGTCGCAAACGCATTCTAGGCTGTTCTTCCTTGCATGTCATGAAACAATTTTCTTTTTTTAAATCCCGCTGAGAGCCGCAGTTATGTGACGATCTCAAACAACCCCGTTAAGTCTTTGACGTCACCTACTTTGGCCAATGACAGGCCCTATTTTATCACTGTCGCCTATAATGCATTCAAAGGTTTAAATCTGAAATCAGTTGAGGCGCTGCTATGGGCATGGTGTGTTGTGATTCGTGTGATTTAATTCTCGCTATTTGTACTTTCCGTTGATAGAGGTTCAGTGAATTTAATATTGAGAATGTTACCGCATTGCCAAAATGTGTAAAGTACCCAAGAATTAGAAAACTTGTACCTTAAGAGATCAACAGCATTTGGCATTGCCATATAGATTTTCTCATTCCCAAGACCAAGAAGGAGCGTCGTTGTAGTTTTAGTTTTTCAGATCATTAGCGAGCATTTTCCATAGAGCTTCAATAACATGGAGTGGCGATGTCCCTGCCGAGCGTGTGACCTCGGGCGGCCATACTGAAAGGTCTAGGTCTAGCTCGTAGTACTATACTTTATTTCTATTATTATTTTTACTATTATTATTATTTTATCTTAATATTACTATTAATATGATTATTTTTACTATTATTATTTTTATAATTGTTGCTGTTATTATTATTGTTATTATTATTATTACTTGACCCAGTTTCACAGAGAAAAATTACCTTACAAAAACAGGTTGGCTAACTTGGCTTAAGCACTACAACCATTGTGGTCAAGGCCTAAGCATCTGCTCTTGGATCTAAGCAATGTCTAGCATTAGTGGTTCCTGTAAATTCCAGGACTTTCTTTGCATACAGTCACTAAACACTAACTAAATAGTAAAGTACAATCATTACACATTAACACTCACTATACACTTATACTCACTAAACACTCACACTTACTATACACTCACTAAACACTTACACACTAAACATTCACTAAACACTTACAGTACATACTAACATTCATAAAATACTCACAAGACTCCAAACACTCACTAAACACTTACACACTGAACACTCACTAAACCCTAAACACTCATGAAACATTCAGGATAAAAAAATTCACAATCGCACTAAGTCCCTGTTCAATTTGCGCGGTTACCAGACTTTTAAAGATGGCCACCAGGCTCTGCAGCGCCGCCCTGGTGGAAGACCACCCGAACTACGTAGTACTGGTATACAGATAGGTTCTCTAGATACATATCCTCTACAACATTTTAACATAACGCAAATATTCCTCCATGCAGAATAGCCTATTATTATTTGCCAATCATGTTCTAGCCCGAAGGGAGAATGTCAAAACTGTTGTTAACATTTTGCTAATATCCTTGAAATGCTTCAGTTGACTGAGGTCCCCCGTCCCTGAGGTAACAGAGACTACAGTGCAAATCACTGGTTCGCTTGTCACTTCAGTCTTCAATTGGCAGTCGTGGCATGAAGTCGAAATCGAAGAGACTGATTACATGACTCAAATACGAACGCAACCGGTTTTAAGTTCATTGGATACAAGCATAACTTTTTAATCCAACCATCCACATTAAGGTTAAATTATAAGACCTGACCTACCAGATTTAGATGAAGAATCTGATGACGACGACATGGCACCTCGAGTTCAGGTATCCATTAGGCCCAAGGTAAGACACTGATTTTTTCCGAGGGGTTAATAATTTTTTAGAGGGGTCCAGGGGGGCGTAACCCTTTGGTAAGGTAAAGATCAGGATGGTGTGTGTAAAGTTAGATTACGTTGGTATGCAATCTTGCAACCATTAGTCGAAAAATTTAAAAACGACTAGCTTGACTTGGTCTAGTAATTTTGGAGGGAAGTTCATCTCTTCTTAGGCCAGGCAAGGATCTGGATGTTTATCAATGTTACGCTATGCAAGGTTAGGCTTAGTGTGCAGCCCAGTAATTGCCAGACAATAACTAGGCTATTTCAAATCATGTCACCGAAAAATTAACATTTATTGACAGGTGGTCATGGCAACACCTTGGGATGTACTTGCTCGCAGACAGAGGACGAGGGGAAAATGCTGGGAAGGACACGAGGGAATAACAAATAAATGAGGAGAGAGAGAGAAAGAGAGAATAACAAATGAATGGAGAGAGAGAAATGACGGTGATCCCATTGTCTTGAAGCATCTTGATATAGGACTAGCCCTCGACTTTTTAACGTATTAAATAATTGACAAAATTAAATACTTTTCATATTAAAATCGTAACATTATATAACACATCTTACCCTTTTATATAAGTGTTCATTGAAAAGGGCGTAAGATTTTCCGTTAGGCTGATCTTTTCATTATTACTTTTTGACCTACATTATTGTTACCCGGTTTGGGAGTAAAATCGGCACACCGTAGAAAACATACTTATCAGAATGTGCTTCCAAATATAGTTGTGTGAATTTCCCTTATTGGGATTAACAAATACATTTCCAATGGTAGGCTTTTGCTGTAATTGGTACGAGAGGAGGGAGAATTCTTGAATGTAGGCCCTCGCTATTTTTTTTTTCACCTATACCTTCCCTACTTACAATGTCTATCAGTATCAACAAAATAGTAGACCGATTGCCTCACATCAGAACCCGACGATAGTTTTGTGGTGTTCTGGGCTAGCTGTCAAGAAATTACTGAATGTGATAAAAGATAGAAGCATATTTAACAAGTAAAAAATGTGCCGAAGTTTCTGTACAGCGTATGATGCTGTAAGAGCTGCGGTCCATGAAACTCAGCCACGGCCCGGTGGTGGCATGTCATAGCGTTGCCAGACGCACGATCATGGCTAACTTTAACCTTAAATAAAATAAAAACAACTGAGTTAGAGGGCTGCAATTTAGTATGTTTGATGATTGGAGGGTGGATGATCAACATACCAATTTGCAGCCCTCTAGCCTCATTAGTTTTTAAGATCTGAGGGGACAGAAAAAGTAAGGACGGACGAACAACAGACATCTCAAGTTTTCTTTTACAGAAAACTAAAAAATAGTTAGAAATCGTAAGACTCCATTTTGAATGCTGAGCTTCATGAGACACACCTAGGATAAGTATAGTGATAATACATCACTTTGTTTCAATTGAACCTTTTCCAATTTTTTATACATCGATATACATATTGTTCCATAAAAATACAGCCCGGCTTTGTTAAGAGCGAGTTTTCTGTCTTCTGCCCAGAATTTTAAAGGTAGTTTATTACCATTCCCGTACTGTGCACCTTGGGCCCAACTCATTTTGTTCTTATAGCGTGATTTTAGTTTTCTGTAAAACTATTGTGCCAGCTTTGTCTGACCGTCCGCACTTTTCAGTCAGCCCTCAGATCTTAAAAACTACTGAGGCTAGAGGACTGCAAACTGGTATGTTGATCATCCACCCTCCATTCATCAAACATACCAAATTGCAGCCCTCTAGCCTCAGTATCTTTTTTTATTTTATTCAAGGTTAAAGTTAGCCATAATCGTGCATCTGGCAACGATCTAGGGCAGGCAACCACAGGGCCGTAGTTAAAGTTTCATGGGCCGCGGCTCATACAGCATTATACCGAGACCACCAAAAGATACGTATCTTTTCAGTGGCCTTGATTATGAGATGTAATCGATTGCGCCGAAGAAACTTAGGCGTATTTTTTACTCGTTTACTTATTTTAATCAAACAAAGTGTGTAAGGTTATAACTAAGGTCATTATGAAAAAAAGACAATGACAAGCATACCACATTCGGACGAGAAAGGAATTTTGAGTTCTCACCGAGTCTGTTGCACATGTCTTTTTTTCACAATTTATTTTACGACAGAATTATTTTTATCAATTAAATGATTCATGAATAAAGAGATAATTGAAACACGTACGTTAGACATTGGTCGTATGAACGGGATGTGTACAGTACAACTAAGAAATCGTAAGAAACCCATGTAAACGACTCGAGTATGTCGCAGTTTCCTGTTTTGGAGATTGTCAGTTATCAAATACTTATAACAATTGTTATTTAAGAAATATTGTGCAATTAAGTCTTTTGGCATATTTACAATAGTTTCATACGTTATAAAGGATGTTTGTGTAATCTGTATTGCCTATTAAAAACAAAAACAAAATTAATGTTTGTAGACTGCTATAATGGGATGAAAGCGACAGTAGTTCGGTTTAAGCTGGAGTTTTGACTGCAAATGTCATCATCAAGTTTATTAATTTCTCGCAGACCGCCTCCTTCTCTGGTTCGTATCCGTTTACCAGTATATCTTATTATATCTTACTGGTACTTGGTTTTTATATCATTATAGCCCAGGTATATAATTTATCTGTTGTAACTCAAAAGGACATATTTTTCATTATGTTATTTTTTACATTCTTTTTTGTGATAACACTGTGCCTTACAGATAAACAAGTGTTTTGGTAGGAATACAAAGTATACTATATATGTTTTGAGTACGCTCGAATGAGATGGAGTTAAATCAATCAGCATCCGACATCATTAGCAGTATTGGTATGACAGAAGTTTATTAAAGACAATATTTCGATGACAGATCAGCTGACACTGATTTATAATGTGGAGAAAACGGCACTAGTGGTAGTTCCGTTTTACATCTAATCTAATTTGCGCCACTATCACACAATCTTCGCAACTGTTGCAGATTCTGATGTATTTCAAATGTTTTAAATTTATAATTGTTGGAATTTCATCATAGGCCTATCCAGATCGTGTGGTCAACAACCCTAACTCGATAACTGGATTACTGACAGAAATCTTGATCGTAACCGTTCATAACACATGATATTACACCAGAATAACCACATTTAAGATCTTTAGCATCCAACTTCCATAAACTAAACGACTTCAACAGCAATTATTGATGAGTTTGTTTCTGTTTTAATAGAATGTCACTTATTTCGCCTATTAAATTATTATTTGGTAAACACATTTTCAGTACTGTGAACCTCAAATACCTACTTTAGAGCATATCTTTTATTGTTTATAGACCTCCGCGGTCAAGTATTACGTTGTTTTTGAAGGATTTGTTATACTCCCGGAAATGATTTACATCGTGGCGATAAACCCTTACATCCGCGGGGACTGACAGTGGATGCATGGCCGGAAAGTCACCATGCGATCGTCTTACTTACTTATGCAATTACTTATACAGTTGTTTAATGACGTTGATTGCAACAACATCGACGGGACATATATTGTTCTTAGTGACTTCGTGGCAAAATAGTACATCAGATATTTTCGCTGATGGAGGTATGTTATCTTATCGGGGCGCTAGTTTAAGATAATGTTGGAAAACAGTGAAAAAGGAAATGAGTTTTAGTATAAAGAAAATGTGTTAGGACGTTTTCTATAAAGTAACTCGTTAAAATAGATATAAAGATTTCATGCTGTCATGCTAACTTCGACGTAAGCACGGACCATCATAAGAATGAGATCGTGTAATTGAAATGAAATGTGTCCACACTGATGGGAAAATGTATGTTAATCATGAAAAAATTATCTTAATTTAATGGAGAGGTTGGAACTAAAGACGGACAAAACGGCGTAAAAAGGGCAAGCGGCGACGTTATTAGGCTGAAACTGCATGGGAAAAATATAAAATAATAAAGGGCCATTTTAATTACTTGATAAGGAGAAATAGTGAATTTCACAGCAAATCTAAGCTGACTCCTTTGGTTGGCTGCATTATGACCTGCAAGTCATTCAGATATTTTGGATAACCATTCGTGATAGCTTGCTGAATCACTGCACATATTTTAAACACCATTCTAGGCTTGATATATATAGGGATGCTAGTGCGACTAACAACACAGAGGTAATCTTTTCGCGGTTTTATTCTTGCCGCGTTATTTAATATATTTTACAGGTTCTTGAGTTCTATCTTCGTCAGTTATGACAGAGTCGCAATAGACCAGTCTGCTTATGAGACAGTTAATCACTTGTATTCAGTTAATCACTTGTATTTAACAGAGCAGTTATCAAGACATTTTTTTAAAAACTGCAACGTTTTTAAGATGATGGCAGTAACCCTTACAACATTTTTGTTTTGTTTTGTTAATTTGAGCAGTAAGAAACTAATTACATACAGCCCAGTAGTATACCTAAACCACGTACTTTGTCAGCGATCGGAATTGCATTATTATTGATATGTAGTAGAAAATCACCGCTGTTTTTTTTTAATCTGATATTCTTTCCTACCAGCATAAGTTCAGTTTATTTTCACAGAATTTTAACTGCTTAAATGTCAACCATTCCTAAACACTGGTAAGAACGTCATTTAGTTTCCCATTTGCCTGTGTAAAACTAAAATTCGATGTTTTCCGCAAATAGCTTTAATTTTATCCGGTTTCCATGTAGCATGTTTGACAATCCAGTCTTTTAAATACAAAATTAAATTAGACCTACTACACTTCCCTGTGGTACTCTTCGTAGAATTTTATGTGTGTGAGTCCGTAATCTCTCAACAGTATTTACCGTTCACGCAGACATTCTTACAAATATTTAAAAGCTTTTCAATAATACCAGTTTACTGTTATCATTTAGAAGTAGTTAATTTACAACTGTATCAAAGCAGCACTGAGGCTGCGTAAGTCCAGAATACCAAAATTGCTTTTAATAGTGTAAATAATGAAGATGTGTTACTAAGATTTTTGAAAAGACAAAGAAAACGAACTGTGCAGTCGAGCCGATGCCAGTCAGAATTTGTTGAAGTGTAAATACTTTATGCTTTACTAAGAAAACGGCCATTATTTATCTAATTTTAATTTGACAGTGACACTTAACTCTCAGAATTTAATTTTATAGAGACCTGTTTCAAATCTGCCTTTCATGTCCATAATGCTAGAATATTTAGAGTAATTCCTGGCAAATGTACATCCTGTACAGGGTGGTCAGTGAGAATATGGATAATTTATAATTCAAAGAGACTTCTCCATGCTCAGTTGTGAATGACCTGTTAAAAAATGGTGGATGAGGGCAAAAGTGTATCCTGGTTTGATTTGGTCTTAGTGCAAATTTGATACATTTGTTGCTGAAGCCTTTGATTATTTGTTAGACTACTAGCCTGACAGAAAGACGAATACTCTAATGTTGGCAAAATCTGGGCCAGTGTTAGTGCCCACAGAAATGTCAATATTCTGGTTACTTAGGTACTTACAGCAGGCTTTTTATATGGTCCCATTCCACCTAAGGCACTGTTTTGACTCATAAATTCATTTAACGTATACATAGGTAAGCCGGGACATTCGGAGAATGATACAAAAGTATTTAATATAAATTGTCAAATCCAATCTCCCATAATACTCAGACGATTAGTCTTTGATTCTTCCTGGAAAGACTATATTTTCAGTCGTCGTCACATAAACTGGGAGTTTGTTGTACTGTCTTGGGCTGCAAGCTTGAAGTCTCTAAAATCAATATTTGAATAGTATCTGGGGTTAGATAACTTTGTCACCTGTAGCTAGTCTTGTGTTGACTCCGTTCATTGAATGTATTACGCATAGCAAAGCTTTTAAATGCTTTGGGAATTCAAAATCGATAAACTGATGAGTCACAAGATGTATTTTAAACATTATTCTAGATTACTTAGGCAGTCACTGACTGAACTAATACAAGGGTAATCCTGTCCTGAGGTGGATTCTGATAGCCGGAGTTGTAATAGCCCACGCTATTAATTCCATTCGAACTCCTTTCCCTTCACCCCATAAAATGTAAAAATTTATTAAAATGAACAATAACATCCTCCCATTTTAGTCAGAGAGAGAGAGAGAGAGAGAGAGAGATCAAAAGGAAATAAAATTGTTTCGAAATCGGCAACCAGTTTTGACATTGGGAAGTAATTTCGGGTTTTAAACCAGGGAGATAGGCAGAGAGAAGGAGAAAGAGGGGTGGATTGAGAAAGAGAGAGAGGAGGGGGACGGAAAGAAAATGATGGGCCATTACACTAAAAAACAAAGAAGAAAAATCCAGCCGCATGAAAATATAAAGTTAGCCCAATATTTTTATTTGGGCTTCTCTGGGAATCATCTGATGGTTCTTGGGAACATTAGGGATTAAAGATTCCCTCCGGAATCCCGGGAGGATATCCTCTATTATTCACACTGATTCGACTCAGCTTTGGAAAAAGACACGCAGCACAGTTCCTGCCTTCTAATCTCACACAGAATCCATTCTGAAGCGAACAATAAGTTTTCTGGAGCAATGATGGATTCCATGTCTTCAAGGTGTTGCAGAAAGGAGGAACTGTGTTGTGTGTCTTTCCCAAAGCTAAATCAAATCAGTATGAATAAAAGAAGGCATCCTTCGGGGATTCCGGCGGAATCTATGGTCCCTGGTGTTCTCAGACATCCTCTCAGAGAAGCCCAAGGGCCTTCTTTTATACAGCGGGCCTCTTCGCGGGCTAAATTATGAAGCCCAGTGACTGTTTATCGAAGGGGACCTTCTTACCTTCTCACGTCCTTCCAGTAGAAACCTGGAAGAGACTTGGTGTCTCCCCATTTGTCCAAGTGCCCTGGTCCAATTTCAAACGGGGTATTTGATGTATAAACTTTTATTTTTGTATGCATGTTATCTGGTATTGCTTGGAAGAGTCAGGGTGCCCCTTTTTGGCCAATGTGCCCTCTACCTATTCCAGATGGGGTATTTTGAAGGATAAACTCTTATTTTTGTTTCCATGTTACCTGGTATTACCTTTACTACTACTTTTCTTGCAGGCGTTTAAATTATTTTGAATGATCTTATTATTGCAAAACTATTATTATTATTATTATTATTATTATTATTATTATTATTATTATTATTATTGTCATTACTACTACTATTGAGCATCATGTTACTGATGGGTTAATTTTGATCCCAAGTACCAAAATATGAATTAAGCAGGAATATATATAGCAGGGTCAAAACTAATCTTTATACCTTGATTGACGAGAAGATTAGTTCTCTGTCATCCTAGTTTTAACAGATGTAGAACAGAACAAGGAATGATGTTTTCACCTGGGTATCAGGATGAACTCTGGTATAACTAAGATTCGCCTAACCAATTTCACACCATTCACCGCTTTATGACTTTTCATAAGTAATACTGCACTTAATAATCCCTAATAATTTTACAAATCTTGGTTCTTTGTTCGATACAGAAGCACATAGTCGAATATAACATCTGTTGCTGTAAAAAAGTTACCTGGTAATATTCGTGTGGCTTCCAGTATCTACAGAGATGATGTAATTAATGGTGTAAGTACAGATTTTTTCTGGGGAATATTGATCGTGTGTTTGGATGCCAGCAGCTTCCAGGATCTTTATTTTTAGGCAGAGTCGTTTCAATCGGCGATTTATGATTTAAACGATTGTGGAAAGACAGCCTGCTTAACTTTCATCCACGAACTGTTTCAACAATCAACTTTTCTAAGGGCCTTTATTATTACTCACTTCATAGAGAATTTGCATCCACTTTCTAGAGGTGTTGCGTTGCCACACAAGCCAGAGATATTGTGAGATGGCCTCCTTTGTAGTTTTGCTGCGCTTGCTGTACCGACGCTCTTAAGTTTTAGAGTTTCAGACCTGCATAGCTGTCGCTGTGTATTTGTTTTAAATTTACCCTTTATTAATTACTCCTTTCCTTTTTTCACATGTGAACTTTTTTATTCTGAAGGGGCGTGTTTTCAAGTGAATGGTTCTAGTCTTGTTGTATATGAATATATTTTTAGTTTCGAATAATGTAAATAGGCTTTGTTCTTCTATTCCTCCATTCTCAGGTTTCCTTTGTACATTAATCAAAATTTGCCATCAAGTTTGAAGAAATATCTAATTCTTCAATGAAAGCTTATTTGGAGTACAGCATTGTGTTTGCGTGAAAGGCTAGACTGCCGTTCATATTGTAATGAAACAACATAAAGGGAATTAAGAAAACAAGTTTCTATAAATTACAGTTTTATTACCTTAAAAACTAATAGTGATTTTTACTCCGTACATAATATCGACAAAAATAAAGCATTTACACGCGTTTGTACTTCTGCAGACATGAAACAATTTTGGGAATAATGTCAGCCTGATGTTTGTTCACAAAACCGTCGATTTCCAAATAAATAAGTGTATTTAAAAATACGACACTGGTTAAATAGTTTGAGATGAATTTCGATGGCGATCATATTCGGATGCATTGTGTATCAATGCCTGCACTGATACTGAAATACCCTATGGACCTACATTCTACACAAAGAGCACCGGGTACATCACAGTTTCATCATTTCCGGGATAACAGAGTCCCTCTTCATCATCGTAATTGTTATTTTCTAATACTTAAAACAACTATCACTTTATCCAAGCTGGATATCATAATCTTTTGGCGACAACAGTGACTCGTCAGGGACGATGCAGCTTCCATATAAATATGCCTTTGGAACAGTCTCGTAATACCCTATGGAAAATACAAGCATGCACAGCTGAGACTATTCGCAAGACTCGATACAGACAGATGCATCATTCGGAGGTTACATACTGAAGATACAAGATCATATCATATCGAATGTGTCCAAAAAGAGGCCTATTCCACACGGGAGAGTTAGTACCTATGATTCTGTTGTAAGTAAACTGAGGCTATACTGACTAATGACGAAAACGCGTCGTACGCTACTCGCCGCTAACATTCCTCCCTCGTTTCCTGTCATGAGTGAACAAAGGAGAGAAAGAGTACCTTATCAAATTAATGAAGTCATACATCACTATTCGATTATTTTCTCTTTGGCGTCTTCCGGGGGTTTGTCGTAAGCCTGTGGACTCAAGTTGCCGTTATTATCGTTCGGAGGCATAGACGAAGTCAACGACGTCACCGGAGAGTTCAAAGGAGCTTCTTCGTCCTCCGGTGGGTATCCGTGGTCGTTGCTTCCCTGGGCTACGTATTCACACTGGTCGCTCGCGTCTGTCCAAACAGAGAAACAAAGTCAGATTAGCCAGTAATGATCATAAACTTTTAGAACCACACATTCTCAAAAGAAAACTCCAGCCTAATTTCGGCAAAATTGCTACTGATAAGTTGAAAAAATATAATAATCAAACTGTCAAAGTGGTTGGAGAGTTCCTGACATATGGGTTGTAGAACTCAAATCGAGGTATACTGATAAAAAATGATGCAATCAGCTCAAGTGAAGCTTTGTTAGTGTCGTTTCCCTATCACGGTCCTACTGTATATCCAGTTTCGGTGATTTATTTAATAATAATAATAATAATAATAATAATAATAATAATAATAATAACTTCTGAGCGTGGAGCCGTAATCTCTGCAATTAACTTGTAGACGTAAGAAAGTGTTTCGTTTTCGAACACAACAAAATACAGACTATTCCGTTGTCTTGCAAACGATTACGTACAATATTTACAATAAAATGCTCTCCGTCGTGAGAATCTTGACCCGAATTGTACCGTATTATGTTCCTAACAGCAGGCCCGCAAAAGTTGCTCTAAAAATTAAGTTCCTTTCGAATGACTGAAACATCTAACTCCAATTTTAAAGTATACAGTAGGTAGAGTGTCGTAAGGATATGAAAATGTTTAATTATAATTGCATTTCATTCTTCTCCGTAGGGGTGTAGTGCCGTCAGTGCACCTCACGCGGTGCACTGTAGGCATCACTTAAGGATCTTTGCAGCGTCCCTTCGGACCCTAGCTGCAACCCCTTTCATTCCTTTTGCTGTACCTTTGTTCGTATTCTTTCTTCCATCTTACTGTCAACCTCTTCTAACAATTGTTTCATAATGCAACTACGAGGTTTTCCTCCTGTTACACCTTTTAAACCTTTTACTCGCAACTTTTCTTTCAGGGTTGAATGACCTCATAGGTGCCAACGCTTACCCTTCGGCCTAAATTGTATATTCTTTCTATTCATTCTTCTCTCCTGAATCTTACTTTTAAAAGAAGGTCAGACTACAAAACATGTCAACAAAAAAATTGTAAGAGGTGAATTATTCATTCAGAGGTAAAAAAATGATGCCCTCAGGGATGAGCGTGACTGTTTTGACAGGGCCGCCGGCAAACAAGATTATCTCGTTTCGTAAGAGCAACTTCGTTTTTCCTCTTTTTAACGAGTGAAATTTTGCCGTTCCTCACTCCCACCAACGGTTGGATATTGAAGTTTGTATTACGCTACAAGGTGAAAAAATAAGTTTTTTTCGTGACATACAATTCCGAGATGTGATCTACCCCATACAGGTGTCCCGTGAAAAAAAAAATCATATTAAAACACACAAGCATGTCTTAACTATATAGATCATAAGGTCGTTCAATAGCTAACTATTTTGCATAAGAAAAAAAAACATTTTTAAATGTCAACAGTGGTTAAACGTTCCACTGAGTTTGATAATTTCTAAGGAGCCATTTTTTTATATTCAGTAATTGTCAATTTTGTCATGATAAGCCCCGACAGCACAAGGAGCTCAGAAATAAGTAATGCAAATTGGAATGGAAGAAAAACGATGCATCATGATAAGTATATTAGAAGATTGTTGAAGACGAGCTTAACCACAATTATCCAATATACTCACTGTCGGAGCGATGGACCTTTAGCCTGTCTCTGGCGAGGTTAGCGATGATGAATACCAATGTGAAGGAGAGATCAAAGAGGCCCAGGCACATGTAGGCTTTGGAGCCTCCGAACTTCTCTAAGAGAACGCCCCCGATCAGGCCTCCTAGAGACACACCTGAAAGAACAATGCAGTCATTAATACACATTATCTTTTTTTTAAATACCGATACTATGTCCTTCTGCGATTAAATGAATCCACTTCTTTCACTCACGAAACATTTCCCAATTGCTAACCCAAGGACGTTTGTAGCTTTGTTCAGACCAAGCAAGTTGTTGTTTTTAAGGCAGACATTTTGCCTTTCCTTCTGATTATTTCTTTTATTGATTTCCTACGAATTGCCAAGGATTTTTGCACTATCCAGTTGCTATATCTTTGGCCTCTCTCTTTTTCCGTGTCTTCCCATTAATGTTAAGTTCCCAACATTTAATATCTCTCTGCAAATGAGGCCTTATCTAATTTTGGGGGGGCATATTCAATACTGTGAATACACCAGAGATTGGTAATTCCCCAAAATATCTACGTGTATTGCACAACTCATTTACCACTCGTTTTTACGTTATCGTATAGGAAGGTTCTCGTCATTTTCCCGCGAAATCCAAGCTGAATTGCAGAATGAGGCCAATAGTTGCCACATCCCAAAAGTTCAGTCCTTCACCTTGATTCGTTTTCAAGTTGCGACTTTTCAACCGTTTTTTTATTTGCTTTAAATACAGATGCTGTTCTAACAGTAACAGTAAGCTCCTATATCGCAAAACACATACATTTTCACTTGAAAACGATCACCGGTTAATCTTGTGCTTTCATTGAAAAACACCTCCTAATCAGCTCTCTCTAGCATTCAATGTCTTCCATTGAAATTTCTTGATTAACAAGTCACATTTCATCCTTTCAAATATTAGTGAAACTGCACAAGTATTCATTAAATAATAGTATACCACTTGGGCACCTTTCAACTTACATTCATATTATATCTACATGATCTGTAGCCTATGCAACAAATGCCACTTTTATCTGAACGAGGATGTTCAGAAAGGACACATTTTTCAAAAGTGGTTTCCTTGGTTACTCACCTCCAACGAAGGTGGACTTGACGATGCCCTGAATAGTAGCCTGAGCACCCTTGGGCGCCAGGGCATTGGCATATGTGATCATATTTGGATACAAAAGACCGAATGAGGGTCCGTGGAGGAACTCGATGGGTAGGAAGTACCAGGGGTTGGTGACACAAGAGTACAGGAAGCACCTCATTGTTAATATTACCAACACCCCGGAGAAAGTGCGCACATTTCCTAGCTTCTTGATGATAAATGCTGTAAATAAACAGATATCGTTAGAAAGACATACATTTTAAGGAGATTTAACTTTAAACGTATATATATATATATATATATATATATATATTATACAATATATATACATATATATATATATATATATATATATATATATTATATAATATATATATACATATGTATATATATTATGTATATATATATATGTTTATGTATGTGTGTATGTGTGTATGTATGTATGTATGTATGTATGACCTCATCCCAGTGAGACCCAAAGTTAAATGCCCTCTAGAGCCAAACTAACCTTAGGAGAATAATACTGTTCCCTAGTATAATGATAAAGGAGACGGAGGAGACTGTAAGAATTATTGCATTATAACATTACTTAGTAAACCAAAGGAGGCGTGTGTTAGGGTGCTGATTGAGAACTAAGGCAATTGGCAGAAGGATTGATTAGGTTTAGACATGGAAGAGGCTGGGTGGATTAAAAGTGTAATATGGAAAAGTTAAGCGAAATGCTTGAAATTAATATGAAAACCTGCATGGACTGGACTTCGAAAAAGTGGCAATGTTAAGGGAGTTGAGGAAATGTGATATAGAAGAAAAGTTGTTGACAGCAATTAAAAATTCTTATAATGGAAATGAAGTATGTGTTATAATTTACAGATGGGAGAGTGACTGGTTCGATGTAAAATTAGTCTGAGACTAGGTTTCGTCGATGTACAATTTAGTCTGAGACTAATGGGATTGACCCGCACCTTTATTTGGATATATTGGCTGCTGGTTCGGATTCTGTCACATGCAATAGGATTTTTGCGTTTGTTGCTTTACTTGGATCTTAGGCTTTGTAGTAACAAGCGAACCCAAAAAGTGTGGAGAAATCGAGAAGTCAAGAGGTCACGTGGCTATTACAAATATACATTGTATATATAAATATAAAACATTATTATATATATCAATATTCAACGTAATTTCCAATCTGTGTACAGAATTTAACATCATGAGACTAAAAATAACAATATGACATTTGAAACAGGAAGAGAACTTACAGGACAAGAACAAAAATGGCACCTCTCCGAAGAAGCATTCGATTCCTAGCAAAAGGCCTTGGATGAGCTTAATGAAGTTGAAACTAGGATCCCAAGCAATTGCTATATCTTCCACAACTATGAAGAAGAAAGTCCACTGGGTGCCCATTGTAATTCCTCCCACCATAACGGTCAGCTGTGGAAGAGATTGAAAGCCATGTCATGAAAGACTGACTGCAAATCGCATAATGAACTGATTTTGCACACTCATAATGCTATAACATTCATTGTCAAAGGATAATAAGACGAACGAGGCTTACCAAGAAGACAATCATCTTGAAGGAGCACAGAGCATGCCCCACGATGCTCGCCTTCAGCTTCTCTTTCTTCGGCACGTCGAACTTGATGGTGAAGGAGACGAAGAGGTTGGCCACAAGGAAAGTGATCGAAATGGCCACAACGGGGGTATAATCCACTTCAGACTTATTGTGAGAGA